>NW_017728947.1:51156702-51182778 GCF_001723895.1 Crocodylus porosus | reverse complement strand
GGTCACAAGCTGGCGGAGGGAAGGTTTAGGTTAGATATCAGGAGGCGCTACTTCACTGTCAGGGTGGCTAGGATCTGGAACCAGCTTCCAAGAGAGGTGGTCCTGGCTCCTACCCTGGGGGTTTTTAAGAGGAGGTTGGATGAACATCTTGCTGGGGTTGTTTGACCCCAGTACTGTTTCCTGCCATGGCAGGGGGTCGGACTAGATGATCTACTCAAGTCCCTTCTGACCCTAGAAACTATGAAACTATGAAACTCTAACAAACTAAGGATCATGTATGAATGATTCAGACTCTCTGGGGAACCACATATTCAAGCCTTGGCAGGGACAATTCAGCCCTTCATCCTTTTGATTGGGTTCAGTACAGTGTGAAGCTGGGGGAGATTTTCAGACAAGCTCTTAAACACTGAGCTGCTGTCTGTTCTGGGTGGATGATGAAGATTATGGGGAGCTTCAGAGTAGGAACTTTCCTGGTACCTTAGCTAGTACTTCTCCAGATTAGTTTGCTTTGTGGCCTGACATCCTGTTGGCCTGTCATCCCAGACACAGCTGGATTTTTACTAGCGCTTTGAGAATATTGTGAATCACTTCTATGGCACAGAAAATTATAAGTGGGAGAAAGGAAGGAACCCTTGGGGGAAATGAGTTAGGACCTTTTAACAGACCAGCCTTGTTCTCAATGCCTTGAGGAAAGAGCTAAATGGTGAAAGATGTGTCCCCCCTCTCCCCTCAGCCTTTTCTTTTCTTGGTGGCCCAGGTTGTAGATGGTAAACTTTCTTTACAGTAGACAGGCAGCGATATCTCAGTCTCTTTCTTTCATATTTTCATTTAAACATTTATGTTCTTTCACACAGGGTCTTTTCTTTCCTGTTTCCCATCCTTTTTACACAGTTGTATGCGGTCACTTTCTGATTCTGCTTATCTCACCTTCCTGCCAGTTTTTAAAATGCAAATTTTGCCCATATTAGCATGAACCCTCCCACACCAGATGGCACATTTGTGTCCAGTGCTGCCCTCTGGTTGGCCTTTTGAAGGACATTCTAGTAACTTGGAAGGTCACCTTGTTTACACCTTGCCTCCCATTCAGTCTTGCTGAACCTGCAGGCTGGGTTTCACCATCTGCATTTTCTTTGATGCCATTAATCTTCCTGTTTACCCATTTCATTATTAATTCTAGAGTTCACCTCTTTATCTAAACACTTTATGGGCCTGTTGGAACGCCTCATCTTCATGTGGGAGCATATCTGTGTTTCTCAGCAGATGCCCTGAAGATACCTGTGGGCACCTTTGTCAATATTTCTGTTAAAAACCTCCCTTATTATAACAATAGTTTGCAATTATATAGCTCCTTCTGCCTGTGATTGCAAAGCATTTTATCAGGGTAAGTAAATGTTATCCTCGTTCTTAGGGCTTTATACATTAGGCATTAAAATCTGTTTTTGTGAAAGTAGATTGGTAAGTTTTGAACTTTGTTTTTTTCACTGAAAAACATTATTTTTTACACTTAGCCTTTCAAGCAACTATAATAATACTTTGCATGCATCTATTCCTAGAGGATCTGAGTGTTGCAAATATTAAATACCACATCCTGTGAAGTAGCGAAGGATTATCCCCATTTCACAGACTGACATTGGACCCGTAAGTGTCTTACCTAAGATCACATAGCCAGTGGTAGGCCCAGGCATAGACCCCAAGATGTTTGGTCCATACCCCTTGCTATCACTGCCATCCCACTATGGTAAGGTCTCTCTATACTGCCATAGAATTTGACTGAATTTGTAACCAGAGTATAACATGGCTGACTTCACACAAAGTATGGTTAATGCATGATTCACACAAAGAAACAACACTACTGAGTACAATGCAGCTGCAACCACTTTTTCTAGCTTGTGAGTAGCGCTAAACTATAGGGATATTGTAACACATTCTGCCATGGTTATTCTGTTGAGTAAATAGGGGCACATAATTGTGCTCATGTAACCAGATTAACCAGCCATTATATTTTCCAGGTCTGTATTTGAGCAAATGTTTAAAACTACAGTGACTCGTGAGAAAATATCCCTTGTCCACTCTTCTCTGCTGGTTTTGGGTTGTGTTTCTTTAAAACACCTTCTAAATTTAGTTAAGATAGATGATGAACCGAAGGCACCCTTTGGGGAGGAAAATCTCTCTTGAGAAGATTGTTATTGTTACAGGGTCAACCATCCCATTCCACCATCTTAGTTTTGGAGAAACAAAACTGCTTTTCCAATGCCAGAGTAAAAGTTCTTCACATTATGGTGTGCTACATAATGTGACATCCTGTTACTTAATACAGGAGTGGTCTAACATGTGACCCATGTACTCAAGGAATCAAGAGTTTGCCAATTACTTTAACAAGAGCATGTTTAGATCATGTATATGGCCCCGAAGTTGTGCATTGCAGCTCTACTACAAGGTAAAGTAAAATCAAAGTTCAGATTGCCTTTACATTTAAGCCACAGTTTTTGTATTGGCAGGAATATACTGGATGATCTAATAGATGTTTTGCACCACTGACTTCTGGTTCTGTTCATTTATTATTTTAAGAGGTACATTTTGTGTGTACCTCTTAAATGGAATGTTTGGAGTCTGGGAAATTGCCAGCATGGCTATCAGGAGGCTTTGACACTTCGGCTTATCCTGGCAGTACATGCTTGAAATGCCTGTCCACAAACTTTCTGCCCCTCTAACCTGTGCTGATGAAATTTTCTCAAAGTAGCAACTATATGGTGACAATGACATTGGGGCCTGTCACTGCCTCTGTGGTGCAGTTTGCTGGGTAGATACAGTGCACCTGACCAACAAGTGGGAAAACCTCCCTATATCCTCCTGGGAGTCCTGTGGGGTTTTCTAACAGCCCTGAAAGACCTCACAAATTCTGACAAATTATATCATATTTCAGCTAATTGTGATAATACTTAGCACATTAATGCTCCTGGTCTGTGAATGTGTATTCCTGTTTGTTGGATGGGTAAACTCAGGTGGCAAGTTGGTTCCTCCTTCACAGGTGTGTAGAAAGTTGACACCAGAGCTAGGACTAGAAGTTGGCAGCTCCCAATTCCCAGCCCACTGTTCAGATGTCTTAGATCACACCTGTGTCTATAGCTCTGCACCACCTGTACCTACCAACTACTGTCAAATGCTTATACAGTCTTCTGCCCCCTGCCCTCCCACCACAGTTATTGTGATATCCTTGTTGAAATAGTGGATGCTATGAAAAGGCCATTTGCAGTTTGTTGTAATGTAGTTGCAGAATGAGATGCTAGAACAGTGATGTTGAAAGTGGGGTAGGGGATGAAGGAAACTGCTCTATTATGATTTGATGTCCAGAATTTAGTCAGGTATTGTAATTTACCGTTTTAGAGAAGCAGGCGCAGCATGTTGTATGTGACATTGATTTATATTTGTGCTAAGAAATAGACTTGTAAAGAACTTTTGAGGGACAAGATGAGGGCTTTGCTTGTGCTGTGATATTTTATAGAGGCATGCTAGTAACTAGAGATATGCAGTTGCTTGAAGGCCAGATCAGTGATCAGCAAATAAACACTTAACCATAACTTTGAAGATGCCTAGTCCCTGCAAACTATTTCTTTTCACTATTATTAGTAATCTCATGTGGTTTACTTTTAAATAGGTGCTAGTGGACTCCAGGATGTTGGTGAATTGGTGAAAGTGTCATACATGTGCATTTATGCTAGCTTAAATTTACTGTACAGTAAATTACTGTGCAGTAAGTGGGAATAGGCTAGCATCTACATGTGCAGGCATTAAAGTGCATTAATGCTGTGTATGAACTGACTTGGAACTAAACTTAGTCCCAAGTCAGTCCACACACACAGTGTTAATGCGCAGTAAGGCATCTACATGTGTGTTATAGCACAATAACTAATAGGGCGTAAAATTTGATACATGCATGATGTAGGTATCAAATTTACACTCAAGTCAGCATAAGTCACCATATTTACTGTAAGTTGGGGTGTGCATGTGTGCTCATACTGTACAGTAAATGTGCATGCATAGACGCGTCCACAGTGTAGGAGGGAATTGCATCATCCCACAGCAAGAGATTAGCCTCTCTTTAGGATGGAAGGGAGTGGGAAACTCAGATTTTCCAACCTGTCAGTGTTTTTTAGGGCATCAACTGAAGGAAATCCCAGTGGGCCATTAAATTGAATAAGACCTCTGAGCAAGACCCTTTTCAGGGATCATTGGGCTCTTCTGGCCTCTTTATACTGTATCACAAAGGTGTAGTGTAGAGCAGCTATGTCCCTTAACACAACCTTTCTCTTAAGGGGAAAATTCATCAATTCATTCCCTCTACTGTAGGTGATTTGCTTCTAGAGGGAAACAGAGACTGTTTCCTGATTTTTCCTCTGAATTTCCAGTAGCTTTAGTTCAAGGACAGGTTTGCCATTCTCTAGCTCTTGCCATGTAATGGGGCATTGATATAAATAAAAATCAGGCCCTCATATCTAAGGATGTTTGGACATAGGGGGAACAATGGGTTAATGCAGGAGCTTTAATGCAATAACGACTCAGCTTTGAATCTGTTTTAGATTAATGAAACGAATATGATGCTCTCTCGTCTCCAGAGGGTATTTATTTGCTTTCCCAACCCACTGTATGATTCAAAATTATCTAGGACTGGGATAGCTGGAGTTTGTGTGAGTTGCTGTGAATTAGAGGTGGGATGAATAATCATAGTGTGGGTACAACAACTGGAATAGAAGGGGAAGCTGCAGGTCAGTACTGAGGTGCATTGACAGCAGGCTTGCCAACTGTCCATAGTTATGGGTAGCTCATAAAAAACGGGCTAAAAACTCCTGTCTGTGAAGTCAGTAAAAAAAAAGTGGAGTTCAAGAAAGTCAGGAAACAATGAACTTATTTGAAGATCCACTGTTGCCATTTGTAATGAGCCTAGAGTAACATGTTAATGAACAGACTGAGCAGAGCAGTACTACCTGCTGCCTAAGAAGGAGAGCATCTCTGCACTAGCTGTCTATTAGCCCTTTCCCCTCTCCTGCCTCATCCATTTGCTGCCTTTAAGTGTCCTGGATGGCCCCTGCCTATAATGGCTTCTCACTGCTCAACTCAAAGGTGTGTAGGACTTTGCAGACCGAGGTGCAGCTAGGGTGGAGCCATGGGGCTGGAAGGGGGGAGATGCGGAGGGTTGGGGAGACAATGACTCGGAAAGGCAGCATGGGGCAGAATGCAGCTGGGGGTCAGGGTGTGGAGTGAGTAGGAGCCCCTTGGGCTGGGAGCAGGATGGTGTAAAACCATTGCTACAGTCCTTGTCATCTTTTAGTTAGGGTCCCAATATGATTAAAGATGTAGTTTCTTTAGCAAGAGTGTTGCCTGCAGCAGTAGGCTCTGAAATGCCACTTGGAATGATAAACTTTATTTTCAAATATATTTAACTCTACTTTTCTGCAGGAGAAAGTGTGGATTAGGATTTTAGAGGGATTTTTTTTTGCTTTCTAAACAGATAAATTTTAAGATTTTTTAAAAATCAGTCAGTTCCAGGGTTGCCAACCCAGAATTTTTTTTCTTGGCAATATGTAAGCCTCTAACTGACAACCAAACTTTTTTACTGTGGTAGGCATTAAACACCTAAAGTTGAACCCACCCCTTGTAATTGCTGTCCAGGCCCTTGCAGAGGGTTATATTTGCATTATGTAAAACACGTTTCAAAAATATGTGTCAGTAGAAGTGTTCGATTATCAGTAAAAAGTTTGCAGATCGTCAGTAAAAATGTTTTTCTTGGGTTGGCAACCATGACTGACAGAACGGAGCTGAGGGAGAAGGCACAGCTAGAATAGTTCTGAGTGTGCTGGGGTCAAGATGGAAGTATAATGGGAATGTTATTTAGGTTGCTGGAACTGAGGTAACAGGGATGGCTTCAGTATTGTACTTTGGTGCACTGGCAGACCTGAGTGGTATGTTGGATCTGGAAGAAGGGTGTGGGGAGGGTTATGGAAATGAGGATTGAGTTGCATTGGCAGAAATGTATATATAGGAGGAAGCTTGCAAAGCACTTGACTTTAGCATGCTTCTACTGCAGATACATCCACTGCTGCAAATACATCCACTTTAGAAACAATAAAAAGTCACCAGACTGACCACAAATGTGAAAAATAAACAAGCAAGCCAGCTAAAGATAGTCTAGTCCTGTTTATTTTTCACAAAAAGCTACAAATCCAGTCATTCAAACCAAAGCCTTGTATTCTCTTTCTTTCCTAAAGGGTTTTCCCCCTCCTTTGCACTCTAATGCTGCATTTGTGCCTTGGAGATGTGGAGATGAGCATATGATGGATGGATGGATGGATGCTGCTTGTCTGGGTTTTTCACCACCATTTCCCCTGGGGCACTCTGTCTGCTGGCAGAGAGCACCATCCCAAAAGATGGTATCTTTTGCAAACTCGACAGCTAACAGACAGCTTCTCTCTCTGCATATTTCCCAAAAGAAGAACAGGCTTAATCTGGTTTTTATATGGCGTATTTCATTACAGTCTTTGTGACTTCCAGTGTTCCCAACACACCGTCATAAATAAAAAACCTAGGAGTGGGAAACAGCAGAGAAGCTGAGGCTTCACACTCTTGTGACACTGATAGTTTCTCATTTTAAACTGACATGGGATTTAATTGCTTGCTGAGCCACTGAATTGCACTTTCAGGCACATCCTGCCACATCCTGTTAATGAGCTTAGTGGCTGCATTCACCCAGCAGTAGATCTGCTTGCTACGAATTAGGTGGCTTTTTTAGACCAACAATATAGGTTTAAAGAGGTAGTAGTTATTAAGGTAATAACTTTGGATTTATCCATGTTAAACAACACTTAATGGAATCTTAATATATAGTTTCCTGTGGCACTTTTTATGTTTTAAAAAAAACAGTACCAAAACCAAAATACAAGAATCTATGTGGCATAGTCAGTGTTTATCTAAGAGGGTTTTTGGAAGCCGGATTGCTTTGGTTTGCACAGTAGCTGTCGCTGGCATGATGGATCATGCTGGAACTCGCCCAATAAGTATCTCTGTTCCCAATTAGAACTGGAAATGGAGCTGCTTGTGAGTGCACAGAGATGATGGCTTGGGTGGCAGCTGCTACTGTGAAGATGGGAACGATTAATTGTAAAACAAATGCATTACATTGTATAGGAAAAGGGGCGGATGCCTATTTGTATTTTGAAGAGGTACTGAGAAGTGGGTTAGCCCTCCAATCACTAAAAATTACAATTTTGAATATGCAATACAATTTTGATAAACTGAAATTTTAAAAATGATTTTGTAGGACCTGTAAAAATGTGTATTTCTCTTGGAAGTAGTAGTGCACTGAAAACAAATACTGTCATGATGCTGACATGGATAATTGTTCAGATTCAGTGATGATGAGTGCAATGTAAGTAAACAAAAATAGCCATGTTAATTTAATCACTAGGAAAGGGAAACTGTCAATGTAAAAACCATCAATTTAAATTTAAAAAATATCATCTATAACTTAATTAAAATGTTACAAAACCTTTACTTGTATCAGTACTAATATCTTAGGATATTAAAACTAAAAGAATTCTTAAAACATAATGTATTTTTCATGATTGATACTGTTGGTTTGACTTTTGTATCTTATTTGATTTTGATGTTGAAATGGGATCTGCCTGTTTTGCTTCTAGTATTGCATGTGGTTGCCAGGTGCTATTGCATTTAGAATACCCAGCAGGAAGAGAGTATATCTAAAAATGTAGTGACATTTCTATAAAAAAAGAGAACTTTTATTCAAAATAGCTTCAGTTGTAGTATTTTCAGGAAATGAGGTGTTCTCAGAAACTGAGGTATCAAAAAGAGATGGTGGAGCATATTGATCATTAAAACAGCTTCTGGTTTAGAGGAATGAAGGATAATGAAAGATTTTACATGTATATTGAAAAGGTTTGCAGGGGAGTCCTGAGGATTTGTAGACCAATAAGTTGCACATCAGTAACTGGAAATTGGTGGAAACAATAATTAAAATAGAATATTATAAATACCTGGAAGATCATGATGTGATATGGTTTAACCAGCATGATTTCTGCACAGGAAAATTGAGTCTCATAATCTTTTGGAATACTTTAGACATATCAGTAAAATAGTGGGTAGGGAAAAGGGGAAGCAGTTCACAATTTATTTAGAATTTCAGAGGGCCTTTTGCAGAGTTCTACACATGAGGCCACTCAAGAAGTTAAGTAGTCATGGATGGAGAAGGACTTGTCATGAAAACTGCCTAGTAAAGTAGCAGCAAAGAGTAAATGAGGGATTATCACCATAGAAGAAGGCTAACAATAGATGCATCAAGATTTTTGCACAGGGTTCTTTATTGTTTAATGTAATTATTAATCTGGAAATGGGGGTGAGGTGTGAAGTAGCAGAATTTGCCAATATCATAAAGCTATTCAGGTTCATCAAGACCAGAGAGCACTTCTGAGACCTAAAATCTAGGTGAATGGACAGCATGATGGTAAACATAATGCATTGTCCATAAATTCAAAGTGATACTTATTGGAGGAAAAAAAGTTTAAACACATGACAGGGTTCAAAATTAACTCAAGAAAGAGCCCTAGACAACATAATAGACAGCTGAATGAAGACCGCTACTCAATGTGTAGCTGTGGTCAAAAAGCAAGCATGATGTTGGGATGCCTAAGAAGTTGTATGGTGAATAATGTAAAAGAATACTGCCATAGCTTTATGTAAATCAATGGTGCAACGTCAGCTGAAAAACTTTGTGCAATATTGGTCTGCACTAGAAGGTTATTGCAGAATTTGAGTGTGTTCAGAGAATGATGACAAAAATAAGGGGGATGGAATTTTTTTTGCATTAATAAATATTGAAAAGTTTGATATTGTTTACCTTAAGAAGGAGGTAAGCAGAAAGGAGTTTGATGGCAGTATATATAAAATAACACATGGTACAGAGAAGGTGGACCAAGCACTTCTGTTCTTCTTGTCTTGTAATAAGAAGAAGGGAGACATTCAGTAAAACAAAGCTGGAAAAGTTTAAATCGATAGAAAAAACTTTTTTTATTCACAGTGTATGCTTTAATGGCACAACCCATTGCAATAGGAAGATGTTGAGGGCAAGAGCTTAAGATTCAAAGAGGGTTTAAACATTTCTATGGGTATCAAGAGTACCCAGAATTATCATGATAAACATTTTGGAAGGGTATTAAACTTCATGCTTTGGGCTTTAACTGTTAGAGCTCAGGATAAAACCTAATTTGTGCATATGTGTGTGTGTGGGGGGGGAGGTTGATTATCCCATAATCCGCTAGTGTAGGTTATGCCTTTTTCTGAAACATCTGATAATGTCCAGTGTTAGAGGCAGGATCTTGGACCAGATCCATCATGGAAGTTCCAATGGTTTAATAAAGGTCTTATTTTCTACATAAAACCTACATTTGTGGGCTAAATTTTACTTGTCAGCATCCCTTTGAGTAGGGCTAAGGAGGGGAATGTACAACTTGCCAACCTTTATGAAAAAATCCTGAAGAATTAAATTGTTAGGGCTGTACAGAAATACTCTAAAAAGATGGTAGTATTTAATAGTATTTTGTTGGATAGGTTGAACCACCCTTTAGACTTTCATAGCAAGGATATAATTTGGTATTATCTAGGAGGACTAAAAGCCCTTTTAGACAGGTTATCATTTTCTATTACATTCTATAAAGCACCTTCTTAGGCAAAACCTAGGCATAGGAGGACTTACACATGGAAAGGAAGTATCTTTCATTCCTAGCATTTTGCCATTCCTTTCACTTCTAAGGCTTCCCACTTCCCCCAGGTTGTGTCAGCAGATTGAGACTTGATTAGAACTGGTCCACGGCAGTTGAGGTCTCAGTCTAGCCTCTGCCATCACAGGCCGTGTCCAGACGAGTGTGGCTGTGTGGTATGGAGTGTCACAGGCATGTCTGCGGCGCCACATACTGCACGTTCAATTGTTCTCTGCACTGCAAGGGAGCAGCGTGGAGGATATCCAGGGGTCAAAAAAACCTGCAGGAAAAAAAAGCAGAACAGCACACACAGGGGCAGCATGCGCCACTCAAAAGCGGAGCCGAGCTGGCCGGAGCCATGCTGCAGCTGCTGGCCAGGCTCTGCATGGAAGAATCACTGCTGCTGCAGGCCTGGAAGGCCCCCAGGCCCCCAGGCAAGGCTGCTGGGGCCAGTCCAGTGCTGGCCCCAGTCTCCCTTATGCCACCCGGGGTAACTTGCCACGTGCCAGAGCACGTGTAGCACAGGTTTTCCCTAGTGACGGTGCACCGCTGCTAGCTGTCCCCAGGGAACCAAATGTCCATACCACGTGTGGCTGTGGCCATAAAGGCTGCTTCTGCTATTTTCTACATAACTTTCCTGCTTCCTGTACTTATGCTATATCATACTGGTTAGCCAGCTTCCAGAGGGGCTGGATTAAGTGTGTCTACATGTTCATTAATGTGCTTTCCGGTCTTTGCATTAAATTTAGTACCTCTAAAGTGAGATACTCAGTAAATGTGCATTAGGCTGCCCTAATGCACAGTAGTGAAAGCACATGCTTTTTTAGTGATGCTTAAAATGTGCAGTCACTTATTTTTACTGCACATTAGCATATTAGCATGGTTTTTGATGTGATGCTTTAATGCTCAGTAAAATAGGCTATTGCATATTAAGGTGCACATTTAGACACACCCATTGTTGACCAGTCTGGGGCTTCATAGAGTAAAGCATGCATTTCTAGTAAGCTCTGTGTACTAATTCCCACTCCCCTCCTCTCTTTCCTCCATTAATGAGAACTGGAAATTTTGGGCTCCTAAAATGGGCCATAGATGTGTGAATGTTTGGTTACTGGGAAGATGCTAGAAGAGAGGAGAAGGAAACAGTGGTTTAATGGTTACTGTTTAGAGCTGGGAATCAGCTGTGCTGGGTTTTTCTCTTGGTATCCTGCTTAACCTGATGTCATCTGAGCACCACAGTATCTCCATCTGTAAATAGGGAATAATAATACTTCCCTAGCTCATAGAGCAGCAATAAGCTCAGAGACTGTTAATCTTTGGCTGGAAAGTGCTGTGGAAGGGCTGAGTGTTATTAGTAGCAAGTAGGAATGAGCGTGCTTTGGAAAGGCAGCTGCTCTCCTTGCCCTTAAACACTTACTTTTTCCATGTTAGATTCGATTTTCAACTCTTTGGTGGCATATAGGACATTTGTTGTGTTCACATGGATTTTGCTTAATCCCCTCCCCTGTTCCCTATTTTAATGCATTTGTTTGCTGAGTGTGTTGGAATCCAGAGAGAGATATAGCCTATCAGAGTGAAGATGGTTGCTACCCATGCCCTTGAGCCTGGTTGCAGCTTTGCCTTCGATTGCAAAATGTCTGATCACCAGTTGGATTTTTCAGTCCCACAGGGTTCCAGAAACAACACTGATGTCCTTTTGTATCGGTGCAGGGTGCAAACCAAGCCAAAACCACACAGACATGGCTATGGAGGTGCCCTAGTGACTTCCCACGGAAGGCTGTAACACTTAAATCTTTCAAGCTGAAATGTCTGTTTCCAAATTTAACATACACTGCATGAACCAAATGGATAAGCAAGAAGAGTGGGAAGGAAAGAGGCACCCAAAATTTCAGGATGATCCCTCTCCTCCCTTTTTTTTTAGTTCATATAACCCAGAGGTGAACCTGTATTATAGTCAGGGGAGCCTGGTGGAAGGGGTTACAAATAGGTGAAGGGTTGCAGAACTCAGTTTTGGAAAGAAAGACTAACTGAATGGCTCAGTCTCTTCTTTGGAATCAAGGTTTCCACTCAGTGCCCCAGCTTCCTGTTCTGGGAAAGTTTCCTTTGAAAAATGCCAGAGCTTTGGTGTTCTGCATGGTTTGTACTCAGACTTCCTCTCAATAAAAATGGGAGCTTTTGCTATAGTTGCTGCCCATGTTCTGTGCTCTGTGGCCCTTCAGAATATTTGAAGAATCCCTTTAAGATCCTATGATCTTCACTTTGACTAAGGGACCCTGAACTCTTTTGTTGGCTTTGGAGTCTTTGGCATAGCCAGAGAACTGACACACTGCTGGAGAAGTGGTCTTCCCTCAAAACTAGACGATAGCACACCCCACCAGATAATGATGTTTGTTTAGTTTGTACGAAACAATTTGTACAACTGTTTGTACTATGATAGTGTCTCTGATGGGCTAGGCTCTGTACCAGCACAGAGCAGTCTCTGCCCTGAAGACCTTACAGTCTGAGTGCAGGATGAGAGCAAGCAGATAGCAACAGATGGGGAAGCAAAATGTCCCAGTCAGATGAGGGAATGGGGTACAGGTGTGAAATCAAATGCTAAATAGTAAATATCACACCTGGTACTGAATTACTTCCCAAACAAAATGATATGGAGAAAGGGACCCAATCTAGAGCGGGGGGACTCTTAGAAAGTGAAAATTTTGGGATGTTGAGGCTGTGGCTTACTGGATGTTTCACTGAAAGGGGTAACTGTAGGATTAATCTGGTTGAACATCTACATAGGTAGGAATAGGGGACTGGGGGATCCTGAAGGAGATAGAATTCTTCCTTAGGTGCGTTTTAACATCCAGGTTGTGCTTTCTTGTACCGTGCTATGCTGTGCTTGACTAGCAAAACTACCTGCCTTTCTCTGCTCATAATCCTGTGACAGCCTTCAGAACTAGACTGCTGTCTGCTCGCCACATTGCATCAACCGTCTTTGTAAATCTCCATTTACTTCTGGGGGTGCATGCCCCAGGCTGCCCTAGAGCTAGCCTTTGGGTGAGAGAACAGGGTGGGGGAGGGAAACACTAGCTTGAGAATTTCTTTCTCTCCATGGGTTAGAGTCTGCAACTCTCACTTATGCTGAGTTTTCTTCCTCACCTGAGCAGTCTTATTTAAATCAAAGTGAAGGTTGTAGAGTCTTGACTTAAAAGTGGGAATAGTTACTCAGTTGCAAATTCAGAGACGGAACCCTTAGATTTTATTAAAATTCTCAGCATTATCCTACCTCTGAGATCATTTGTATCTCAGCACCCTGCACGTGAATTGTCTGTTTTCTGTCTCTTTGTACAACATGGTTCCACAAGCAATTCAGTGTCGTGTGAATTATGCCAGAAATATACATGTATTTTTAAAACTATTTCCTTTGTCGGGGAAGGAGTTTAATATGTATAACTCCCTCTTCCAGAAAAGCTGTGGGAATATTTTCCTATTATCCTTATCCCTCTTTCTTATTTCCTATTTTCTTTTTATTCCCCAGCAAAATAATGTCCAACCTTCCTTCCTTGCACCCCAACATAGGAAACTGAAAAGAGGTCAGTGGTTCAGCAAGGTAGAAATGAATCCTTAGCATAAGAGGTTAATAGAAGAACTACTTCCTTTACTCTTTAAGATATGATTGAGTTTAAAAGTCTGGCAGCCTGTTCCTTGTCCTCTCCCCCACTTCTGCTATGTATGCTTGCAAGAGACACACAGAGTCTCTTTGTTTTGTTTCTCAGAAGTTGACCTGCCTCTCAAGAAGGATGGGTTCACATCAGAGGGAACCACGCTGGAGGCCCTGCTGCGTGGAGAAGGGATTGAGAAAAAAATGGATACTAAAGAAGAAGACACTATACAGGAAATCCAGGTAAAAGAGAGCAGCTCTGTTGGCTAGATTGTATGTCTCTATACGCTGACCGCAGGATTGGCTTTATGATAATTTTTTTATTTTCAGTATCCAAATGGTGTCCTATGACATTTGTGTCTTTGTGTTGAAATGTTGCATTAATGCATAGTAATGTCACACCATTGTGCCACAAAATGTCACCAGACTACAGAGTTACTCTCTGATGCTCAAAATAAATTCAGGATTTGGCATAACTGTTCAGCAAAACTGTCACAGTAATTCAGGTTGGGCTGCCACATTCTGGATTGTTTACAACCAAGACACTGCAGCAAAGTGAGATTATCAGATGCTGATTAGCAGAGAGAGGTCCAAACTATGAATTGGATCTGAGTAGCCTCAAACTTTGAGTTCAGATTTGGCTTTGAAATTGGGTCATAGCTGCTCACTAGAAGCAGAGGTGTGTCATTGGCTCATCTCTTTTCCTTGTCTAAGCAGAGAGAATTGTAGAAGTTATGCAAACAACATAAATGGTTTTTAAAATTCTTTTAGTTTTAATAGCCTTTTGTATTACCAATAAAAGGCAGTCTTTCTCTTTGGCCTCATATTATCCCTTGGAATATTAATAGTAATTATTTCATTTTGATCATTTGCCAGTATTGAAGTTTGAATATAGCTGCAGCCTTTGGCAAAGTCAGGGTTCTGCCAATGTATGGAGTGATTAACAGAAATATGTTCAATTCTCGTAACATAAAAACATAGTACTTGGAGGGGCCTCCTGGCCACTGAGTCCAATTCCCTGCTTTTGTGTGCAGTCATTTGTATAGACTAAAGGATCCATGAGATCATGCACTACAGCCCTTCTCACACACCCAGGGCAACACAACATCTTGCAAGAAAAAAACCCATCCATGGAGGAGAAGAAGAAATTTCAAAGACCTGACAACTTGCCTCAAGTAAACAGCAGGGGAGGCAAGGACACTGACAATGACTTGGCTAATGCAGCGGTAAGGAAAAACTTAAACCCAGGCAGATTTGCTCAGGTTTGAAAAGCTTTAAGGAACTGGGGATAGATTTTGAATGAGTCGAAGGCATTGCTTGGCGTAGTCAATACTAGTTTATAGTTTTTAGTATAAACCAGGCATGACCTGTACAACCTGGTGATACTGGCTGAGCATCACATTTTTTCAGGTCATTCCTGAAACTCACAACCCAAGCGTGTGACCCACCAGACAGCTAAACTGAAAGTCATGACAGTCACATTGACATAATTCTGGGTCCAGTCCTGCAGGCCCCATTGAAATTTCAGGTATGTAAGGGCTGCAGAATTATGTTCCTAGGTCCTAGTAATGGAGGTAGGGAAACCCTGGCAAAGAGGAAATGTCTCACATTCACACAGAAGGAACAAGTTCTATGTGAAAAGCTTCCTTTGTTTCCTCCTTCACTAATAGGTCTGGTTCTAATAAACAGAAAGTCCTAAAGTCTTTGTTTATAGCAGCTTCCAAGGTCACAAGAAGCCATCATGCAGCATCTCTCTGAGATCGACAAGTGCCTTTGGATGTTGTGCAATCTGAGCTCCCAGATTACCCCCGGCATCAGCCTGAGGAAAGAGACTTCAGAGACAGTGGAACTGACAGCAGTCTTGGCATCACTGCATTAAAAGGGCGGGGGAGGGGTATGCCTGTTTGCAAGGAGTCTTCAGCTGTACCCTCTGAGCTGTGACCTGTCTCATGGAAGCTGGCTTCATCACTGAGTGGATGTGAGAAGCTTGGTTTGCTGTTGTTTTCTTTGCAAATGCAGCTTGGTTGGATTTAGTCCGTACAGTGTGTACTGAATGCTGCTGATTGAGCAGGTATTGCAGGACCTGATGGAAGGGGTGGCTGGACTGGCTTAGGACAAGACCATAATTAATCTTTTGTGCCTATACAGCCAGGTAAGGGGTGTAAATCTCCATTTTACGTGGGCTCCAGGTCTTGCTGGTCACAGCTCAGAAGGATTCAAGAGGAAGCAACCCCCTGAGCTAGTACTGTATTTCCATTCCCATGAAGGGAAGTAGGGAGCGAGTGGGTTGGGATAGGCAGATTCATAATTCCCTCCTTGATCCCAGCCATTTACTGCCCCTTACTATGAAATGAGAGTGAATTTTTAATGTGCTTTTGGAGTAAAGCTGCATCAAATCCTTATCAGTGTTGAAAAGCGAGGGACTGGAAGAGTGTATTAGAAGGACAAAGTAGACAGTACTAGATATTTGCTAAATAGATGCATTCAACATGGCCAGATGTTCAGGTACAATCAGTATGATCAAATGCTATATTTACAGGAGCTGAGGATCAGGCCCCAAGTAACAGCAATACTGAATCCACGCCTTAAGCAGGGCAAATGGTGCACCACCTACTGCAGTTGGTCTGAAACAGCATTGTTGCCCACTTGTAAAAAGATGCTGTAGCATTTTTCACAGGAATAAGATACCTTACCCTGGCTTTGCAGCTGAATTCGTACATAGCTGATCTTTCTACCTTAAATTGACCCTGCAGCATCGACTGGAAAAAATGCCCCACCTATATACTTTTGTATTTATTCAAATCTAAGACAATTTCCCCACCCAGCACAACATAAGCCTTGTCTTGGATTTAGGTACGGGCCTAGATCAGGTGGATTCTGTGGCTCTAGCAGTGGCCCTGACCTGGGGAGACCATGTGGTGTGGCCCAGGGAGCATATGGGAGATTGCATGGTGTCACTTAATTTTTCCACCTTCTGGTAACCAGAACTCTATGAGAAGATCAGCTATGAAGGTAGTTTGACCCCATAAATGGCCTCTTGGGCCACGTCCAGATGTGTGCAGACATTTGGTTCTTGGGGGACAACTAGTGGCAGAGCATCTCGTGCTGCTGCTGGTTGTCCCTGGGGAATGCCTGTGCCCTGCATGCTCTGGTGCACAGCAAGTTACCCTGAGTGGGGTAGGAGAAGCTGGGACCAGCACTAGGCTGATCCCAGCAGCCTTACTTGAGGTCCTGAGGGTCTCCTGGGGCTGCAGCAGCAGCAAACCCGCCACATGGAGCCAGGTTGGCAGTGGAGCATGGCTCTGGCCAGGTGCCAGGCTCTAGCTTCACGCTGTGCATGCTGCCACTGCGTGCGCCACTCCACTTCTTTTCTCCTTGCAGCGTTGAGAACAACAGAGCGTGCAGTATGTGACACTGCAGATGTGCCTGCAGTGCCACATACCTCATAGCCGTGCTTGTCTGGATGCAGTCTTAGGGTTTAAAAACAATGCAATATAAATACAGAAACCCACAAATTAATTTGACCCCCTGCTAAACTTTGAAAATTATTTAACCTGTTTAAGAGGACCCTGGCCAGTGTTTATGCCCCATAGTGTAAGTGATTAGATTCTAATAATGGGGTGTATGGATAGTTCTTCTGATTCTAAACCTTTTTCTAGTAAAATCTGTTATATTCTTTTCCACCCTAGCAGTCAATTCTTAAGGTACACCAGAGGCAACACTAATGTGATGTGCTCTTATTCTCCCTCTGCTGGTTTTCTAGCATCTGTTAACTAAAAATATACAGGAGAACTGAACAGATCAGAATTAGATAACAGATTTTAAAGGCTGTCTATCACCTCTGACTTTTTGAATTAATTTCATGACTTAATGTTGCCATCTGAAGACTGGCCTGTTTTAGATGACTTAGTGTTTTCAGAATAGCTCCTAGAGAACAGGCACTCACATTATGATTGGCATAGGCCAGCAGCCTTGCTTGCAGAGATACCAAGGATTGTGTGAGTTATGAAGAATGAATTATCCTGTCACTTCTTTAGGAGTTTGCTCCTTGTCATTGCTGTAGGAAGGTTTGCAGTACCACTGCCTGTACTGTCTGCTTTGTGATTGCTTCAAGTGCTAGCAAACCAGACATCTTTCCCCAAGAACAGAATTCAGAAAAACAGGAAAAAAATCTAGCAAACCCCAGGCACAGTCAGTGAGCAACTAGTATTCCCGTTAGCTTCAATGGGAGCTGCAGGATACCCTATTTCTAGAACTATATGGACACCTATGGTATGGGTACCCTGAGACCTGTTAGACACGCAGGAGACTAATGCTTCACTAAGTGGAGAAAAATTCTGAAGTGCCACAAAAGGAAGTGTTCCTGGTTTCTAAGTTTTCATCAGAGGAGGAAAGTGTAATCTGTAAAAACAAAACAGAACAAAACAATGCCTGCACTGTCACAGCTTGACTTTTGCTGTTTTTTGCTGCCAGCCTGGTCTTTCTTAGAAACCACCTTTGTGGGAAACCAAGGGCAGGCAAGGAAGGACATGACATTTCTGTGGGTGCTGGTTGGGAGGAACTGGCATTAAAGAATTAGCATAAGTGTAATTCTGGCAATGGTTTAACCATCAGCTTGTCTATTGTATCCATTTTTGTCCATCTTCACCTTTTAAAACTGCATCTTCCTTGTGGCAGGGCTGTGTCCCTCCCTGTGAGTGGAGAGTGCATTTTGAGTACCATCTCAGTCTCGGTTGTAAATAATAATAATTGATCTTGTGTATCTTTCAGTGAACATTTGCCTTTGCTTTTAAACATAAGTCTTTGTCATTTAAATATAGAGGGTTCTGGAAAATGATGAAAATGCAGATGAAGTAAATGAAGAAGAAGATTTGGAAGAAGATATTCCAAAACGAAAGAACAGAGCCAGAGGAAGGGTAGGTTGAATCCCTGTGGGGGAGAGCAAAGGTGGGGAACGAAGCTCTTTTCTCACATCCTCAGCTGGTTTCTGTTCATCATCTTCATAAACACAGTGTAGATCAATGGATAAGTGAAGATGATAACCATGTGGTAAACTATAGAATCATACAGTCTTTTTTTTTCATATTCTCAGTTTGTTTTGCCTATTAACTAAGAAATGAGATTGTTGTGAGACTGAAAATGGGGACTGAATATATTTTATTGATATATTTTTATTTTTGAAGTGAAATTGACTATCAGTGATGATGATATTCTGTTGTTACAGTCCCTTACCTTGCAACAACATTCACAATTAAAAAAGAAATGCAAACTTTGCTTACAGTTCCAACATCCAAAAAAAAAAATCAGCAAAGGTAACAGTGAAGCTTATATAAATACATTTCGTTACAGTCTTTGAAGCTGGAGTCAGAACTGAAAGGTCGTAGTAGTGCTCTGGGCATGAAATCTTAGCCCCTTTGAAGTCAATGGCAAAACTCCCATTGACTTCAAGAATGGTGTGGTTTCATCCTCAAGCAACAGCAACCTTCTTTGGTCCTGTCCCCTCACAATTTCAGCACAAAGTCAGCTAAGTAACCAGGCCAACATTTAAAAGCTTGGGGCCAACATTTTCAGAAGTAGGTTCCTAAAGTTAGGCAGGCATCCAAATAAAAAGTGAATGTGATTCTCAGAAGTGCCAAGCACTTGCATCTGTCATGGAGCTTCAGGGGAAGCTGGGGGTAACTGCTGTGTCTGAAAATATGAGATTGTAGGAGTGCAGCTGAAGATGACTATATTTTGGGGTAAATAAATAGGGTAGAAGAAATTTTAAAGCTGCCTGAAAACACATTGAATAGTTTTAGAGTGTTTCTGTGCATCCACACCTCCCTCCCCCTCTGTTTCGTTATTGTTCTATTATTTCATCTTTCTGTTCTTGTTAATTTGGGTGCTAAGCCTCCTGGATAAGAAATCAAGGCAAATTTTCCTTTAACAGAGAAAAGTATATTTCTCAAAACCAGTGGAGCCAATTCTAGTCAATCTTTTTTTTCAGTTTTCTTGTAAATGCCCCCTCCGTCAGATTCCCAAACTTGGAATATTTTAGACGGTATACATTTTAGGAAGTTATGTGAACTCATAAGCAAAACTAGGAGATAGATCAATGCATGCACACATACTGAACACTCCAGTTCTTGCAACCCTTTCCAAATACACTTGCTGCCACAGGATTTGAACATGCCTGTCAGGGTGTATGAAGGACAAAAAGGGTAACACAAAAGGTATACCAATCTGGAAAGAGAATTTTATTCTCTGGCATCCATTTCATACATCTCTGACCCATACAAATAATGCCCTGAGGTTATTGTTACATGCAATAGTGTACTTCCCTATCCTGGAAGGTATCACAAAACAATTCTATCACTTTATCTCTGCCTTTCAAAATAAAAGAACCTGTGGGGGGTTAGGAGCATCATGTATCACATTCACCTTGAAGCATAAACTTATATCTTACTTTTTAGACTAGAACCCCGTGCTAGTGGTGGTCCCAGTAAAATCTCTGGCCCTTTCCCTGCTACTAATATTATCTCTGCTAGTACCTTTGATTTCACATGAGACTGTAGAGGGGAGGTGGTAAAAGAGTTCCAAATGCTGTTAAACTTTCATAAAAATTGGATGTAGTAAGAATGTTGGCACAAAGCGTAGGTGGCATTGTAAATCTAAAGATGGATCCTCAGCTGGTATAGACTGGTGTCCCTTCCATTGCTATCTGATTTACAGCATCTGAGAGCTTATGCTTTGCTCCCTTTTAAGCCTGTTCCTGATGAGGGTCTGATACAACTTAGGAACCACAAAGGATTTGAAATTGAGGACACTTGAAATCTGAACCTGAGAAGGGACTGTACTTCTGTTACCTAGAAGGCTTTGTTTGTGGAATTGTTAGAGGAGGGGAAACTGACAGGTGGAGGACCTACAAAAGGAAACAAGATTCGGAGGAGCTGGGCCTTTGGGGATTCAGAGAATGATCAGGAAGGGCTTAAGTCATAGGCACAGAATTCACGCAGCATAATTATTGCTCTGGCCATTCCAAATTGTGCTCCTTGCTTTTCCTCCAGCATTCTTTTATTTTTATCCTGAGACCCTATATCTGTCCCTTTGGCTGTTCTCTCTGTCTCCATTTGGCTGCTTCAAGGCTGCTGAGAGAGGCTTCCAGGCTTTGTGTATCAAGTCTCCTAGTCCTTTTGCCGCATCCCTGCAGGAGTATGAAGTCATTCGTGAATGACTGAATTCAACAGACTGAAGCCCTGACGGCAAGCACGTGGCACTGTCTGTGCCTCTGGGATGACTGCTTAGTTTGCTGGCTCCCTAAGGCTAGCCCTGACGTAGCAGGAGCATGAGGTCCAATGCTGAAGGCCAAGGAGATGGGTTTACAGAGAGAGGTTTTTACAGTCTCTGTTGGATGGAGAAAATGGGGAAGGAGCTAGAATGTGAAGCTTGTAATGCAGTAATGTGGCTGCGCATGTGAAGTCCATGTGCTCTTCAAGAGAAAACTAGAGGATGTTATCAAAGTCACAAAGGGATTTAGGAGCCCAAGTCCCCATGAAAGCAATAAATTTAATTTGAAAATATCCCTGTGTTCAGTTCATGAAACAGTGTATATGGCATGCAACCACAGCATGAATGCTGTACCCTTGCATTTCTGTAAAGGATGGTTTGAAGGGAAACAGCTGGCTGTAGATTAGTGAAACTCAGCAACAGATCTTAAATTACTATTCTAGTCTGAAAAGTGACTATGTAAAAATAGCACTTTCTTACTCAACAGATCTGCTCTCTGTGTATATTCAGAGTCAGACCTGCTGACTAGTGACAAAAGTAAGATGTTACAGCTTTTTCATCCCTCTGCAGAACCAATCCAGATAGGTTGGGAGGGGGCCTGGATTCTAATACATCGATACAATTGTTTATCAGGGCCACATTAGTTACACCTGCCCAAATCTGCTGAAGAGCCTAGGTGCTAAAGAGGGCCTAATTTGACTGGTGGGACCTTTTACTGTGCTGAGTAAATGGAGGGAATGCAGGTTTGCTCTCAGAGCCTGGGGTGAGTTTGCAGAGCTGGCAGTTGCTATTTGTAAACTAAGCACATTTGATACAGAATTATTGAGTTTCTGTAAATGTGGATTCTGTAAAATAACTTCTGCAATTGTATTTAATTTTACTTCTGTTTGGCTCACCTGAGAAGATCATGCTGTGGTCATGCCCTGTGACTTGACAGTATCTATGGCATCCAGGCAAAGTCAACTAGATGCCTCCTTCCTTCAGAACCATTATATGGATGGATATCACACTCCATCCAAAGTCATGAACCGACTTTATTGGGTTTGTTCCCAGCCGTCCATTGGGAAGGGGTTTTCTTTAACCTGTGCAGTTTTTATAAGACCCTCTTTTCAGAGATTCCAAACAATGTATCAGTTTAAAACTGTCCTCTTGGCCTTCTCTTCAAACTTATGGAGATAAGCAGCTCAGTTTGTTACAGTGCTGTCCTGTGTATATACAGTATGTGTTGAGTGTTAGTTTATACCATCCTTTAATATTTAGGTCATTAATATTTTCTAAATCTCCACATTGTCTTTACCTGCTAAAGCTGCTTCAGTTTATTATTCTCACACACAAAAAGCATAGGGATATAAGGCATGAAGCTCTCGGAAGGAGAGGAGGAGCCCAAACTTTATAGAAACAATGAAATTAACTGGTTTAGTTGACTTTGCTTGGGAACTTAATAGCTTGGAGAATTAGTAGAAGGTAGCATTTAGTAAAGGTGGATTTCTGCCTCTAAAGTACCAACTCAAATGCAGATTAGGCCTAAAGTTATTGCCTTCTGAAGGGTGCCATTGGCCTAAGTGAAATAGTTTCAGGGTTGTGCTCTGTTTCCAATGCCCATGTCATAACCCCTGTCATTATAAATGGCAGTAAGTGTTCCCCCGTGGCATCCTCAGTGGAGAAGGCTTAGGACTGAATGGCATTGACACTGAACTCTATCTTTACTCATGTGAAGTTCAAGTCGGCTTTGAGACACATCTATGAGTCACATTGTCCTGTAGATAATCTGAGCTCTGGCCCTCAGCACCTTTACCAACATCACATGTACTTTAGAAATACAATATTTTAGGTCTGTGTTTGGGCCTAATATTGCTCAAATAGCCTTATGCCCTCCTATTTGTTCACCTGTGAGTATGAGATGGTACCTTGACTAACTATGCATGAACAGTGGCCAAGGAATTGATAGAGTTCCACTGCTAATCAAGTAGGGATTTTTGTTCTATGGATTTTCTGCTGCATTGAAAGTTCCAAAAATATACAATGTGCCTTAGAAGATGAAAGGCCAAATTCACCCATTGTGCAACTCCAGGAACTCATTTAGTTTTGCTTATATAGCTGTCAGAGGGGGAAGCTGAAGGCTGTGAGAGGGCACTGGAACAACATTAACATTCTTGTTTTCACTGCAGGCTCGCGGATCTGGAGGTGGAAGAAGAAGGAATGATGCTGCCTCCCAGGATGACCATGACAAACCATATGTTTGTGACAGTAAGTAGCAACCAGACCTCCAACTCTGCTTTCAGCCTCGTCCAAACAGCTCAAATGCAAACAAGGCTTCCCCTTCTATCCAGCAAAGTGTTCTGCTGCTGTCTGACTTGCATGTCTGCCACCTCCTGTTGCTCTCGGTGTTTTGCATGAAGGAAAGAAAATGAAATCCTCGGCAAGATTCCACCTCCCTTGGCACCATCGCAGCTCATCTCTTATGGCTCGCTCTCTCTCTCAGTCTCTTTCTTTGCGGCTTCTCTGCCTAATGTCTCTCTTTATCTTCCATGTAAGATTCACCCTCTATTATTTTCTCTGTTTCAGATAGTTACAAACAAAAGCATAAGTCAAAAACCTCCGACAAAGGTACTTCACCCTTGTTGTATCTCTTACTTAATTTTTGGTTATTTCCTTTCTTTTAGTAAATTTTACTGGGCTAAATCTCAAAAGTCCTTGCTCTCAGCCCATAGGCAGAACTCTTCTTGATTTCAAAGGGAAACGAGCCTCAGTAAGGACTCAGGAAAATCTAAGTCCCCCATTCTGTCATTCTTATTCAATTGGAATATTAGCTTACTAATGGGACCAGAGGTGCAGTAGGGCATTACCCAAACTAAGCCATGGCACCAGTCTGGCAGGGAGGAAGGACCCCAAGAGTTGATGCAATATGAATCCTTTTCACAACTAGGGATCCAACTATTGGCATTTTTCTTCATTTCAGTTCTTTTTTCACTGCAATATATCTTTTTCAGTAAGTGACCCAATGGGCCAAAATACAGCCTTTCTGAGAAATATCCAGTCCAGTGTCTAGGATAGATAGGAATTTGTGCCATCCAGTGCCTCCTTTCATAGAAAATGCTAACTACCCAAAGTTAATAGAGGGAGAGGTGAAGAGCCACTGCTGTTCTTAGCTTCAAAAATGTTTTGGTGGGTTTGGGCTGACACATCCACTCCTCTGTCTCCCTTCCAGTTCACCAAAAGGCCAATAACACTAGCAATCTTCAAATTATCTAACTTTTTAAAAAAAATAAAGAAATCTGGAACATGGATGTTACATGAAAAGTGTATTCCTTATGGTCTGGCCACATTCTTTCAGGGAATAGCTGGGTAATCCTTGTATAATGCTGTGATAGGCATTCTAGGCATCTTCCTTTCAAAGCAAAGCTATAGGGACCAATGGCCTTCTTTGTGCAAGTAATTGGGTAGGGTAAGCCTTTCAAGAATACTTTCAGGTTTACTTGAAGGGGAGTATAACTAGATCACAAAATGAGGGTGAGCTTGGTAATATGTGAGAAGAGGAGAAACCTCTGCCTGTTTATATTTAAGGACTTCTCTTTGTACATTAGGGGATTGAAAATGACCCTTCTAAGGCTTGTTGAGAAGTCCAGTGCCTTATTTTCTTTTGGAAAGCTTGAACCTTTCAGTGGTGATGTTTGAGAGGTTGCCTGCATCTCTTTTTTTGGACATGTTCCCATGCTCCAGAGCACTTCTGGACTAGGGTCATTTTGAACATATTGTGACACTTTCTGTCCATTTTACTTTCACCTGTGGAATGATCTTGCTCAGCTGTTGAGTTGCCTGTGTACCTGACTGTCACACATAGAGGTGATTTGCAGATATTGTTTGAAACATCTTGGAGATCAAAGCAGGCAGCAGAAATCTGAGCTGAAGCTAAAGTTATGGTATGTTGCATTGATGTAATTTTGCCTTGGTTTACATTTTGGAGCACAAATATCCTGTTTGGTTTTGAAAAATAAATCTTCCCACTTCATTTGGCTAAAGTCTTTCATTTTTAAGACACGTAGGTTCAGAATGGTGAGCCAGAAGAAGTGTTGCCAGGAACCAAGACTTTACCCAATTACCCCTTCTTGTCCAAGGCAGATATTTGAGAGAAGATTATTACAGGGAACATAACTTTCTATAGAAAAAGAAAAGGTTGTCCCAGGTACAGCACAATCTTTCTTGTGTAATGTCTTAACCTTCCTTTTTAGCATTCATTAGAAACATGACAAGTAATTTGTAGTGAACAATTTACTTAACAAATTCAGTCCAAATTTCTGCTCTTGAATCACCAGCAAACAGTTAAAGATTTTTTTAAGTGTACTTTTTCTACAACCAGACAGTTGGTCCAATAAAATACATCACTCACAAAATCCTTGTCTCTTGCACATTTCTTCTTCAAAAATATTTGCTAAATATTTTCTACAAAATCTCAATTTGGAGATTGTGGATGAGAAGTTTATTCCCAGTAACCAGGGTTCAGATTTACAGCTAATTTGGTCAGTTTTGGAGGGAAATGTGCACATCACAGAGTATTCTTTCCAGTTCCTTTTTGGATAACCCTCATTTCTAGAATTACATTATTGATATGACTAATTGCCATCATGAAGTGAAACACTGGTTTTCTTAGGTCCCCTAATTTTTACTCAAAGTTTACCTTTTCTGGGAGCATTCTAGTAAGTAATTTGTTTGCTTAAATAGAACATGACCCCAGGGGAGGGCAGAAATATGTCTGTAATCAATTTTTTAATTTAATGAGATATTAATAAAATATTATATGAGGCATTTGTTCAGCTCTGCTTTCCCTTTTACAAAGCCATGCTTATAGGAAAAATATACTTCAGCAGGTGTTGATACTTGTAAATAGTAGTGCGAAGTCCCTAGTCCACATGTCAGCACCTTGGCAATGAGAACAGCACCTACTACTTCAGCCATGATTGACCTCTTCATCTCTTAATTCCTACAGTTATCTCTCCTTCCCGTTGTGACAGGATGAGCACAGAGAAGGAGCTCAGCCCTGTCCACATAGGGACAATTAATCAATCACATGCCATCTGGTGGGCCCAGATACCACAGGTGGTTGAAAATGGGATGTCCAGCCTACTGAATGAACGTTCCAACATTTCAACGTTTTTTGATATTTCAGATTCTCAAGGAAAGCTGAAATGTCAGATGTTTTAAAAATATTTTATTATTTTTCATTTTGACTTCGTAGGATATATTACATATACATAACGCTCCAAGTCATAAAGTTGAAATGACAATTTTTTATTTAATATTGAAAATGTTCATGAAATTGAGAAATACCTACAAAATCGTTCAATTTTATTGAATTAATATTTTTAAATGGAAAATGATTTGATCAGAAATTTTTCAACTGGTTCAGAC
>NW_017728947.1:51155160-51156602 GCF_001723895.1 Crocodylus porosus | reverse complement strand
CAACAACTTCAGTAACTTCAGATAAACAACAGAGTACATGGCTGCAAAAGAAGGGCAGAGTTAAGGAATGAAGGAATGAATGAATGAATGAATGTAAAAATAGAGAGATACAGGCTGTATATATAACCCAGATCTTGTATTCTGGAACTAAAAACAGTAAACAACACTAGCATCTGACCTGGGAAAATCTAGATGTTTTTCCTTCTGGTCAGAGTGCTTCATCCGTGCTGAATCATTTACATGTTACTTAACTGTCTGCTGTCTACCTTCATTTGTATGCTGCTTGCCCTTCACATCCAAATGTAACTTACTTGTAAATACCTTTACTAGCAGCTTTTAAAAAATGTTATCTTTCTTTTCCTCTATTCTGTCTCCATCTGTGGGGCCTTCCCTTTTCTGCCTCTAGAAATGGAATTGTTGCATGGAACATGATAATGGAGCCTCAATATGGAGCCTTATATGCACCTTTCTATATTAATGTGGTTTATTTTTATATTGTATCATTTTTTCATTGAATCTATGAGGTTGAAAGGAGTCTCAAAAGGCCTTCATGTCCATCCTCTTTACAGTGACAGAATTGTTTTAATCTTTCTAATATCTGTGGTAGACCAGTGATTTATACAATCTTGAATATCCCCAGTGACTGTGATTACACAGTCTCCTGTAGAAGTTTATTTTGTTGCCCAAACTGTCCTCTCAGTTATCGTGTTTCTCAAATGTTTAACCTGAATTTTATCTGCTGAAGACTAAGCCCACCAGTTCTTGTTCTCCTTTTGGTGACTAATGAGGATAATTGGCCCTTGTCATCTTTATGCTGTCCCTTGTTGTTTCTGAAGGCATTTATCACGTCTTCTCTCAGCTGCATTTTCTCCAGGTCTTTTATCATTCTTCTTGCTTTCCTCTGAACTCTCTTCACCTTGTCTTTTAAAAAATGTGGTACCCAAAACTAAATAGAGCTCACAGCTGAAGTCTGCACCAGTTCAGAAGAGAGCAGAATAATTGCTGACCATATAAGACTTAGCTTGTTTTAACCACAAAACTCCTAGTACTCCACATTCAATATAGAACATACCTTTTCAATGCATATGAAAGTAAGAGAGGCAATGGTTCTATTATGTTATTTGTCAGCTCAGGGATGTGTCTTCCACTACTATACCTCTCATGTTCTAAACATGTCAACTAAATGGGCTTCTTCTTTGCCCACAATCAGATAGATTTGTATTCAATAATATTAGCCATTGCCACTTTCTGCTTCTCTTCTGTGCTAACTACCCTACCTACTTTCCATCTTTAGTTTCTTCATTGTTCTCTCTTACTTGTACTGTGGCACATTTATCTCATACTTGCTAATTTTATGAATAATTTTGAACCTTCTGTAATTTAAGCGTATACTGTAAATCCTTATTATTTTTCCAAGTGCTCCCTAATCTTCCAAAACTGTC
>NW_017728947.1:51068517-51154530 GCF_001723895.1 Crocodylus porosus | reverse complement strand
AAAGATTCGGTGATTTGGAGCTAGATACAGCTTTAAATGTTTTTTCTACATACCTCTAGGTAGCAGGTGGCTCGTGAATGCTGCGATGCTGGGGGCTCATGGAGTGTCCCACAGAAGCACAGGGGGCTCCCCAGCGCTCTTGGCAGCTGACTCGGAAGTGGACCAGAAGCATTTCCAGTTCACTTCTGGGTTTGCTGGAGAATGTGTGGGGGCCCCCCCCATGACCCCTGGCTTGCCAACTGTTGCCTCCTGGGTCTGGGAGGGCACCCAGGGTCCCCCCCCCGCCAATTGCTGAGTTGGGGCAGTGTGTGGGGGCCTCCCCACGTGCTCCCTGGCAGACCCAGAAGTGGACTGGAAGTACTTCTGGTTCACTTCCGGGTTCGCCACCAAGCATGCAGGGGGCCCCCTGCGTTCCTGTGGGACACTCCATCTGCCCCAGGATCACAGCATTCACGAGGTGCTCCTTGTACCTCGAGGTATGTGGAAATAATATTTAAAGCTGTGTCTATGTCTGAATCGCTAATTCTCCGAATCAGCATCTAATCTTTAGATTAGGATTTGGCTGAATTGAATTGAGGTCAGTGATCCAAATCAATGAACCGAATCACTGTCCCCGATTCAGGCCGAATCTGAATTGAATAGAGCCCATTTCACACACTCCTAGTACTTATTCTTTGCATTTGCTTTCTCCAGTGAATTTTTCCCATTAGAGTGGCATCTTTTGCTAGACTAAGGAGTTAAAGCTTCCACTGAATTTTAGTGAGAGATGAGGATCTAATTTCTTTTCCTTTGAAAATCCCTGTCATACTGCTCTTGATATGATTTATTTTTTGCAGGCCCTGGTTACTTATTTTTGGGGACCATGTTATCACATTTGTGTTTACAAAGTAACTGTTTTGCTAATTGTTCTGATAACTTACCAAGTTTTGAAATTAAACATGCTCATCCATGTTGTCCTGACTTCTTAATTAGGCCCTGTCCCCACTTCTTAATTAGACCTAATCTTGCCATCTTCGCTTGCACAAACTGAATTTCAGTAAGAAGTTTGCTAGAATTAGAGGAGGTCTGCAAGCTCAGTTGTTTGCTCTTTGCCAGTCTCCTGATACATCATTTATCTTTGTTTTCAAAACTGTTATTGATGGATCCTATAGTAGTACTATTCCTCCTTGGAGCACTGTTTTAGGGGATATCATTGCATTCAGCAGATTAGAATGTGTAGTGTTTATAGTATTACTTTTTGATCTGCTTCCTTATAAATCTGCCTTATGACTTCACTCTTTCCTTTTTAACTGTTAGCAGGTTAAGGTTTAAATCATCTGGTGACATGCTTTTTAGTGGGCGCATCTATACAAGATGCTTTACTGGAGATTAGAGTTAATTATTGCACAGGAAGCGTCATCATCTACAAGTTCAGATGTTTATTACACAGTAATTTATTCTAATTGTGGGGTAAATTTCCTACCTGTAAATACAGGTAGCAAATTTACTTTTGATTACTTACTGTGCAGTAGTGCACGTGTAGATGCCTGACCAGAAGCACATTTGCTCCCAGTCAACTGGGCAGCAGGGGACAGGAGATTGTTCCCTGACCCCAGGAGCTGCCTGTTGCTGTGGAGTGCTCTGCCACCAGAGCCCAGGCTGGGCTATGTCCCCCCGCCCTGGCAGCTCCCAGCCCCTGCTTCGCAATGGTGGGTGGGGGCTGGGAGATCTTTATCTCCCAGACGTGGCCTGCAGTCACAGGGCCCTGATAAGGATCTCCCAACCCCAGCCACATGATCATGGAGTATAGTCTAGGAGCTACTTGCTGCCATGGCAGGGGGATATTGCAGGCAGCTCCCAGGAGCAATGTCCCAGCCCCCATCAGGAGACAGCTGTCTCCTGGCCCAGTGCTCCCTGCCAGCCCCTGGGCTAGCACCCAAGGAGAGCCCAGACCTCCCCCTGGCTGCTGCAGGGGCCTCGTGTAGGGCTGCAGGGAGCAGCAAATCTGCTCCCACATCCCTGCAAGTGTAAACGCGTGCCTGGGAGAGTTTAGAGTACTTTAAGCTGCTCCCAGATTATTTGCATGTGTAGACATGCCCACTGAAGACTAAAGTAGTGTAGCTAGTAAGCAATTAAAAACAAAAATAAAATAGCCAAATCAGAAGTGGATGGCAGAGGAGTCAAGTATATGGAGGCCTGAGGGCCCTGGCCACCCTTGAAAAGAGGGCTGTCACCTGAAATGGATACAACTTTCCGTGGGTCCATCATTTTAGGTACCTTCCTCAACCCCCAGCAAAAATAAAAGTTGGTGCCTATGGTGGATGGAGTAATGCTGTTCTTCTGTTAAGGATAGACTGATATTAGAATTCAGAGATCCTTTTATTTGGATAATATTTAGATATCTGTTGATTCCAGTATTGGTCTTTTGGTCTAACCCCTCCAATACTCAGAGGTTTCTTCTTCCTTCAGCAAGTCCTGGGCTTCTGTAACCAGCAGTTTTTCTACAGGGTGATAGGTAGTTCCTGTGGTCTGTGAAGCTGTTTGAGAGCCTGTATTGAACAAACTTGATGTTCAAATAGAAACTCAGAACAAGCAACTCATCATTGTTCCTGGCCCATTCTTAGCAGCCTCAGTAGAGAATCCAAGGTTTGAGGACCTAATACCTCTTGTACCCCTGCATATGGGGCCCCTCATAGATCAGAGGTGAGGAACATGGTAGGAGCAGCATGTGGCTGTGATGTTTTTCTTACTAGTATTACAGCTGCTCTGGGTTTTCATAGAAGATGTCAGTCTCCAAAGGTTTTCTATATACTATTACATCCACCAGCAATTAATTTTTACAAAAATGTTAATATGCATGTTTATACTGATACTTAGATGGTTTCCCTTGGTGTAGAATGTTCATGTTGGCTAAAATTAACCCAGTAGGTAGGTACCAGGTGTGGCAGGCCAGTAGACCCACCCACCTCACTGTGCCTGACCACCTTCCAGGCTCCAAGTGCCTCCTTGGGGGTGCCTCACGTCTGGCCAACCCCCTTCCTGGAGCACACCTGCTAGCCTGGGGGTAGAGCTGCCATCACCCAGGGATGGGCTTGATTCTGGCATTATGTTCCCTGGGAAACACAGGCCTAGTAGCCTTCGAGGGATGGGCTTGATTCTGGCATGATGTTCCCTGGGAAACACAGGCCTAGTAGCCTTCGAGGGTACTTGAGTCACTTCAAGAATGTGGGATGCTCCCCTCACTTGGAAGCACAAGTAGTAGTCTCCCTTAGTCAGTCAAACCAAGGGGACCCCAAGGCATAATCTAGGCCCACTCCCAATCAGTCTCCCATGCTAGGTACAAAGGAGAACTGTATTGGTTACAAGGAGTAGGTTTTTAATAGGGTACAGGGTAGAGCAATATCAGAGAAATCCAACAGAGCAAACAGGGTGGCTGGGTAGCCTTTGATCATGCATCTGAGTTACTGAAAGCTATATATCTAGTTAGATCTCAGGTAGCTTACTCACAAGTATCATCCAGAGGCAGGTGGAGATTCCCTATGGAGGCAGGCCTTGATCATGAGTTTTGAGAGAGAGAGCAAGTTTCAGATGGTCTAGGTCTTCTCTCTCTCAGAGTTTTCCTCATGGCTGCTTCCCCCTCCTCCTGGGCAGTCCTTAACTTATATAGCCCTTATGACCTCATTTACCTGGCCCAATGGAGGCCAGCACCTGTTGGCTGTCAGCCAACCAATTTGAAATGCATCACTGGTTGCTGGGCAGACTGGCAGTCTCAAGCCCACCAGGGACCCCAAGCCCCTCACCAGGTATGTGATGCCAGTCACATAGGCAGAGGGAGCAGGTTACATACCTCAGGAATGTATCCAGCTCAGGTTACCTAAAGAGATAGGGTAAGGTGTATATCCTATGCAGGGCCCATACTAACCAAATTATCACAGAGCAGAGTTTTGGGGGAGAAACAGAAATGGCCTTCTGCCACACCAGGTACACATCCCTATGGAGAGCCCAGACAGGACCATTCACTACATGCTTGAATATGCAGAGAGGAATGTACTGCCATTCTTCCTACACCTCATTCTTTCTCTCTGTTTGGCACTGGTGAGGCCACACCTGGAGTACAGTATCCAGTTTTGGGCCCCCCCTCTACAGAAAGGATGTGGACAAATTGGAGAGACTGCAGCGGAGGGCAGTGAAAATAGTTACGGGCCAGAGGAACATGACTTATGAGAACAGGCTGAGCTGAACAGGGCTTATTTAGTTTGGAGAAGAGAAGACTGAGAGGGGCTTTAGTAGCAGCCTTCATCTACTTGAAGGATGGTTCCAAAAGAGGATGGAGCTAGACTGTTTTCAGTGGTGACAGATGACAGAACAAGGAACAACAGCCTCAGGTTGCAGTAAGGGAAGTTTAAGTTAGATATTAGGAAAAGCTTTCTGATGATGAAGGATGTAAAGCACTGGAACAGGTTACCCAGAGAGGTGGTGAAATCTCCATCCTTGGAGGTTTTTAAGACCTGGCTAGACAAAGCCTTGGCTGGGATGGTCTAGTTGGGGATGGTCCTGCTTTGAATAGGGGTTGGACTAGATGTCCTTCTCAGGACTGTTCCAACCCAGATTTTCTGATTCTATGATTTCTATGATCTTGCCATCCTGATACTGTAACACATTGTTTCTCAAACTTGTTAGACTCAAGGCACCCTTCAGAAAATGGCAGCTTTAAGTGAAGGTGAGGTTTTTCTCCTCATCTTACATTCACCTACAATGAAACCTCATTAAATACTTTATCTATCACTAAACTGCTGCCAAAAGCAGCATGTACTCAGTGATGGAAACCAACTATGAAGTTGATTAAATGCAGTCAACACTGAACATGACTGTAAAATATATGGCTCATATTGGGAAAACTTACTAGGAACCCCCCCTTTTTTTTTGCCCTTAAAAAAATTGGGCAGGTGTTTCCTCAACAGGGAACTGGCACCTGTTTTGGAGGTCCTGTAATACCAAGCTGACAGCAGGAAGGCCATAACCACCCCTTAGTGCCTAAGGGTGTGTGTAGATAAAAGGGGGGCCCTAAATTGAAGCAGTGAGTTTTTCAAAACACCGCTTCAATTTAGAACTGATGAAACCCCCATGTCGTGCATACACCCTGCTGACTGACTTGCCTCTCCGGCGGTGGGGAGGGGAGGGCAAGCTGCTGGAGGGTGGGGCGGTCCCTGGGCTGTCAGGGGTGGGGCTGGTGTTTCCCTCCATGACAGTGGTGCCCCCTCCCCAAGGGAGCACCTGCCCGCAGGCACCCAGTTCGGGCGGTCCCAGGGGGCAGCGCAGCCATACAAGGAAGCACCTGGGCCCTGCACAGCTCAGGCAGGCAGGCAGACTCCAGGGGGGTGGGGAAAAAAAAATCAGGCTTGCCACTTTTCTTGGGTGGAGCCTTCCTTCCCAGGCTGCTTTCAGGCTGCCTGCAGGGCTTCCTGCAGAGCCCCTGAGCTGCACAGAGCCGGATGCTTTGCTCCACAGCTGTAGGGGCAGCAAACAAACTCCTCAGGAGTTTGGAATAGGGAAATTAAAACTCAGGGGAGTTTTAGTTTGCTGTGCCCCAAGTCTGTATGCTGTACATGTGCAATGTGCTGTATGCTGCTGACATGTGCAAACACATTAAAGTGGTGCGAAAGCATTTAGCCTGCTTTAAAGTGTTGTGCATACATGCCCCTCGTTTCATCTACACATGGCCAAAAATGCTATGTTTGATTTTAGCAAAAAAAGCTGAGATGCTGATGGAAACCTTTTTTTTGTGAGGCCCTTGAAAAACACAGGCAGTTGCTCCTCCAGGAGGGAACTGGCACTGGGCCTGAAGATACTATAATACCAGGCCAGCACTGGGAAGGCCCCAGTCAGCCCTGATATATTTCCCTTAATGCCAGAAATGTTTCATCTTAGCCAAAAGGCTAATATGCTGATAGAAAACTACCTTTTTTTTCCCCTTCTTTTTTTCTTGAGAGAGCTTTTTGTGGTCCAGTCCAAATCCATGAGTCAGTCAAGAGCCATAAGTGTCCCTACTACTGGCAAACATCCTCTACCCCACCTGTGGTTTCAGATGTTTCCAAATCCTTTGGCTGGCATCCTATGTGCAGGCCCAAGCCTGGTCCAGTTGTGTCACTGTCCTCTCCATTTTCCCTTTTCCACTTCCCCTCTCTGGGGGTCTTTGAACAGCCTGAGCCACATGTCCCTTTTCCTGGTGGAGTTGGCTGTGTTTTCTTCATCCTCTCCCACCAATTTTTAGTAGTAGGACTGGAGTTCACTCAGAAAAATTTTAACACAATCTGTTTTCTTCAGCTCAGACTGTCTGTATAACAGGAGTTTACTGCATTGCCACAAGGTGCTCCTGATGCAGGACACAAACTGGTCGAAGTGGGTTGTCTGGGACCCTGATGTTTAGTCAGGTGTCCATACAGTGCCGCCTCTCTTGTCATTAGCCTGACTTCTGTCACTTCCTCCAGGAGCCGGCTGACCTTTTCCCACACTCCCTTGACATAGGGGCAGAGCCACAGGAGGTGGCTGATGATCTCATTCTTACCTCGGCAGGTTTTCCTGGGGCAGCTGGGTCTATTCTCTTGCCTTGCTCTGTGTCTCCATGCTTCACTGGGAGTGCACAGTGAGCTCTGAGCCAGTTCAGGTCTCTGTGGTCTTTATATAGGTCCTTGTGGAAGATCTGATCCCAGATGGCCTGGCAGTCATCATCAGGAAGCAGCTCCATGGTCGATAGCCCATCTCTGTTGCTGACTACCTTCTGTATCTTCTTGTGGTTTGACATGGTCCCTGGGCTTTCCTTCTGTAGCCTCTACTCGCTCTGAAACTTGTTCAGCACACTGTATGATCAGGGGTATTCCATGGTGCATCGTCTCCCTTTGGCTGGAGCATACACCCTCCACGGTGGGTGTTTCACCCACAGAATCCAAAGAGCCATGTGCATTTTCTTTTGGGGATCCAGAATGGAGGTGGCAAGAAAGACCCTATACAAAGTGAAATGGGCTGGGGGCAGGGGGATGCCAGATATCCACCTGTTCCTACAGGCATGGTACACGAGCCAGATCTGCAAGCTGGCAACTGGGCCAGCAACCAAAAGAGCTTGCAAACTACCACAAGGATAACTTAGTAAAGGCCATCTGAATAAGATATGCATTCATGCCCCCTGAGCAGAGTTCCCCCTTTGTGCCGATTATTTTTTCAAGTCTTGGCGAGCCACTATATTGAATACGTTTTTACTTCCACTTCACTCCCACAGCTGAGATGCGCCGTTCTTTCCCATTTTCAATTATTCCTGTCTGTTCACCAGCCTGAGCTGTCTGGCAAACGTCACAAAATGAGGCCCCAAAAAGTTCACCCAGAATCCTCTGTGTCTCTGTTTTTTAGCCTGTCACATATGATTAGTGTGGCCCCACCTTTCATGAGGTAAAGCAGGAACAGGTTGCCGTACACTTCACTGGCATATCATTTTTTTTACTTAGAAATTACTAATTTACTAATAAAAGTCAATCTGTTCCTGGACTTAGGACAAGAACACCCAGTTCCAGTCATGACTGGAGGGCTAATTAGCACATGAATCCTTTGTGAGGGGTATCTGGAGTACACACACATACTGAACAATACTGAGATGTAGGGTCTCTCTGGCTTGAAATGCAGTTGACTCTACTGGGTCCCAGCTTAATGAGCTATACAGTAAACCATGAGTCTCTTTGCTTTGAACTAGTATCTTGGTTTTTGGCTCAGGTGGTTTTATTTCCTTGGAGACCTGTTTCTTGCACTGCATGCAGGCACCTGTGCAAGAGTCTACTTAAATCCTCCCAGTGGGAAGATCTTGGTTACACAATGTATGATGACTGCACCACCTCTGGTGGGAGTGTGTTCCAGATTCTAGCAACCCTTACGGAGAAAAAGTTCTTCCTTGTGTCTAGCCTGAATTTGCCCTCTATAAGCTTATGTCCATTTGTCCTTGTCCTCCCCTGAGGCACCCTCCTGAAGAGTTGCTCTCCCGGATCTTTGTGTTCTCCCCTGATGTACTTGCAGGCAGCCATCAGGTCACCTCTCAGCCTTTTCTTACTCAGGCTGAACAGGTCCAATTCCCTGAGTCTCTCCTCAGGGCTTATCCTCCATGCCTTTCACCAGGCGAGTGGCCCTTCTTTGTACCCTCTTGAGCTTATCTGTGTCCCTCTTGAAGTGCAGTGCCCAGAACTGGACACAGTACTCCAGCTGAGGCCTCACCAGTGCCGAATAGAGAGGGAGGAGCACCTCCCCGGATCTACTGGACACACGTTGGCTAATACATGCCGGACCTCTATTTGCTTTCCTAGTGACATCATCACACTGCTGGCTCATATTCATCTTCCGGTTAATCATAACCCCCAGAACTCGCTCAGATTCTGTGTAGTTGGGGGGTTGTTCCTACCCAGGTGAAAGACTTTGCACTTATCCATGTTAAATCTCATCTGATTCTGCTTCACCCAAGAGTGCAGCCTGTCAAGATCTTCCTGGATCCTGGCTCTATCCTCCAGTGTGCCTGCATTTCCCCACAGCTTGGTATCATCTGCGAACTTAATAATAGAGCTTTCTACCCCCTCATCCAGATCATTGATGAATATATTAAAGAGCATGGATCCAAGCACAGATCCCTGGAGATGGCCTTCCAGAATAAGGCCAGCTTATCAATTACCACCCTCTGGGAACGGCCTCTAAGCCAATTGCCCACCCACCTCATTGAGTGCTGGGCCACCCACCTTACATTTAGTGCTGGTCAAGTCTAGCACCCTCAAGTTTGTTTGAGAGAATCCTGTGGGAAACTGAATCAAAGGCTTTACTGAAGTCTAAGTAGATCACATCCACCATGTGTCCCTTGTTCAGATGCCTAGTTACCTGGTCATAGAAGGACACAAGGTTTGTCAAGCATGAGCTACCCTCAACAAAACTGTGCTGATTGGTTCTTAACAATCTGTTTGTTTCGAGTTTGCAAATGATGGCCTCCTTAATAAGTTTTTCAAAAATTTAACCCAGGACCAAGGTCAGACTGACCAGCTTATAGTTTGCAGGGTCATCTCTCTTCACTTTCTTGAAAATGGGCATCACATTAGCCCTGTTTCAATTATCCAGGACCACTCCCAAGTTCCATGACTCAAACAATTTGGCCAGTAGTGCTGCTATTAGCTCAGCCAGTTCTTTCAGGACTCTTGGTTGCAGATTGTCAGGCCCTGCAGTCTTGAAGACATCCAGGTGTTGCTGGAAATCCCTCACCTCTTCAGAACTGATTTTGTGTAGTTTGTTGTCTTCCCTATGCTCCTTGGGTCTTTGATCAGGCAAGCGGCCCATGTTCGATTTCAGGAATACTGATGTGAAGTATTCATTTAGGAGTTTGGCTTTTTTGTGGACACCAACTGTGGGCTGCCCTTGAATATTTAGTAAGGGACCCATAGTGGAGTCTAATTTTTTTCTTACTCCCTATGTATTTGTAGAGGGACTTTTTGTTGTCTTTTTTCTGGTTGCCAGCTTGATCTCCATGCCTGCCTTGGCTTTCCTTATCTCATATCGGCAGGCCCTGGCAATTTAGGTATATTCCTCTTTGGTTACTAAGTCCTTCTTCCACTGTTTGTATACTTTTTCCTTTTTTTAGAAGCTTTCTAATATTTCTACTGAGCTAAGTTGGTCTGTTGGCTCCTTTCTCATTTTTTGCCTGCATGGGGACAGCCCATTTTTGAGTCGTGACAATTGCCGCCTTAAGGAAGCACCACTGTTCCTGAAGTCCCAAGTCATCTGGTTGTTGGTTGCAGAAAGCCTTTCCAACTAGCTTCTTAAGTTTGCCAAAATCTGCCTGCTTGAAGTCCAGGACTTTTGTTATGCTGTCTAGTTTTCCAGTCTTATGGTGGATAGTGAACCTGACCAGGTCGTGATCACTGTCCTGCAGAGTACCAACAATCCTTAGGTTGCCTATGATTTCATCACCTTTGGCCTGCACTAGATCCAAAGTGGCCTTACCCCTGGTAGGCCCTTCTACAACCTGCATCAAAAACAGGTCATCTATTGTTGCCAAGAAATTGTCTGATCTGCTGGATGTGACTGAGTGGTCCTCCCAACAGATGTCCTGGGCTCACGGGGGCACGATGTGGCTTTGCCCATGTGTCTTGCACTGTAGCCGGACCAATCTGCCATGGATTTGGGAGTATTTGAAGTCCCAGGTTGAAGAGTCTGGGAGGTAGGATACTTGCTGGTGGTAGTTCCACACAGACTTGAACGATTAAGCTCTGCTTAGTTGATAGAATTCGGAATTGATTTGGCCTGAGACACAAAATTAAAAAAAAAGTTTGGGCTGTCTATAAGTAGGTACTAAAGTGTGGTTTCAAAGTGTGTTTATGAAATTCCTGTGCTAAAACTTGCAGCAGTTTCAAAAGAGGGAATATGCATCAATTCTGGATGAACCGAGTCTATGGATACTATATGCAAATTATTTCAGCTTTGTTTATTTCAAGGTTAGTGTTTTCAAATTCGCTCCTCACTTTCACGTGCTCAGGGAGAGCAGGGTCTGATAGTAAGGAGGAGGGGAAGGAGCTGTAGGAGGAAGATAGTGGGGAGAGGCAGAGGGCAAGGGGCCTATCTGAACCGGCAGATTTATTTTCCCTGCTGTAGGGGGGCAGACATATTCAAGGCAAACCTCAAATAATTAGATTCTATACTTGGAAAATTATAACTAATTTATACATTTTCATATATAATATCTAATTATTGGGGAGTTGTCTTATAATCAGTCATCTTATATTTGAGTAAATAGTACTTTATGGCTTTAGAAAAATGATAGAGCAATTCGTCTGTTGCAAAAAACTCAGAAAGAGCACAACAGGTCAGAATGTTTTTGATACTATGGATTCTTCTTTGAAATCTCTGGGTTTTTCTTGTGAATCATGTGCAGGTGTTTGCACACCTAACTGCTAACGTTACATGACACCCTTTAAAGAATCTTACTTTTAAAAGGTGCTGTGGCACCCTGGTTGAGAATCACTGCTGTAACATTATGCCACTGAGCAGTAGGGGGCAAACATAATGTTTCTCAATTGATAGAGATGAAAATGTAATGTGAAATGTTAGGGAAACCTTAAAGTTCCAGATTTTATGCATGACTGCTATAACAGTGGATATTGCATTTTAGAGCAGTAAAAAACAGAGGGTTTTTTAGGGGTGTTTGGATAAGGGGACCATTTTGCAGACTAGCTCCCCATCAGTGATAAATGTAGGGCTTTAACATTTGATATCCTTCCACTTGAGAAGAAAGAAAGAGGAGCAGTTGACAGGAAACAAAGGAGAAGAAAAATATAAGCGTCTGTGAGGAGGACATGCATGTACTTCCCCCAATTTCCTGTTTCCACTAAAAACATGGGTTATTTTCTTCTGTCTCATACTGGTGACAGATTGTATAAAGTGTATGAGTAGAATTGGCTGGAACTTAGCTCACAGCCTGCCAAAGACCAAATGTGTGGCAGTCTGAAAATGAGAGTACTGCAGCCAGTAAATAGCTGATGAAGAAGCTTTTTGACCCCTGGATTTCAAAACCATTTTTAAAAATATGTATAAGTATTTTTTATTTAAATTTACCTATGAGGAAAGTGAAGCTTGGAGTGGTGAAGTGATGTGTCCAAGGTGCCATAATTTGTCAGTGACAGAAATGGGAATAGGTCTTGGTTTTGTGAGGCTCCCTGTGGGTGTGACTGAACTGTCTCCAAAGGGGCCTGTTTTTCTCTAAAATGGTTGTGTAACCTCTTACTTTCAGGCTTAAAAATTGGAAGAAATGTAAGATAAGTCAGAGAAGTGCATCTGGTGGATTCTGATGCTTAAGAGTTCCCTCTCTGGTTTTAATTTGGGATGTTTCCTCTGCTGTATGGCTAGGTGAGCCAATTTACACTAACGATGTAAGTTCATGTAAGTTACAGTTAATGGGAAGCAAAATGCATCATTTATATACAGGATAAGCCAGAGTGCAGTGTGGGTCAAATTCTCCAATACAAATTTCCATTGACTTCAATGGGCCTGGTTGCCTGAGAAGGACCACAGACAAAATGCAGGAGTGGTCTCAGTGTTAGGAAACAGGAGGAAAGCTATGCATTGCTTTACTGGTAGGTCTATTCAGCAGCAATGAAAGTGGTCTAAGCGCAAGACTAGAAATTCAAAACTGACAAATTCTAATCCAGATCTGACAGTAGATTACTGTATGATTGTGAACAAGTCACTGAACTGCATCCTCATCTGCAAAAGCAGGATAAAAGTTGCCACACAGTGGTGTAGGGAGAATTAATGAGTTAGTGTTTGGAAAATCCTTTGAATATAGAAAGCACTATATATGTTGTGTAAGAAATATATATATCTATATATGTAGATATATAACTATAATTGTATTCAATTAATTAATGATACAATGGGTAATCATTAATCAAAGCTAAATTGATCTTTAATCAATTAAAGTTGAAGTCAACCCAATTAAAGGGGTTGATAATTAATTATGCCAGTACATTTTAATTAATTACAATTATATACATATACAATAATTACATATAAAGCTATATATAGTTATATATTGTATAATTATACAATAATTATTGCTGTTTTATAAAAACTACCTCCCAAGATGGTGATATGTGAGGTTAATAAAACCTATTCCATCTAGTGAAAGAAGAGAGCAGGCAGAACTTGGGAAGTTTCCAATTTGTCAGGAAAATCCTCTAGTTCTGATTTAGTTTTGATTCCAAACTCTAGCTGAAGCCAATAGTTGTTTTGCTTGAATAAAGACGTAAGGCTCCTTTCTTCCTTGGGAAATAGGAAACCTCAGATGTTCCAACCATTGGAATTTCCTAGGAGCTCTTTCATGATAATGGGGAAAGGCCTGATCACCAAGGAAGAACCTGTGGGTTCAGTTCTAAAACCTCCAGAATCTCTTCTTATTCAAATCACAAACCCTTTAAGCAATCTACTGGGACCATATATGCAGAACCCCAGGGCCTATACCCAGGTTTAAAGCTCTACTGATCACGTTTCTAGCCATGACTGCATTGCCTGCTGAAGCCCTCCTGACTTATCATAATCATAGAATCATAGAAGTAGGGTTGGAAGGGAACTTACAGATTTTCAAGTCCAACCCCCTGCCAGGGCAGGAGAAAAAACTGGGCTCAAATGATCCCAGCTAGGTAGGCATCAAGCCTCCTCTTAAAGACCCCCAGGGTAGGTGCCAGCACCACTTCCCTTGGAAGTTGGTTCCAGCTCCTAGCCGCCCTAACTGTGAAGTAGTTCTTACGGATGTCTAATCTAAATCTACTCTCCAGCAACTTGTGGCCGTTATTCCTTGTCATGTCAGGGGGTGCTAGGGGAAACAAGGTCTCTCCCAAACCCTTCTGGTCCCCCCTAGTGAGTTTGTAGACTGTCACCAGGTCCCCCCTCAGCCTTCTCTTGTGGAGGCTGAACAGGTTCAGGTCCTGCAGTCTCTCATTGTAGGATCTGCCCTGTAGTCTCTGGATCATGCGGGTGGCCCTCCTCTGGACCCTCTCAATGTTGTCCACATCCCTCCTGAAGTGGGGCGCTTAGAAATAAGGATTTCTATAGCCTAAAGAGGCCAGCCACAGAATTTAGTACAGCCTTAGCATGTATTCATATGTCTTCCCTGTGTATTTTTGGGTAGTTGAGAGAATCTCTGTAGCCCATCTGGTTTCTTATCTTACCTTACCCTATTCTGAGTAGCTGAAACATTCTGCAGTTTATTGTACCTATTGCCATAAGAAGGCTTAGAAGCTCACCTTTTAAAATGGCAGGATTTGTCACATGGTACCCTGGCAAAAGTTCACAAGGATTGATGGATATTATCGCATTCTGATAGTGAATACATTCCCAAGCATGCCTTTTCCCCTTTAAGATTTGATTTTATACACTAGCTTGCCAACATCTTTTGCATATATTCCATTTGAAGTTTTGAAAACGGACAGGTTTTTTTTGACATGAGATGGCCATAAAAAGACTTAAAATCTGATTTATTTCTGTTTTTCTCATCCACCTGTCACAGAAACAGTTTATGTAACTTGCTTCACTCTTGACCAAAAGATTTCTTGCTATTCAGAAACTACACCTGGAAAATTTGAGAAGACCTTTTTGGTTGTTTTTCTCTTAGAGTTAAATTTGAGTTGACAAATGAAAGTAAATCTTTGCCTAACTCTGGTTAGACGACTGTGTCTATATAATATTTAATATACCAGAAAATAACATATAGTGTGTTTTTCATTTAGAGCAACAGTGATATGAGTAGTGACTTGTTTTTGACCAAAAAGGGCTGGATTGGATGTAGTGACCTGGAGATGAGACGCTTCATATCACTTTACCAATCACTTTATAGATCACTCTTGTCGCAGACAGTCTTCTGGAAACTTTAGTGTTAATGCGTTAACCTTTTTGCACATCATTGTTCTTGAAATCTAATAGGTTTCACACATTTGGAGCCTAAATAGCCTTTGTTTCATGGGTGTAGTTGCCACCAGAGTTAAAGGGATTTGCACCATTAATTGGCTTTCCTCCAAATTACTGGTACACAGCCTCTCATAGGTGTAAAATTATTCTCTGTGTTATTGACTTCTCTTAAGGACCAGATGATTGTAGACTCGTGAATAATAGGTAGCCATCACACTTGATCCTGTAGTCTGTACTAGGAGCAGAGCAGGCCAGGACTGAATGTGTTGTGAAGGCTGAATTCCCTTGTCAGACCTGACAGAATTGGAGTCTGTTTTCTTATTGTACGTTTTTGTGTGTTTCCTGCTCATGGCAGTGCTTTACTTTTAACTTTTTTTCTTTTTAATATTTATTTTATTTACATGGGAGCAAGGTACACATCTTACATATATATGGTTATTTATCTATGCTCAGTGGAGAAGCAGGACAAGAAGAGTTAACATTACAAATCATTTATCTTACTCATATTGTCATAGATGAGCAGGCTTTACAAACATATAATAAGACAAGGTACTTTCCCTGAGGGACTTTACAAGCTAGTTAGAATAGATTGAAAATAAAATATGTTATTGTGCCAGTTTGTAGTCCACAGTTTCACATCATCTCCTTCTGAATGTGGATCATCTATTGACTTTTTGTGAACAGTAGCAGAAAAAAATTGACAATGAATACTGAGGATCTCTATAAATGAACAAAGTCCTTTCTTGAGCTGTTTTGCTGAGTATGACAATTTTGTCAGACTCAAACTTGTGAAAAAGGTGAAGTGAGGTCAAATAGAACTTGCACTGTGTATATACAGTTGCACAAGTGAAACAGCTAAGAGGCATTTACTGTATCAGGCTATAACAGGGGTAGGCAACGTTTTTTGTCCAGAGTGCTGAAAAAACCACAATGTCTGCCTTGGAAGGCGCTGGAGTGCTGACGTGCTGGAGCCCAGAGCAGCTGTTTGCAGCCTCCTGGGTACAGCCGGCCCATGGAGCCTGGTCTGCTTGCAGCAGGGCTTGCAGCCTCCCAGCCGCCTGCTGGGAGCATCCTGGGCTCCGTGGGTGGCAGCAGCTGCTTAGGGCCTGGGCTGGTGGTGGTGTGAGGAGCAAAATGGCCTTGCGTGCCATGCTCAGCATGCATGCCAGCAGTTGTTGACCCCTGGGCTATAACAAGGCCTTAGTTGGAGTTTGACTTAATGAGAATGGATGGAAAGACTAAGGTAATGTTTGGTTCCACTCCTGCTTCTGACATTAGCTTCCTCTTTTTAGGCATATTACAGAGGACTCGGGGCACGTCTGTACAAGATGTTTACTGCGGAGCTGCTTAATTAGCTCCGCAGTAAACGTCTTGGCATCTACAAGTGTGTCCCTATTACGGTGCAGGAAACTAACAAACTCCACATCAGGGTAGTACTTGTAAATACAAATACTGTCCTGCTGCTTAGTGTTTTCATGTGCAACAGTGCACGTGTAGACACTGACCTGGCTGGCTGGGTCATTAATGTGCTTTAGTGCTGGGGCTCCCTGGCAGCTAGCCCCACACTGAAGCATCCTTATGCCCCAGCCAGCTCCTCCATAGCACATTGAGCCTGGCTGGAGCAGCCCTGGGCTGGCAGACTGACTCCCAGGGCCCCCTGCAAGCTGGGGCTGCCCCAGCTGGGCTCCACTTGTTGTGCATGAATAAATTTTGGAGTCAGTTGCTCCAGAGTTAATTGCTCCCAGGTGCATGTTCAAACAGTATGCCCAGGAGTAAAAAACTCAGGAATAATAAGCTCCAGAGTTTATTGATGCACAATAATTGCATATGTAGACGCAACCTCAGTTCCGCAAAGGATAGTATAGGCTGCTGTGGGTGATCTCTGAAGTGAATGAGACTACTCACAGTAGTAAGTATTGTTTGTGGTAGTGTGTACAGGAACTATTCCTTAATTTCTGTCTCAGTTCTCCTATCTGCTAAATAACAGCAACAATACTTAGTATAAAAACTGTTGTGAAGAAGAACTAGTGACATACCTAAAGTGCTTTGAAGACAAGAAGTGCAAAGTACTGTCTTTTTAGAGCCATTAACCTAAATACCAATAAATTCCTATAAAAAGTTTAATGTATAAGCAAGCACTTAAAATGTAGATAAACCTGGGCAAAACTTTTATGGAGGATTCTCCATCACACAATGCGTTATTTACTGGACTGATGAATGTGAGGTTTAATTGGGTAGAGAGTAAAATTATCCCACCTGAACATTCTTTTAACAAGAAATAGGAAGTGATTGTTAACCTTTGTTATGGATGTATGTCTGGAAAGAAAACAATTGACTTAACTCTTTCAAAGAAAATCTCTGTTCTCTTGCTGTTAGAAACAGTTCCTTTTTCCTGTGATCAGTAATTATGGAAACAATTTCCTTTGGTCTCAGTTCAGTTCCTGCTGGTAAGAAGTACATAGCACAAGACACCAGCACCACAATTGGAGTTTAATTTAATCTGCTGGATAACCTTCTTACCAGTCTCAGCTGGGAATCCTAGGGCTGGATAGACAATGGAGACTTGAATAGTTCCCTCAACTTCATAGGTCCTTCCTCCAGGCCAGGAGTAGAAAAAACAGGTAGGATAGTATGAGGGAAGCTTATCTGGGGTAAGTAGAGGACATCAGTGTGCAGGGTTGTCAGTCTCTCACCTTTTACCATCACTACATTTGCAGTTTCAAACTCGCTGCTGGAAAAGGTACTGATGACTCCCTTCTCTTCTCCCTTTCCTCATGTTTTCTCTCTTCCCAGTCTGTGGCAAGCGTTACAAGAATAGGCCTGGACTGAGCTACCATTATGCTCACACTCACCTAGCCAGTGAAGAGGGAGATGAAGCTCGGGAGCAAGAGACACGCTCCTCACCTGTGCACAGAAATGAAAATCACAAACGTGAGTAGTATTTTTCTGTCCCCTTGTTTTCCCCTCCAGTATGTTTTTTTTCAGGGGGATGTTACCTCCATCCCTATTTATGCATTTCCCCAGGCCCTGTGATTGTACTGCTCCTTTGTGAATGATTGGAACCAGGATGTTTAGTGAAGCTAATCAGCTGCAGCTCACCTTGGTACTGAGCTCAGTCAGTCAAGAATTCATTTAAAACCCAGCATTATCTCTGCAGCAAGTCACTTTTCTATCAGTGCTCCTGTGGGGAGGAGATGACAAGGAGAAAGGAGAATGGAAGGGGTGCCCAACCTGCCTGTCATCAAACAGCCTCTCCATGATTAGTGTGGCGATCAAGAAAACACACAGTTTGTTTTAGTGGATTCTCTTTGTTGTTTTGTTTGAGGAAAGTTCTTTATTTGCTTCTCAGTTTTTTTGGTATGAAATTCTCTCCTACCCAAGACCTCCTGCACTTCAAACTCCACATTCATACTATCAGTCCAGGAAAGTCTCTTGCCTAGAATATCGTCTGCACAAACCAAAACGGAGAGTGATGACACAGGAAAAGAGAACATGGTCTCTACTCTGGGGATGCCAAGAGAGGGGGCAATTACAATGTTAGCCAGCACAGGGGCACCCAGTGCTATCCTTCCTCTATTTTTTTAAAACACAAGACAGGGAGTCAGGGGAGCCAAATTTTACTACTGCCTTTTGCCTAAAGTCTTATGTAGTAATTCAGCCTTCCTGTGCCCAATTGTTTCTATGCTCAACTGTATGTAAAATAATAATCATCAGCATCCCCATTCAGGCACAATGTGCAGATAAAATTCATTTGTTTATTTAATTAATTAATTTTATAAAGAGCTTTTGGTTCCTCAGATGGGAAATACCATTTTATTTCAAAGTAATTATGGAAAACAATTATGGACAGCAGAATAAAATGGATATGAGAAATATTTTATGGGTGAATATTTCATCCTTGGGAAAAAGAGAAGGAAACCAGGTCTAGGAAGACATTTCTCTCTTAAGCAGGATAATCCATAATTGTCTTATGAGGAGATGGGGAAGGGTTTCACCTTTCTTGGAAGCATCTCCTCCTGTCCACTGTTTGAGAGATGTTACTGATTGAGATGGACCTTTGGTCTGATCCCACTTGGCAATCCATATGTGTCTGTCACCTTTCTGCACTATCTTTTAAAATTCTATAAAATAGAAGCAGAATTGACTTGTCCAGCTTTTGCTAAATCTGAGCTGCCATGGCTCTGAGGAATGCTGGCTCTGGCAGGCTAGTAAATGGCATCATTTGACTTGTTATGACTTTATTTTGTATGTTGTATCTAAATTTGTGTTCTGTGCTTGAAATAAAGTCTGTCATACTTTTTGGGAGGGGTGTTAGGAAACTTAATTACTAAGTTCTGATCTTAGCACTGTAGAAGTAGGCAGACAAGAAAGGTTGTTGATCCTCACCTTCCAGCTTGACATGGGGGTGAGGTACAGTCCCAGTTCTAATGCTTCTAATGCTCAGAGACTGATATCATCAGCTTTACCAGGTTTAGAAAAAGGGAGCTGGAATGGAGGGATGAAAGTAAGACTCTCCCTCATTTCAGAGAGCCAGCAAACCTGGGCCAGTGAAGAAGGGAGCGTGTCTGGCTCTCTGAAAAGTGTGCAGCAGGGGCTGCTCTGGCCTCTGGAGGCTTTATGCACGAGGCAGGGAGAAGCTGCTGGAATGCAGCCCCCAACACAGATAGTCACAGCTATATACTTAAATGATCTGGACCCATAAAAGGAAGGATTTCTCTGTTCAATAACTGACCATCACCTGGAGGGGTGGGGGGCAGGGACTACATCAAGTGGCGATTCCTGCTAGGGCGAGTCATGGTGAGCTTGGGGAATTGCTCTCCTGATGGTCCTGCCTCAGGATTGGCTGTTTGTTCTCTGTTTCTGCTTGTTTGTGTACAGCCCTGCACCTAGACCTTACATCTTCCCTCCCTTACTTGACAATATTTAATTTATGCCACCATTCATCTTCCATGTGAATGCTAATTGTCCACATTGCTAATGCACAGTCATTAAATGGTCCCTTTGTACATGGAAATGGTGGGGAGCCAGAGCATCATATCCTTCCTTTTCCCTAAGTACTGCTGGGCATGTGTTATGAATTAGATTTGACAGGTCTGCAGTGTCGCAGGGTTTGGGCTTCAAGAATCCTCTCTGCATGGGCTCGTGGGAGGGGGAGGGGGATGTTAATCCAAACAGCTAATCCGTAACCTACTGAACAGAAGGGCCAGAAGTACAGTAAATAGCAGACTCTGATTACTTCCTTAGCCACATGGCCGAGAAATGCAAGCAGCCCAATTTAGAAAAGGCAAAGCCGATCCCAAACAGCCATTTGGAATTTGCTCTGCTGCAGGAGGTAAGGATTGGGCAGCAAGGTTCTGGCAGTCTGCTGCAGCATGAACTTCCTTCCATTTTACCTCCTTTGCTCCTCTCATGTCTCCTGTGTCATTGCTGCCCATAGCCATACCTGCAGTTACAACAGCCTTGCCAGCACAGAAGGAGCCTCTTTGGAGCACAGTCTCTGCCAGATTCAGCTATTGATCTCCTGACTGGTGCCAGCAAAACAGCTTGATGGCCTTTCTGTCTGTCTCTCTCTCTCCCTCTCTTCCCTCCGCCCTATTCTCCCTGCCTTTCTGTCTTTACTCCCTTTATCACCCCCAAGCCATTTTGGGTTGCTGAGGGACTTAAATAAAGGAGATTTGCATAGGAGCAGCTTAATTTGAACTGCCGGGCTCTGATGGATTTGTCGCAGAACAACAAGCAGCCTAGGTGGGCTGTTCCTTTTCCCCTGGACATTTCACTTCCTTCAGTATCTCCTTCAGTCCCTCAGCCGCAGGGGTGTCATGCTGGGCATGGTGCAGCCCTGTGGCTGGAAGCTCTGTCAGCTGACAGGGCTCTCAGCCGACCCTGCTGCCTGTGCTACACATTTTCTAACTTTATAGCTGGTTGGAGCTTTTTATTGTCTAATAAGTACTTTGTGTATGTTTTAAGGTAACTGTACAATTAACCAGTTAATTGCACAATACCTGTAATGTGTAGAGGGGCCTAAGTCTCAGGTAAGCTCAGTTCCTTGATAACATGGCATGTCCCTTCTTTGGAATCCAAACTTGTCTCAGTCCAAAGTAGTTTTGCTACTCTTTCTGCTTGCAAAGTGGTGTTGACCAAGTATGAACACTTGAAAAAGACATCCTGGGAACTTTTAAAAACCAAATCAACCCATTGCCTGACATTAGAATGAAATTGTCCCACATCATTTCAAGCCTCTTCTTCTGCTGTCTTTATCCCATGATTCTTCCACTCAGCGCATGTTCCACTATGCCTAGCATCAATTCTGTAGTTATAAACTGACACTTGGGGGCAGCTGGCACCTGCAGATTTTGAGAGGCTTCTAGAGTGGGATTTTTGTTAACTAGATATCTGTCTATTGCAATCTATATATGAATGAATGTGATAGTATAGAACTCATTTCTTTCCCAGAGGAACAGGGCAGTCTGTTCCTGTGTATAAGGACCGAATCTTCCTTTTCTTTGAACGGGAGTGAGTCACCTGTATAAATGCAGAAGTTTATGTGGCAAAATGCTTTCTTGAAATTAAAAAAAAAGAAAAAGCTTTGGGGTAAATTTACAAGATTAAAAAAAAAGTACCTAATAGTACTGGCTAAAGTCAACAGCATGCAGATGCTGTGCAGACCACATGCTTACCCACGCACATCTCTGCCTATGGCACTCCATACTGTTGCAGGGATTCTGCACTCTTGTGCTGGTGCACTTTACTCCAGACTCGCTACATGCTCAAATAATGATAGTGAAGTCTCCCAATTCTTTTAAGATTAAATTTGACCTGTATAACCACTTGCTTTTCAAGTTCAGAGCATCCATCAACCATACCTTCTTGTTGGGGAGGTTTTGTGTTGTAGCCACATCTCTACTGCAGAGATCAGCTGAGGCCATTTGTGTATTCCAAGCATAATTGGATACCCAGTCTCCAGAGATAAAAAATTAATGCACTAACCTCACTGTGCCTCCAAGCTGTCCTCCAGCTCCCCCACACAGTCTTCTTTGAAACATTTTTATTTCCATCCATGCAGGGGGTTGGGGATGAATAAATGACGAGAGTCAGCCCCTCAGTTGGAGATGAGCTGTTTGTTCCTCTCCACAAGCAGCATCAATTTGAAAAGCTACATCAGGCCTCTTTTTCTCTGCCTCAGCACTGTTCCTCACTGGGGATGTGATAGGAGCTACATTTGAATGCAAGGATGCTCCAACACCCACCTTGCTACAGGAAATCCTACAGCAGGTGCCTTTTCAGAAAGCAGCTGTATCTTACCCTGATTTGCTGTCTCATTAGTTTGTTCAATTTTTCTTTCTTTTTCTTTGTTGGTTTTCATAAAGGAATGAATATAAATATGATTTTAAAATAAAATATAAGGCAGCCATTGGTATTACAGAAGTAGTAATGTCTCCTTTAGAACAGTTTTCATCCAAACCCTCTGTTTGTCATTGCACATAACTTTCTCAGGCCTTAATCTTTGGGGCTGAAATGTTTCATGCCTATTTTGTGAAAATCTAAGGAAAACCTGTGCAGCTATTTGGAGGATCAGAAAGGTGAAAAAAAAAACTTTTGTCCATTATACAAAAAATTCTTGTGACCTTTTGCTTCAGAGCAGCTCTACAGCTGGCATGGCTGGAGGCTGAAATTTTGTAGAGAAAATAGCCCTCCTTAAGGAGAAATGCTTATGACTGTTCTGCAGGAAACTGGCTCTAATTTGATTGAGCACTTTGCCTATAGAAGCCATATCCTTTTCTCCCCCCTGTCAGAGCTCTCTGTATGGAGCATTCTTACATTTATTGTAACCACTTTTCCTCTTTCACCTTTCTGCTCTTTTCCCTTAAAAAGAAAATGAACCCACTTAAAACCCAAAATATTTGACTGGGTTTGAAATTAGGCAACATGTATTCACATACCCCTCAGGGAGAAATTTCCGTCTTCAAAGTGTTGTTCATGTTGGAGGGATTAATATGTGCGCATAAGTAACTGGCCCATTTTGGGTGAGTCCCAAGCTGCACTGCCCAGGGGAGCTCTAGGATAGATTGTACCTCAGGTAGCATGATCACTCTCTAAGCTTCTCGGTGTGGTGGGAGTCCTGCATTGCTAACCCCAAAAGTTAAAAAAAACCCTGCGAGTCAGACCCCTCAAAATCATGCAATTGGCTTGGACATAATGAGATTAAAAAAAAATATTCTACATTTTTTTGTCTGTCTTCCCGTTTATGAAGTCTCCCTGACCATTCCAGTGTGTTCTGTAGAATTATAATCTCAACAAATCTTATATATCTTTAGTGGATAACTAGCCTGTTTGTTTCCATGCCCCAAAATTCAAAAAAATTAATGTAAGCTCTACTTTTGTTATCCCCAGCCATCAATTAATTATATATCTACTGGATCATATCAGTTCCTATGAAGATTGTATCAGATACCCCTACTTCTCCTGACCTATGTAAAAACTCCTTTTGGCTCCTAGGGGCTAGCAGAGCCCTCCTGATCTCTTGCAGTAGTTCTGATTGGATGCTGCTGTTCAGGAGGCGGGGTAAAGAGAAAGAGAGACAGTCGAAGTTGCTGGAAACCAAGCTGCAGCTTCTGGTGTTATCCTGAAACTGTCTTCAGCATAGTCAAAATTCAGTTACTCTTGAGAACGGGGAAATGCTTGGAACCATTTGTTCAGATTGTGGTACTGCCTTTCTAGCTTGTCTGGTTAGCAATGGGTCTGGCCACCTCCTCATTTTTTATTTGTATTTTCCCCATGAGTTGTGATGAAGAAGTTGCAAGGAGAATTTACTGGAGAGAGCAGCATACGCTTGTGTGTCTGAGACAGGAGTGAGTGGAGAGTGAACTTAATTTATTTGAGCTCCACTTAGCTTGTCCTTCATCGCACTACAGATCATGCCATCTATTTGATGTTAGTTCAGGACAGAGCTCTGTTTGACGCTGAAAAGCTAGCAGGTCTGTGCAATGAGCAATCTATCTGCATGACTTTCTCCATTTCTCATTAAAAACTGGGACTAATCCAGGTGGAAGTCAGTGCATCTCCAGCTGGGAATCCATCTCCTGTTCTATTAGAGTGAGACTCTTCCTGAGACCTACCTTCTAGCAGCTGCTTTTCCTTCTCCCTCTTCATCCTCTTTTTTCTGTAATTATTTTTAATTTCTTGTTTCTTGAGTCTTCCCAGCGTCTGCAGATGCATTTTGAACAGCAAATTAAGGGGACATGCTACAATTCCTTACACTTGAGAGATGAAGTAATAACAGGTGGCAAGACCAGAGGCAGCCAGAGCCTAGGATTCTGGTTGCTATGGAAACATGTCAGACCTGCAGAGGGATGAGATATGTCAGCAGTAGGGGAGAAAGAGCCAGAGCAGCACTGTGGCACTTACCCTATAGGTTCAGATTATATGTCATCGGGTCCTTCGAGGGAGGAAGACGTTAAATATAGAGAATGGGCTTTGGCTAGCTTTAAACTGAACCAGCAGCCAAATGTTGGGCAGACATTTGAACAGTGGGGGAACAGTTATAGAATGGGGGATCTGGGCGTCAGTCTTAAACAAAGAGGCTTGCAATGCTTTGTTAAGAAAATCCATTCTTCTTTGTTGCAAAATGTATGGGCTTGATTCAGGATATGCTCTGCTCCCCTAGGTATCTGTCTTGCTTTGGAAATTTTGGCCAGAAGTAAAAGCAAAGGACCGGATTCCAAACCCACTATATTCAATAGAGAGACTCCTATGGATTTTCAGGGCTTGGATGTAGCCCAAAGTGAATAAGAAGTAGTTAGAACCGTGGTGCTGGGAAAAATCCCTTCTGAACAGCATCCATCTGATTGTCATCCATTTGCCTTACTAATTTAAAGAAGGAAACTCAAACTCCCTGACCTAAAAGCAGACACTTAAGTCCTGACTCTCCACTTGCCTGGCATTGTTGCATTGTGGGTTTAAAATGCCTGCTCAATCCAAATCCTTCACTTATATCACAGCAGAGTGTTATACCCAATTTGCAGTCAGGTTGCAGAGGTATAAATGTCTGTCGTGTGGGGCAAAGCAGCAAAGAATTAGTTTGCTTTCTCTTAGCAGCAATGCCAGCCACAGATGTTTCAAAATCATGAGGTGGACCACCAGAAATCATTAGATTGGTTATATTGGAAAAGATTTTGCCCTTTTAGCAGAGCTCTATTTCCAAGCTATTCTCTGCAAGTCTGAGGGAAAGCAACTTCATTTTTAAAGGAAAGGCAAATGTTCATGTCTTCAGATGACTCCATGAGCTGAGGCTTTTAGAAAAATGCCAATTATCATGACTACAAAACCAAAACCATTATGTTTCAATATGTATTTTGAACTGGAACCATTTGGAGCCTGTAGGTTGATATATATTTCAAAATCCCTTTATTTTGGTTTTAAACCTGTTTTCAGCTCCAGAGATTTCATCTTGAAGGGGGCATAGAGGAGCCATGGCTTTTTCTACACAAACTTGGAGTAGTCTGTCAATGTTTTAAAACTGATTATGGGCTGTTCTACATGGGAAAGTAATTTTTGAATAATTGGGGGGGGGCAGTCATTTAAAGCATAGTAGCTATTCAGCAACAACTCATCCTTAGTCCACAGTAAAACTGTTTTGGGGTTTGTTTGTTTTTTGCATTTTATCTAAATCCAATGGATTTACCTAAATCTAAGATTCTCTTTTTTTCAGAATAAGAATCTCGACACATTAAATTATATACAAATGTCTATTGCACTTTAAATTCATGCCCTTCCCTAATCCAAATTATCTTTGGAGTGTAGAAAAACCTTGAAATAAACTGGTGCAAACTCCTCCGTGGATATCCTTAGACCATTTTTAAAAATGGCCTATATTCATTTATCTTAAGGAGGTGCAAATTTCTGATTTGGGCCTTATATGGACTAGCACATGCTAGTTGAACATGTTATGGAATTTTTCTGGTGACCAGCAGTCAGTACTACTCCTCTATCAAAGCATGTATGTAACACTGCTCCTGTTCTGGCATCACACATCATTCCTATAAGCAGCTGCATTGACTGAATGCACAGTACAATGTGGGAAGGTGTTCCAGTGGCTGTCAGCATTTTTCAAACCAGTGGATTATGGGATGGAAGTAAGCAGCACTGCGTGTTGCCAAGGCCTTTCCTGCAAGAGCTGTGGTTAAATGCCAACATGTTCTCCTACCACTGTTCTCATTTTTAACAGCATCTGCTTGGTGCATCATCTCAAGAAGCCCATCGTTCCTCGTGCTTCTGTTACACTTCTTCATCCCTGATAGCAGGTGGCTATCAGCAGAGGCCCCACTCAAGGACACCATAGTGCCTTTGAAGACAGGGAGTATGTCAGACTTGGGGCAGCAGCCCATGGTAAAAAACTAGCAGTAACTTGTAACCTTTGTAACTTTGCTATGGGCTGTGGTGCAGATGCCATTCGAATTGCAAGTCATGGTTGCTGTCATTTGTCTATTCCATTGATGTCATAGTGAGTTTCCTGTGGTGCAGAGGAATGGTTAGGATCTGGGGAAGGGGGGAGAATGTAGGGAGGGAAGCCCAAGCTTGCTTATAGTGCATGTAAATAGTTTCTATATACTGTATAAAGTAATCAGGCAGTGAAATGACCCAAGCACTACCTATATACATATCTGCTGAGCTAGCGCCTTGGTCACTTCACTGCCATCTTATTTCCTGTGATAGTGTCTGCTGAGCTATTGAGCCACAGCACGGCAGGAAAAAAATAAGACCGTCAAACCCCAGGAATCTGTAGGACTGGGTAGGAAGTATGTGTTGGAACAACTTTTGGAGGTTGTCCTGAAGGATGAGAAGGATATTTCTGTCTGGGTAAACAAGATACACAGGCAGGCAGCATAATCACATGGAAGACAGGAACCTGAAGCAAAAGAGACAGTGACCTTGCTACCAGTTCCCCAGAAGGATGACTGTCCCTGCCTACCTCTCTCTGTGGTGATGCCCTAGCATTATAGGAGTCCCTGGCCACACTGTGTTCACAACTATGCCTCCCCAGCAAGACCTACCTGGACCTGCAAGGTGCCTGCACACATGCAGATTCACTTAGTTCTCTTTATAGCAGTAAATGGTTTACAAGCCAGCACCCCCTCTCCCCCCCGAAACAAAAACAATTGCAACATGTACCTGTGTAGGAAAGGGCAATGTTGCATCACTTTTCTCTTTTTACTTTTATATGCCAGGACAACTGGTGATCAATAAAGCAGCTGTGAAAATGCTGATTTAAGTGGAAGGATGAAATTCAAGTAGGCTGAAGGAAACATACCAGGGAAAAATTACCTGGCACTATCCATTTGTTCACTGGGAGAAACAAGATGCTGTACCAGAGCTCATTTCTTGATCCTTGTTGCTGTCTTTCTGCTAGAACTGCACCAAGCATTGTGTGTCCTAATTCTCAAACCCTGGGTGGCTCTCAGGGTGGGGGTAATCTGGGCTAGGTTTTGACACCTTCCTCTTTATCAGAGAAGTTGTTGCCCTTGTGGTATTGCTGACGTTCTCTCCCTATGGTCCCATACACTGTCCTTGGAGGTGTCTGCCATTAAGCTGGGGGTCAAAATGAAGTTTCCACCTAGGATTGCATAGAGCTCATTAGTGAACAGCATTATTAGGGGACACCCTCAGATGTTTACTGTGAAGAATTACCCAGTGGTATGCTTGTTGAAAGGTTTCTGATGTGGTCAGGGACTGGCTTCTGCTCCTTGCAGATTGCCTGGACTACATCCCTGCTGCAGTCTCCATAGTAGACTTACCATTTTTTCCCTGTTGCCATGGAGCTGGGGTTGGATATAGCTCCAAAGGCTGTGGAAATCCAAAAGGTTTTTAAAGTGGAAGGCTGCTTTGAAGGGGGGGCACTGGGCTTCAGATCAACTTGAATTTTGGCCAGAGGCGTTTGGGCTGGTGTCCAGTGGTCTGTGTGAGGAAGTGCGGGATTGCTGTTGGAAGACAGCAGCAACATGGAGAGTGTCTATGCATACCTTCTGCCTGCTGTCATATTTTTTTGCATGGAGATGTGCTGTTAACAGTGGCAGCAGAAATCAAGGACTCTGGTATCTTAGAGGAAATGTATACATGAACTTATATTGCTAAAATGAATGTTCTGTCAGAGAAGCGCTGTAGTGAATTGTGCCCATAATGCAGACCTGGAAATATGAGCCACTCTGGTCACCATGTTCATCTTTGTGAACACTGGCAAGCTTGGTCCAAGTTTGCTGTTTGCAATGAAACAAAAACTGGGAGAATAACGTATGAGCTAGGTCTTGATCATGGCTGTTTTTCAGTGCTTTGCTTTGAAATGATAACTGGGGCTAGAGGAGCAATGATAGGGACTCATTCTGTGATTTCAGTGCGATTATGCTGTGGTACAGAATTGAGCCCTTGGTCCTTTGTTTATTTTGTCCTTGTCACTACAAGTGTGGTGTTGTTTTGTTCCTTGAATTCCCCCTCATTCCTCCTACACATCATTATCTTTCTTTAAAATATAAAAATGCTGTGTTTATTTGTTGGTATGAAAAGTACACAAGCTGCATCAGTCAGTATCCCAAAGCCTTTAAAACCAAGCAATCTTTTTCACTATCATCAGGACAGTAAAGCTATCCTAAACCTTATTCCCAAGACTTTTTTTACACAACCTTATTGCACATACAGCATACAAGTTGGATTAAGGCAGCTAGTTACATAATATTTGGCAATCGTGCTTGAGTGAACTTTTCTACCTGTTAGAGCAGAAAGTTCCAAAGAGAATACTGTCTTGCATTGGTTTATTAGGCTATAAAGATGTATCATTCATGACGCACTGATGAAACTTTAAGATTCACCTCTGCATACAGGGCACATCTACACGTCGCCCTGTGGTGATGTAGTCATGTGCTACAGCAACATATGCCATGCTACAGTGACATAGTGATCATGTTTGTCTACATGTGATTGCCAGCTATGTAGCCATAGCAGCGCACTTCCTGGGTATGACAGACCACTATGGCGACGTAGCAGTGAAAGCTACCCATGCGCTGTGTGCATGGCACAGTAACCACCCATATTGCCAAAAGGAAGTACTAAAGCATAGTGCTGTAGCAACGTTGCCGAAGGGTGATGTGCAGACACACCCACAGCCTGTCAAATTTGACTTGTCTATGACAGTCAACTTAGCCATGTTTATACATGCCCTGAACAAGCAAAATACTAGCACACAGACTTGCATCAAAAATAAAGATAGGGAAACAAGATCCAGGTTAACAGTTTCCCCACAACCAATCATAAGCTTCCATCTATCATGGATCAGTGTACATATGTAACATTTACAAAAAGCTTGAGCCCCATTTTCAGAAGTGAATGTCAGTGGGACTTAGGCTTTTACATCAGTCCTGAAAATTTTAACTTCCAAGTGTGTTAGTGATAATGTGAAACCTTCAGCACTGTACTTGCTGAGTCTGCACTGTGTGAGACGGGGATATACGTGCAGTATAATATAAAGAAGCAACCACCTGATGTTTTCAGTAGAGAGTGGATAAGGAAATTCTAGACCAGTCTACATTTTAGAGAGGGGAAGAAAAAGTGTAAAGTTACTTTTTCAGTCATTTTGTTGCACTACAGCTCACCGTACTTTTACGTAATTCCCATACCTCTCCAATTACTTGGTAAGCAACTATTAAACACTCTCCACTGTCAGGCACAGTGCTAAATTAACAGTGAGTGAGAGAGAGAGAGAATGTATTGAGAACATCAGTAATTCTGGGATACCAGGTTAGACGCTAAACATGCAATAAATGTGCAAGGCTGCTGATGGTAATGGAGAAGGATGTGTCTGCAGCAATATGAATTTTCATTTCTCCCTATTTCCACGGCATCTCCAACGCTTTTAAACAAAAAAAACTAAAGGTAGGCACAAATTAGAACACAAGATTCAAGTCCTTCAGTCTTTGTGGAAGTTCTGACTGAACAATATTTCTTGGCCTTGTGCCAAAACATCCACCTTAATGTCCCTGTTCTTTGTGAATGTTTGGATATGGACCAAAATTCTTCTTGGAGCCATTTGTAAAAAGCCTCAGAACAACTTTTAACAAAGTTTAAAGTTACAAAAATTATCTTGAAGTAATGACTAAGTCCAGTGGGTGTTGTTTAAAAGTTCTCACTATTTCATTTGAACAAGTATTCCATATAACATGGGGAACACTCAGGCTGTGGGATACCCACTAGAGCTGGTGATCTTTTACCTTTCAGTAAAAAGGGTAAAAGAAAAATGTTAACTCTGTTCCCTGTATGTGAGAATGGCAAGGACTTTTACCCATGTCGAACAACTGTTTCTGGACAAGGCATCTGTAAATGTTACTATCCGTTCTGCATTATTGAACAAAACAGTAAACACCATAATGGGTCAAATTAATTTCAGCTTTAATTCCACTATATCTGGGCTTCTGTTGTAGTATGCCTCAGAGGTATCTATGGGTGTGTACCGAAGATGCGCTTTTCATGCAACGAGGCAGCCAAAAGTGCTCTGTAGCCAAACATAACAAATGTTCAGGGCTGCAGAGTGCTTTAAAAATGTTGGATTTTATGAAAAGTTAAACCTCACTTGGTGTGGTATCAGATGAAGGCACTTTAGGGCAGAGCACCTTAGCAAACTTGTGTACAGGTTCCCATTGAGTGTGTACAGGTTCCCACTGAGGGTTTCAGTTGATTTTGCCCGCATCCCAGGGGCCTTTGTGGGGCTGGGCTGGTGCTTGCAGGTGAGGACCAGATCAGCCCAGCCACATGACTCCCTGGGCTGTCACAGAGAAAAAAACAGAAAAAGCTCTCTCTGCCCTGTGCACCTGGGCAGGGGGAGAAGGGAGCCCCTCTGCCATGTGCCCCTCCCCCACCCCCCCAGCTACCCCAACTGCGGGGAGCTCGGCTGGGTCCATGCAGCAGAGGTGGGAACGGAGCCCTCCCACCCCCTCGCCCCAGTTCCAACCATGGTAAAACCAAGCTGGCAGCTACATGCTGCTGCTGTCAAGTGGCTCTGGTGGTTGGGGTGGGAGGGGAGAGGCTCCATGTCACAGTCCTCCTTTCTACCCTGGCTGGGGTGTTGTGGGGGGGAGCCAGAAAGGGCCTGTTCAGTGGGACAGGCTCTGTTCTCCACACTCTTCTGCCCCATCCTCTTAACAGTGGCAACATGCAGCTATGGCTGGAGCCATGGGGCCAGGAGGGGCAAGGACAGAGCCTTTCCACCCTGCCCCCCCTGGGCCTGGTTCAGCTCCTCCCAAAACCCCAGCAGGGGTATCTGGAGGGACTCCATTCCCTTCTGCTCCACCTGTGGCTGTAGTAAAGCTAAGCCGGCAGCTGCATGATGCTATTATGAAGAGCAGGGGTGGGCAATTATTTGAGTCCATGGGCTACATAGGGAGTTTTGGTGAGCTGTTGCAGGCCAGATTAGCATCCCCACATCCCACACAACAGCTCACCAAAACTCTCTAAGTGGCCCCATCCTGTCTGTTTGGCCACATGCCAAGCTCACACAGGTCCCAGCCAACCTCTGTGGAGACACTGGGATCGTTGGGTGGTAACAGCACAGGTCCAGGGCCCGGGGCAGAGCCACAATTCATTCCTTGCACACCCCTGCCCACAGAACTGGCATGTGTTATAGGGGCATGTGGGTGAGCCTGGCTGGGTCTGCAAGGTGGTTGGGGCTCCATTCCCCCCACCCCCCAGCTGCAGGGATGGCAGCTGGGAGTACCATCACCTCCTGGCTAGGGCCAGTGCCGGCAGGCTTCAAGCCTCCATACCCAATAGGCGTATTGAGTTCAATGGTGCTCTAATTACGGTACATTTGTGTTAAGCACTGTAGAGTGTCTTCCCAGCAGACTGTTTAAACATCTGTACATATCCTATATAACCTGTATTGAAGGGGTGGGATTTTATTGAAAATGTAAAGGCCTTTTTGTAAGTTGTGTGTATGTCCTTCAGAACTGGAGGGGGCAAAAACACAGCAGACATTTATAGAGGCATTAGCCTTATGTAGTTTGCACTAATAGAAGAGTAGTTTAACCCTAATACAAGTTAGAGACACATGACTATAATGCGGTTTATTTACTGTTATTGAGTCTAATTAAATATATACTATCAATTTGAAACATTACGTTTTTTTAAAAGGTGTGAATACAGTTTCAGGTGCTACCCCCTACCCCTCAATCTCTTTGCTCTCTTTGCTGTTTTTTATAAGTTTACATTTTACCTGTTTTATTTCTCTCCTATGTTGAGCTATGTAAGATAAATGACAGGAGATACTGGCTAGCTATGGCTCAGATGCTGCCTCTGTGTCCATTAGCACAGATCTCATTGATCTGGGATTCCATCTGGGCTCAGGAATCCATGTCAGCAGATCCCCATGGAGGATGAGACAGAGAAAGCAGAGGATAGAGAAAATAGTGAAATTTACTGTAGGTAAAGTGCAACGAAAAGCATAAAATAAATGCACTGAAAAAAAGAGAGACTGTTTTTCCATTTCAAGTCCCTTCTATTAAAACATTCGTAAGAATTACTTACAATAGCAGAACAAGAGCAGGTAAAATATTTTAAAGAAATCAATATGGTGTGAAAGCTGACTATTTTTGTAAGAATGTGAGACTCAACTACTCAGTGTTATAAAGGAAATCAGAACACAGCACAGATGACCTGTCCTTTGTACAGGACCTCAAGAAGAGATCCTGTGCCCCGCTACACAGTGCACTGAAAATTAAGGGGATTTACAGAATTCATTTGTCACCTAATGGTAAATATTTGGGGAAGGCTTTGTATTGTCTACAAAGTCATTATATTAATTTCATAGCAGAGGAAAGAAAAAACTGTACAATACTGCATGCCCTGTAAGTAAATTTGATTTCTAACCTGCCTGCAGCCCAGAAAGGACCAGATGGGGCCATCATTCCCAATAACTACTGTGATTTCTGCCTTGGCGGCTCCAACATGAACAAAAAAAGTGGCCGGCCAGAGGAGCTCGTGTCATGCTCAGACTGTGGGCGCTCTGGTAGGTGACTCATTCTTGCAAATATCTAAGACAAATTAATGTATATGCTTTCCTTCTGGATTTTTTTAACATGTTTGGAAGTGAGGTGAATTGGTTTGGGAGTTACTTATTGTTTGCTTCTTTTCTGGAACACCAAATGTCCTGGATTCACATTTTTAAGCTGATGGGAATTTTTTTATATATAGATGTATACATAATCGCACGTTATATCTACTGGCTGCGGTGAAGATAAGTACACATATTAGTTCTCATTGAAATGGAGGGAGAAAATCCTATGACAATATTAAAGGACGGGCTCTGTGTTCCAATGCCATAATTACGAATGTAAATTACTTTCAAGATTTATGAAAGTTGCATGATGAGCATTTCCATTGATTACACATTTCATGCATTTCTTCATCCAAAAAAGAAAGAGAGAGGAAATTACAGGGTATGGATGGGGGGTAGCTGTCAAGAATTATCCTCTTACAAGATGACTATCATTAATTTTGTTTAAAGAGGTTTTTATTTCTCTGTTTTCTTCCCCTCTCTCTTTTAAAATGTAGGCAATTGTGTCTTTTCCCAGCCTGAGTTGTCTTTATTTCTGGGTTATTGGGTTTTTTGTCCCAGCTGAGCTGTTATTTTTAGCTAAGGGAGGGAATGGGGGTCTCTAATGACAGTATATTCCAGCTTCAATCCACATTTCTAATTGTGATTTCCTTAGGGTGGAGGATAGGGGCACATTGATTATAAATCAGAAAACAAAATAAACCGTGCAATTTGAAACCTTCAAAATTGCTGCTGCTTCTGCTTTTTATTCTGGGAAGTGTTTGCTTGGTACTTGGCGAAGTATAATGTAGAGTTTTCTGGTACTGAATAATGGCCTGCTTATGCTCACGTTGACATTAATAGCAAAACTCCTATTAAATTCCATGGGAGCAGGACTAGGCTTTAGTGACAGATGTCCTCTATAGTTATTCTGACTTCTGAAGCTATCTTGAGCTGATGATGATTGGTCATCAGAGGACAAATGGCAAACCTTGGTTTTCTAAAGGCTTTGCTACAAGTACTCTGCATTTACTAACACAAGTCTTTTTATGCTTTTGTGTTGACTTCATAGTAATTAAAGAACGGAAGCTCACATTAGCTGTGGTGGCATATTTGAAAGTGAATCTTTTTTTCTCCATTACCTTGGTTGTTATTTCCCAGCCTAGCTCATTTCAGAATTGTCTCAGTCTTGCACAATGATAATTTTTATGTTGTGTAGGTGCTTGTTGTGATGATTTTATATTTACCTTTAGAGCATGACACAGATACTCTAGCCCATTGGCTTCCTTATTGTAATAGAGTATGTAGGTCTACATGTAGCTGTAATGTGCTGTAATCTGTGCATGAACAAGTCCCTCAAACCAATTCAATTAAACACTATTCGTATACAAATTCCCATCCACCCATGTCATTTACAAGTGATCTCCAACTGTGTGATAGACATGTGGTGACAGAGGCCAAGATGCAACCATGTATATCTTTATAAAATGAATGATTCTTTTGTGGCTGCCATCTTTGCTTCTCTTGGTAATAGAGGCAGTTTTCTTTAGATCGGAGGTGGGGCCATGAACATTTATTTGCTTCTTCTCTCTATACAGTCAGAAAAATCACATCCCTATGGAACAGTTCTTTACATTGGCAATTATTTTATTATATTCTTTTATTTTGGAGGAACGAGATTTGATTCTTTATTTCTTAGGCATTATAGTGTATTTATTATCTAGTTACTTCTTTCAGCAGAAGGGGACCAAGCCATTGGTTACTTAACATCATCATATTAATGCTTCTGAGTAATAGGCGAGCCTTCCCCTTCAAAAACAATGCTTTCATTTTCCCAGGGACGTGCCTTTCCCTGCCTTTCTGGACGAGGGATTCTGAGAGATGCACCAAAATTACCTAGAAGATTTGATTCAGAGGGGAAAAAACAAACTGCAGTTTTAAGAATGTCAATATTTGACTTTTCTTTTAAGAGATTTTTTTTTTTGTGACTGATTTCTGTGCTGAGGATTTCCTGCTTCGTAGTGAAAAGCTGGACTGAAAAACTTTTTCAAACTTTCTAGTTTTCTCCAAGAGAGATGGTCTTTTATCATTGCTGTTTTAGCTGCTGAATTGTGTAGATTTGTTTTCTTTTTTTTAAGAGCATCTATACAGGTTGAAAAATACAACATGTTTATTTTATTACTACTTAGTCTTTACAGTGTTTTCACTTTGTTCTTTGTTTCATGTTAGGGTCAGGGGCAGAAAGTGATAGGGATGAGAATTTAAAAAATAATCACAGCCAGACTGATGACATACCTAATGGGTTGTTATTCTGCAGCAGTAAATTCATGACAGTTGATGCCAATCTGAAGGACAATCATTGTGCTTAGAGCTAACAGCTTCTAATTATTTATATGGTCTAAGAATCTTCTATAAATTGATCAAAGTAATCAAGAAAAAATATTTTTAAAGTATTTTGAAGAGAGGAAACTATCATTAACCCTTTCGCTGCCATAGCCACGGGCATTTGTGTTATTATTGTAGATCCTCTTTTTTCTTTAAAAGAGAAACCAATCCTTTTTACTTCTCTCTTACTGCTATTCTACTGTGCTATGTTGTTGTTAAGGTGCACACATGCACGTACCTACAAGATTGATAGTTTGAGTTGTTTAATAATAGTGATAAAAAATAATTATGATGCCTGTTGCTTAACGCATGTGCTGATATATTCATCATACATGTCAGCTCATTTGGGAAGAGAAAGCAGGAAGGAGGAAGCAGCGCCAGTACGCACTACGGAGGACTTGTTCGGTTCCACGTCAGAAAGCGACACCTCGACCTTTCACGGCTTTGACGAGGACGATGCAGAAGAGCCTCTCTCAAGCCGCGGAGGTGGCCGTGGCAGCAGCTCTCCCTCAGCAGATAAAAAGGGCAGCTGCTAAATTAACCAAACCAACATACAAACTCTGAGCAATTTGCTGTCCTTTCTACTACTCTGATTATTATTGCTACTTTTTTCCCCCCCTCTGGGTGTGTACACTGAAAGCACAAACATATAAAACTATAGACAACTACTTTGAAGAAACAGAAGGTTTTGATTATCTTTTTATTTTTTCATTTTAATTTGTTCCCTACTCCCTCCCTGCCCCTTGTCTTTTTCTTTCTGGAAACCTGAAATGTGGATTTACTATGTTTTCAGTTTTTTTTTTAAATAATGAGCAGAGTTGATTTTCTCATCTTATAATATATATTGGTGAACCACAAACATGCAGATGGGTTGGAGAGCAGAACCCAAATAGTTTTTTTTTTAATTATTTTTATTTATATATTCTATATATTATTAGGAAAAAGACTTTTTAAGTAAAAAAATCAAAAAAACAAAAAGCAATGGACATCTACTTGATTATAGTACTGTTTTTAGAGAAACCACTGTGGGCAGATTGGATCAGATGGCAAGGAAATCCTTGGTGTGATGGCTTCTGCAATGTGAGAATTTGCACTTACTGTAGCACGTGGAGTTTGTGACTCCCCTCTTGTACTCCTGCTACTTCCACTTTTAACAGCTTGAGAACACAAGCAGTTCCAATGAAGACCATGCCATTAGGGAACATGTTTCCATCCTTCCTTTGGACACCATTATACTCATTAGATGTACTCCTCCCTGCACCTCTTCATCTTGTCTTCACTTCATTCTGATTTTTTTCCCCTTCACCTTTCACCTCCCGGAGAACAATTTCCAAGCACAGGGATGGAATATAAATGGCAAGTCACAGACTCTGCAAAGAAAAAATGGCTAGAGGAAGTGAATCATGGAAGAAATGAAAAGGAAAAATACCTCACCTCTATTTTTCTTTCCTTTTTTTAAAAATTCATATATTTTGTTTTTATGTCAGCCCAATTTTATCTCTCTCTCTAGTGTCTTGTGAGGCACTTTGTTTTGCTTGTCAGTAGCTTCCCTTGAAACAAACCAAAGCAATACTCATTAAAGTCCCAAGTTCAGTGGAGAAGAGTGACTCCCTTCCAGCAGCTCCCTCCAAGGAATGAGGAGATGTGTGGCAGATTCAAAAGGTATGTTCCAACTGTTATGTATTTCTCCCACTATTAAATCTCTGTGCCTTGTAATTTCAACAAACCATTGATTGAGTTTTATTATAGGAATAAGTCCTTTAAGGTGAATTGTCTGATAGTTTTGTGTCTTGGGCTGCCTCCGGTCCCATGTGAAGTCAATGGATAGGCCCCAGTATGTACAGTGAGGTATAAAGCACACCCAAACATCCAGTGCATAGATTCTATTTTTCAGTCCTCAGGCAGGCAAAGCTTGCATTGTATGGATTCAAGGATTAGGGTCTAAATATTTTTTCTCAAAGTAAAGTGCCAACAAAAGTTATACAAGGTGAATTCCTGACCCCATTGAAATCAGTGACAAAATTTTATGTTGACCTCAGTAGACCTTGGATTTCATGGTAAATGTAATGAAAGAGAGGTGCCTTTGTTACAGAATTCACAATATGAACTACAGCAGTGCCCTGTTGACTTGAGGGGCACATGAACAAATCTTATCCAAAAGGACTTTTAAAGTCAGTGCATTTCCCTCTGTGTTTTGCTGGAGTAATACAACATTTGCAATGTGTATTTTTTTGGCTTCTTCAATCTTTTTTGCTATAGTTCTACATTAAAGTAAGCTTTGATTTTTAATTTTTATTAGGATTCTGGATGTGTTGTTTCTTTGTATTTTAATACTTTTCTTTGTGCATTGAATAAATAGTGGCCAGATTCTCCTGTTACATGTACATGTGTAAATCCAGAGTGACACCACTGACTTCTGGATTCCTTTAAGAATCTGCCATTAGGACTGAAGAAAATTGTACTGCATAAAGTTATAAAATAAAACTTATTAGCATATGCTAGCTAGTTCATGTCTGACTCATATTCATGGAGGAGGACAGTCTCCTTTCAGGCTTCTCCATGTTGATATTTCTTTTCTTTTAATACTCTGTTGGACTATGTTCCTGCTGCTGCATTAAGTCATATTATAATCAGTCTAATATCAGATCGATGGTATTTTAACAATGTCAATGAAATGTGCCTTAGCTGATAAAACATTTAACTTTTACCATAATCATTCTATTTTGCCTGAAACAATACATGAAATAGTTTTCTAGCATTTTGTTTCCACAGTCAAGAATTTGTGAAACTCTTTTGTACTTAAAAAAGCTCAAATCCCAGCTTGCTTCAGACCATGAGCCACAAGAATAGAGAGAGCTGGGTTTTCCAAATCCTTAAAACAGTATACTTGTAGTATCCTTCTTTTGCTTATCTGTTATTTTATTTGTGTATGCTAGAATTCTGACTTTAAAATCTAAAGACTGAAAGAATGGAAATTAGGATGGAAGATATTACAGAACTAGGAATGAATCAAGGCCACAGTTATAATTGGCAGAGTTGACCAAATTATTTTCTTATTGACCCAAATTTAAAACAGTAAAGTCAGTGGAGTGCCTCTGGATTTCATGTTAGTGTAACTGACAGTACTTCCATAATTTCAGTACTTCCAGTCCAGTACTTTCATAATTTCCAAGATTTAAAAAGGCAGTTATAAATTGGTATCTAACGGATTGAAAAAAATCAGTTTATAAAGCAATTTCTGTTGCTATCCTTGCCCTTTAGAGTCTTTACTTCACTAATATTTATAGGTATAGTCCCATTTTCTTTTTTTAAAAAGTCTCTTCTCTGGTGCTGTGTAAAAGGCCCATATAACAGACAAAGCAAGCAGATATACATAAAGAGTTTTCAAATGTGATTTATTTATTTACAAATAAATCAAGTAAACTAAAATGAGGAAAATATTTCTAGCCTCTCTCGGATGTAGCAGTTGTACAGAAGGCTAATAGGAATTATAGCAGGTAAAATCATTTCAAAAAGAAGTTTGATTTTGTCTTCTAAGTTTGAAATAAATTAAAGTTCAAGGCCTACCTGAAACTAGGATGATCCATCAGATGTACACCTGTTCCCATAACCAGTGATATGCCCAAGAGTGACATGATTGGAAGGAGGTCTTTGATCTTTTAACCCAAACAACCAGTTATCTGTTTGTATCTGGTTCACAAGGGCCAGTTTGTGGCTCGAATCCAGAGGGACGCTTAAATGCACAGCTTGGGAGCTGTGGAGGGACAACTTGGTTTTCTGTGCTTCCAACACTCCTTTCAAATAAATGCAGACCATTAAAACAGTTGAATGTATTCTGAAGGAGAAATGGTTCATGGGCATAATGTGGAGGATTTAGGTCAGGGTGTCAAAGATATGGCTCATGGGTCAGATCTGGCCCAATGAGCCCTAAGATCCATCCTGTGGGTCCCAGACCAACACCATCTGCCAGCTCTGGCCCTGGCCCCGCATGCTGCATGCAGCACATGGAGCTGGTCTGGTGTAGGCTATGTGCAGCGTGTGGGGCTGAACCAAGTGCCATAGGTGCTTCATGTGGCACAGGGGGCTAGTCCAGAGCAAGCACTGCTTGTGGTGCCCATACTGGATTTGCTCGCTCTGTGTGTTGGCTCTGAGGCTGGTTTGGATCCAGCCTCTTTGATCGGCCACACACACACAAGAGCCAGCATGCGCAGTCTAGCATGGGCACCACAGGCTGGGTTTGTGCACAATCCCTGGACTGGAGCTGGCAGTCCAGGCTGTGAACTGCATGAAGTACCCACACCAGACCAGTCCTGTGTACTGGCTCCGGTGTATGGGGTCAGTCTGTGGATTCAATCCAGCCTGTAGTTCAGCTCTGTGCCCCTCATCCCTCCCACAGAGCCAGATGAGTTTGACACCTGAAGAAGAGGAAGACCAGTTAAAACTCAATTTTAATAGACTGAGGTATGCTAGAACCTGTTTCTGTTCATTGTCTAGTTTTTAGTCTACCAGAATATGGTATGCTACACTGACTGAGGCTCACATAAAGATACCTGAACTAGCTTGAAACTAGCCAACTTGAATACTGCTAGAAGCAAAGCCATGACAGCATAGAGCTCAGCTTGAGCTAACTGCCCAACTATTTATCTAGATTTTGAATTGTTTTATTCCTATGGCTATGTTGTCAGCAGTATCTAAGGTGCCTAGTTTAAAGATAGCTTGGGGTATGTCTGCATGAGCTGCAGTTACTGTAGTGTATACATGACCTAAATGAAAACTGTTTGGCATGGAGACCTTGTCTTTGGACTTGTCTGCACTCAGGAACCTTTGCCATGGAAACCTGGCCTATACAGTTACATCAGCAGAGCTCCATAGTGGAGATGTGGCATATGCCATGTGGCATAAAGTTTTATCTGTTAGCATAGTTGCACTACCCCCCATATAACAAAGGCTTTGCTTGGCAGAGCGCTCTTCTGTTGGCATTGCTTCATCCTCAGCAGAGGTTGTGCTGGTGTACAATAAGTCAATAAGTGTGTGTGAAAAGATTATATTGCACCATTTGCTAATCTAGCCATTCCAGCAAAATTTTACACAGACACGTCCTTATTCTATGTGAGCAGGGCCCAGCACATTGTGGATATGCCTGGAAAACAAATAATAATCAAAGCAGTCATGTATAAAAGCTTGATTTACATTTGCAAATGAAGTTATTGTGACAATACAGGTCATTTTGCCCTTTTAGTAACCTACCTTAACAGCAAGTGGGCATGTGTGCCCACCTGTACAACAAGTAGGCATGTGAAGCTCACATGTTACACAAAAATACTAGCTAAAATTAATTTTCAGTGGTGTACAGAATCCCTGGTTGCTATTTTTATGCCATTAATGTATGTAGATTCTCACTGGGATGATCTGGCCCTGAAAGATGAAGGAAGAAAAGCTGAATTTACTGGGGAAGAGGGCAATATAGTCACAAGACTTTTTCAGATATGCTCATGAGTGAGAGAATGAAGGGAGGGAGAGTTCTATGGCTCTTGGTTTAATAGGGCAGGCTGAAAGTGGAGTTGAAGCCTCTGACCAGGAAGTCACTGGACAGAGAACAGAGCAGTCATAGCAAGATGGAGGTGTGTGTGTTGGTGGTGTGGGTGTGGAGAGGGTGACTGGGATCAGCAATGTAATCATATTGATAGAGACTGAATGTAACAGAAGGACTAAGGTGGAATGAAAGAAATTGTGAACACAGAGAGGAAACTCAGAGAGAGCAGTGCATTGTGAAACCTATTTTCAGAGTATAGCTGTAAATTGATCATTGATCCAGAAGTTAAATACATACATGGAAGCTGAGGGAGCGCTAGGGATGGAGACTACCAATAGGGAAGGAAGTTCAGCCAGGTAAGTCAGAAATGAAGGTGTAAGCAGGCCCACAGGGGAGCCAAATAGCGTGCTCCTAGGAAAGGGAAAAGGAAAATTGTAGTATATATGGAGTCTGGAACCAGAGAATATCTGGTGGGGGGAGGCATTGTAAGGGGAAAGAGGAGGAGTTGGTACAGCTCCTGCCCATACTTCTGGATGGATAGGGGAGAGCTGTATAGTCTCCAGAGAGACTGTTTGTCCAAAGAGAAGTAATCCCCAGCCAATCCAAGAAGGCACACAGGGAGGCCCTGATTAGAAACACAGGTCATAACTGAAAAATACAGTGTAATCTTTTAAAGCAAAGGGAAATTTGTTACTATGCCTTAAGTGCCATCATCAAAATATCTTCTTGCAATTCAGCTAAACATGTTGTCCTGAGTTTCAGAAGTAGAGGTGGCCTTACAGGACCCACCACTCTCTCTACTAGTCAGTCCTAGCTTACCTAACCTACCTTCAAAGGTTTCCTCCTCACCAGAAAAATGTTATAAAAAGTCTTCCTATGTGGTCCCTAGCAGGTTTGTGCTCTTGCACAAAACATGCATCAAAATAAGACTGTCCTAAAATACAATGTGGGTTATTTCTAAGGTCCTACATTTAATCTTCTGTATGTATTTTTAATGGTCTTAGTAGTTCTCAGTGGGTGCATCTACACGTGTGCTTTAATGCACATTAGACTATTTTAATGTGCATTAAAGTGTCACTAAAAATCTGTGGGCTCCTACAGATGTGCATGGTGCCTGCTTTGGTGCCCTAGAAATCCAGTGCATTGGATCAGACTCAATCAGGTCTGCTGAAGCATGGAAATTGATGTGCTCCAACAGCCTTTTGCGTCATGTGTATCAGCGTCTCTGCACTGAAAAAATGGCAGCAGGGCACTTTGAAGTAAAACATTCTCAATGAACTTTAGTTCAAAGCACCTTGCTGCCATTTTTTCAGCATGGGGATGCTGATACATGTGACAAGTAGGTGCTTTTAATTAGTGCAGTTTGCTGATTAGAGTGCTCTGCATCATGTCCCAGAACACATGTAAAAATGCCCTATGCTAATTAGTTAAGGCACATTAAGCGTCACTTAAACTGTGCTCTTTAGTTAATGTGCATTAAGACAGGCTAACACACATTATCCTAGTACCTCACAATGGAGGTACTGATTTAATGCCCGTGTAGACATGCCCAGTATCTCCCATCCATTCCTTATCGTATGAGGAAAGGCTGAGGGAATTTGAGAGAGTGAATTATTACTTGGACAACTGCTTAGTGAGAAGGAGGTCCAGGGGGAGTGTGCCCCTTTCTTGACATGCTCCCACTCGTGGGTGTTACCTAAAAGGGCTGTTTATCAGCCATGAGCATGGACTCTTACTGGAATGTGACAGGTTAACACCTAAAACATACTCATTTTTACAGAGTAAATTATAAGAAGGGTGAAAGTAATGCAGCACTATGTGATATAATGGCCAGAAAATAAACATGGGGTACGTCTACATGTGCCCCCCGTGGCACAGTTGTTACTGCGTCGTCATTTAGTACAGTTATTTTTAGCGACGCACAGTTATTTGTAGTAGCTACATTGCTGTAGTGACGTACTATAGTGAGGTAGCTCACTACGGTGACATAGTGTTGGCATCAAGGTTTGTGCCTGCCTATGCTACATCGCCGTAGTGTGTTGCTACAGCATTGTAGCATCACGTGTAGACAGGGCCATGCAATATGAAGTGTATAAAGGAATGTGACAGAAGAGGGATGTGGAACTCATTGCCACCACATGTTATGGTAGCTGACAGTTTGCCAGTTTCAAAAAGAGGTTGGACAGATTCTTGGAGGACAGTAGCTATTGAGCATGGGAGTTAGGAATGCTGCCTCTGAATTACAACTTCCTACACCCTGAATGCTGGAGGTTGTAAGTGAGAGGAACAGTGAAAGAAACCTGGGTCATACCCAGCTTGCTCTACCTTTCAGCATCTACCCTCTGCCACTGAGAGACACTGGATACTGAGCAAGATGGATCTATGGTCTGACTTGGTAAATGGCAATTCTTAAATGCAGTTATATTTTCCTCCCCTGCATTTCTTTCCTGATTTTATGAGTTAGAGTGTTTTAATCTCTTGTATATCAAATGGAGTTTGGAGTGAAGCTTTTTACTTGTGCATGTGCAGTGAAGTCGTGGTTGGGGAGGCCTGTTCGTCTGCCACAGAGGTTGAGAGTTTTGTCATTGGCTTCAACAGGATGAGGCTTTCTTGGTTAATTCTGCTATTGAAATGAAATCTCATTCAAGTAGGCTAGCTAGCTTAAAAAGCCAGTGGTTTTCAGTTGAAGAAACTTAACTTGTTAGCACTACATCACAATGTTCTCTTCAGTTTTTACAGTAGTTACTCATTTTGAGTTCAAATTTGCCATTCTATAGCCTTCAATTTGGGTTCTTGGTCAAAGATAAGAGACTGAGATCACTGCCTGCTGATGTTTAGAGCAAATTAAAGCTGCACCCACATAGTGGCTGGATACAACCTGTGTTGTGGCACCATTAATTCTAAATGCACTCTCCTCCCTGCTATTAAACCCCAACTCACAGCAATATGTCAATGACAATTACAGATGGCCCATAAAGAAAATTTTTCATCCAAGTACCCCCTACTTTGGAGTGTTTAAGATATTGATCCTGATCCAAATTCTGTAGTCTAGTTGTACTTTACTGGCATTTGGTTTTACTGAGTTGACACCTCGAGCAAGTGTCTTGTTGACTCCCCTGAAGCCTTTGTTTAAATATGAACTTCAGCATTTGCCTGCTTGCTAGCACCATGACTGAAAGAGACTTGGGGTCTTGACTGACCACAAGATGAATACGAGCCACCAATGTGATGCTAACCAAACTCTGGCATGCATCCACTGATGCATCTCAAGCAAAACCAGGGAAGTCATCCTCCTGCTTTACTTGGCCCTGGTGAGACCGCAGCTGGAGTACTGTATTGGGCCTCCCACTTCAGGAAGGATATGGAGAAGCTTGAGAGAGTCCAGAGGAGAGCCAGTCATATGCTCCAAGGCTTGGAGGGAGGGCCGTACGAGAGGCTGAGGGACTTGGGACTCTTCAGTTCAGAGAAGAGAAGGCTCAGGGGGGACTTGGTGGCAGCCAACAACTTCATAAGAGGGGTACATCAGGACCTGGGAGAACATCTGTTCACCACAGCTCCCCAAGGTCTAATGGCCATAAACTCCAGGAAGGCCGATTTAGACTGGATATTAGAAAAAAGTTCTTTATGGTGTGAGTGTCCAGGGTCTGGAACAAACTCCCCCCAGAGGTGGTGCCAGCACCTACTCTGTATTCCTTCAAAAAACAGCTGGATTTATTTCTTGCTGGGGTCACTAGATCCTAGCTGACTTCCTGTCTAGGGCGGGGAGAGGAGAGGGGGCTGGACCTGATGATCTTTTGAGGTCCCTTCCAGTCCCTAATGTCTATGAAAACTATGAAATATGCTTTACTGTAATATAAGGTGATGTTTCCACCTGAAACACCTATTTTTTTTGTTCTGCCTGAAATTTTCTATTGATATATGTTTTGTAATTATGTGTACATATATAAATAAAATACAGCACACATGCATTCATAATAGGTTGGTGCAGCAGTTTTATTGGTAATTATTTAAGATGAGTAATAAAGCCAGGCCAAATTTTTGCCCGTTAGATCTTTATAATGCACCTTCCCATCATATGTTTTGTTTGTCATATGTTTAGGAGGGAAAAACCTCTGGCACTGTTTTTATCATATCCCTCTGCCTGTGATACAAGTACAATTCTACAGACCTCAAAAAAGAGTGTTTCCTGAGATTTTAGACCTTGGACCCATTCACTAGTTCAGGAGTGAATGTGGGGTTGGAAAATGGATGGGCTTCATATTTTGGGGGAAGAAAAATTTTAGTGATGGATTGTTGGAGTAACAAATTGTTTCTGCTCTAAAGGCTGTGAACATTAGTCCCAGGGGAGATGGATTAATGGCTGGAATGCTCCCTTTAGATATATCTTATTTAGTTGAACTGTAAAGTTGCGTTTTGACCCTGCTTTTTGGAATGCAGTAAATGTTCTGTTTTTCACTTGTTTTCAGAATTTCCATGTGTGTGTGAGACTTCTAAAATTTGGATGGCCTCATATAACTTCCCAGAGTAGGAAACAGGTATTCCTACCTTTTGTGAAGTGCCACATACATATGTGGATCTATATAAATGAATACTAATAGCAACAGAAACAGCTCAGGGTTTCACAAGCCAAAAGTTGTCACTAATATGGAAAAAGCAAGTATAGGAGATGAATAACAAGGGACAATGTAATAGAAAAAAAGCTTCACTTAGCTGAAGATTTTTTGGGGGTATGACTCTTTCACTTGCCACTTATCTTTTTGATGTATCCACTGAGAGCACCCACATTTAGTGGTAACTATTTTGTCTAGCTATTTTTTCAAAATTTGGAATGCAGTGGAAACTGTATTGGAACAATGTCTTGCTCTTTTTGAAGAATTTCTTTTTTATGTGTTTAGATTTTTTTTAGTTTTATCTTGTATTGCCTTTCCTTCTGCAGCTGATCCTGCCCTCATGGACTCCAACATCCTTCAATCAAGCCATTTCCAAAGAAGGCTAAGAGAAGCCAGGATGCTTTGAAACATCTCCTCTCCTTGCTGGACGCCCTCCATACCTGTGTTTCATCTGGCACAGGAGCCTGGACTGTAGAAGGCCTGCTGGCACCTGCTCAGAGAAGTCTTGGGAACTCCCTAGGCCTGTGCAATACAAAGAAAATCTTTTTTTTCTTTTTTTTTTTTAATTCTTGATTTCACTTTCCTTTAAGATTGTGTAACCCCAGGTCAAACTGGAACTGATCTACGCTAGAAATGACTGAAAAACAAACAAACTGAAAAAAAGACTTAACTATTTTATTTATTTCGATATTTAAGAGAGAAAATAAGTGCTGCAGTTGCACAGTATTTTTGTTTAAAATACATTTTACTTCAAAATTTAAAAGCAATTTTGTGAAGACGTGACATTTTTTAAAAAAAAGCACTTAATGTAAAATAAAGACTGAGTATTTACTTTAAGGAAAAAACATTTTTTAAATTATGAAAATAAAGATCAACTCTGCTCTCTCTTACTTTAAAGAAGCCATTCATACATGTGCTGGGTATTTTTATTTTTTGCAAATTGGATGTGGTAAGTGGAGATTGTTCTGGTTTACTTTCTCTTTAAATTCTTGGTAATATTTCCCTGCTAGATGTTTAAAATTTACCTTGTTGTACTGTATTAGGCACAAATTTGAACAACACTGTTGGGGAAGCAAAGAATAGGCCCTAAGGCTGGATTCTTATGATCAATTTTTGTATCCAGGCTCAAAGGAAAATTTGGTTGTCTTCCATTCAGATAGTTGTGTCTCTTCTATCAAGTAAAACAAGCTTTGGCTTTTCCAGCCGTGGGGATTGCTGTTTGCTGAAAAACATTTAAAAGATAGGAAAACAAATCAGTCGATCATAGTACTGCTTTTTCTTTTGGTAAATCCACAGTTGATTCTGAGCTGCTTCTAATCTATAAGCGCTCTGGCAATGGAACTTCCCATTTGAACTAATAAGAGGAGCGTAGACCCAGAATAACTGAGCTCTAATATAATAACTACTGGAGAATGAAAAGCATGCAGAAATGCATTTAAAGTATGCCCAAAAAACCCCAAACAAAACAAAACTGGTGCAACTCAAGGGGAGGAAATATGTTATATGGAACCTGAGTGAGGACAGAAGAGTTCAAAACACATTTTCCATGGTGTTAGCCATCTTCCAATAGATGAATCACAGGACCTATCTAGTTACCCATCCATTCTCATGGGCTAGCACAGGATTGTTCCCTGCAGTGCTTTGCCTAGTCTCATTTGAAGAGTAACGATGCAGGCTAGCCTGTTTTCCTAGAAAAAAGTCCTTGGATTTGAACATGAGACCTTGTTTACAACAGAAAAAGTATACCAAACCTGCCTTTCAAGCTTCCATGCAGCAAAAACATGATGTTGATAGTATGGTTGATATTAGTTCTCTGAGTGAAGTAAACTGTAGTGGCAATAACCTTTGGAAACTGGTATAACTGTGTAAAGTAGGGTTTATGCTGGTATAGAAATGTTGCAAAACAATCATACCCCTAATCATCACTTATGTTTTGCCTGCAAAAGTTTCTGAAGTGTTGACCTGACCTAAGATATATTCTAGCCCAGTTAGTTACCTGATGTAGTTATTAAATCATTTATTCATCAAAGGCTTGTATGAAGAACCCATCTTCTTGCCATGGACAAGAAGATGGGAGTGTATATAAAGAGCTTGATCTTGCATCCTATGTCTTGCACGTCCAAGACTTCAGTTAACCTTGCCAGCAGACTAATGTGTGTGAAAAATGAAGGATCTTCTCTTTCCTGTCAACAGTGCAGCAGTTCCCAAAACAGGGGTTACAGCACAAAAGCTTGAGGTTATGACTCCCCCATGAAAATCTAATGGAAGTCAGGCATATATTGGAAGAGTGATCACAGCTTGACTAGTAGAGTCAAAGACCTGGAGCTAGGATCATGGAGCCAGAAATGTTGTTAACTTCTGACTTATGCCCAAGATTGCAGATTTGGGCAATACAACATCTCCTGTAGAAGCGCTCCCATTAATTTCAATGGTATAACTTACCTTCTTGACATCAGTGAAAGCAGGGTTAAGCCTCTTGTTGGGCTGTTTTTGAATATCTACAGTTGTTATACTGCCTTTAGAAAAAAGAAATTAAGTTTTGTTCCTTTTAAATATAACAAGATGCACAACTATAATGAAGTTCTGCAAACTTTAGGGTCTGTTTTTAATTTGTGTAATATTCTTATTAAATAAAGTCCTCTTCTGATGCCCCTATTGTATATTTCTTTGTAAATAGCCCTTTATCAAACAAATGCCACAAGAACTTTCTAGTGCACATAACCATCTTTTAAAAAGACACTGTCAAATACCATACTTGTTGTACATACTTTTCTAAGCTCTCCATTGTTTACAATACTTTCTTTGAAGCTTAAAATAAAACTTCCTTCTCTATTGATTTTGTTTTCCTTTTCCGTTTTGTAAATGAAGATTTTTATCCCTGGGTTTTATTTTGGATTTGTAGTGAAGCTTGAAATTAACAGAGCTTCCTTATTTTTCTTTGTTGGTGGGACTTCGGGAACAGTGTTAGTCACTTGGAATTGTGGAAGTAGGCAGAGAATAATTTTTTGTGTAGGACTCCTGTAAATAATTATTTGCCAGCAGTTGGTGGTAACGATGGATCTTTTTAAATGGGCTTATATATGAAGGAACTTCACAATGAGATTAATACCATTTTGTTAAGGTAAATCAAATGTTGAGTCTAATTTATTTGACAGTGAGCGCATTTACATGAGATGTTTACTGCAGAGTAGGCATATTAGCTCTGCAGTACATCTCATATCCACAGGTGCAGCCCTATTGGGCTGAAGGAAACCAATTAACTTGGCAGCAGGGTTAGTACTTGTCAATACAAGTACTCTCCTGCTGTGGAGTTTTTTACTCCACTGCAGCACATGTATAGACACTGACACGGCTGGCTGGGGCATGAGAGCGCTTAAGTGCAGGCACTACCTGGAGCATTCTTGGGCTATAGCCTGCCCCTCCACAGCACATTGAGCCCAGTCAGAGCAGCCCTGGGCCCCTTGCCAGCCAGGGGTGCTCAAACCCAGCTCAATGTGCTGCGGCTCCAGGCACACATGTAATAACCGTGGTGCCTGGGAGCAATAAACTCTGGTGTGATATATGCTGGAATTTATCGCTGCATGATAATAGCATATGCAAATGCTCCCAGTGTCTCTTTTAAGCAGATATTTTTAACAAGTTATATCACTATTGAATTCAGATCCTAGCCGTCACATTTCCAACATGCCTCTTACTGTAGGTGACGATTTCAAGCCTTTGGTTCAGTTTGTTCTGTTTCACTGAACCTCCCACTCCAGGCACAGCTTTTTGTTGTAGTAGGAGTGATAGGGAAGGGCAGAGAAAAGAGACACTCTTTAAGATCAGCTGGAAGACCAGCCTTTTGGGCTAGTTTTTTTCCTTTGCTTCATTTTCCTATAGCAAGCATGCTGCCATTTATATGAAACTCTGTTGGGTTTCTCCTTTCTACCCTTCACACACTCAGATTCCAGCAGTGGCTTTATATGACCTTTTTAGTGTCTGTGGCCACATGCAATCATAGCAGCTGGATGCAGTGCTTAAGTGGTCTTTGATGTTTGACAAGAGAACCCCTGGAGTAGTGGAACCAAAACTGGATTTAATGATAAATAAAACAATGTAAATGAGAGGAAATTCTATAGAGGAAGTCTTATAGACTCCAATTGGGATGAATCCAGTAGGGCTCCAGATATATTAAACTAAAATCTTTAAAACTGTGGCGAGAATGAAACCTCATCTGTAGAATGTTAAATGTTCCTATGTCATATAAGTTCTATCCCTGCAATAGGGAATTTATCATTCCCTGTCTGGTTTCATAGCATTTTCCACATGCAGAATTTTTTTTCAGTTAGCAGTTTGTTTCTTGACTTATTCAATATGATGGGCAGCTGTTCAGTGACAAGGACAAAGAAAAACTGCAGTAAAAAAGCAGACCCTTACATCTCCCTGAAAAATGGATAGGAAGCCTAATGATTTTCTCCAGTTGCTCCTGTTTCTTCCTTGAGCTCCAACTCAGCTGAAGGCTGGTGTGGGCACTGACCAATCAAGGACAGAAGGGACCACCTGAAAGGGCTCCACTGCTTATAGTTGCATACCTTTCCATGCTCAATTAATGTGGGCCATTGACCCCTTTCCTGCTCCTTCACCAGAGGTTCTGGACAAGTGGTTTACTGGATATTTCTATTAGAGTGATCAGCAAGAGCGGACATTTAAGTGAACCTTTTCAGGCTTCTGTTGTTACCCATTCAGATGACAGCTACTGTTGCAGGCAGAAGAAGGCAAGGTAGAGATGCACCTTATAGACTAACTTCATCAGAAATGCATAAACTTTTGTGAGCCACAGTTCATGTCATCAGATGCTGTGAAAAAGACCCTAAGATAACTCTGTATAAAGGTCCCATTTAGAAGGTAGCTTAAAAACAAACAAGCAAACAACCCCCCCCACTAAACATAAAAACCCTGTAAGATCTACAGGCAGCATTGTTATTATATGCAAGTTTTGATTCTGTAGACACTACCCAAAACTTAAGAGAGCACTGGCTGCCCCCTTGGCTCAAAGCACTGCTAATTCTGAGTGTACTTTTGGGGCCAGGTAAGGTATAATATATTAGCTAGCCAGGTCTTTCTCTCAGCCTAGAAGGGCTCCCGCTGATGAAAGGTAGCAGGAGGGGAAATGATTTTTCCCCCCAGAAGCTGCTTTCATCCTGCATAATCATGACTGGGCTTGCATTGTTCCCAGCTTTGAGATTTATGTCGAGGGCTGTGAGCCTGCGGGTTGTGGTCGTATGTTCTAGGAGCTGTGTGGAAAATGGTATTGCTTGTTTGATTTGGCCTAAGAAAGCGTATTTTACTTTGTATAACATTTCTGATTTTTTTTCTCCATTCTGTGCTGCACACCTGGTCAAAGTTTGGGTTTATGTGCTAAAACTGAGCCCATCAAGCTTAGCCCATTAGAGCCATCAAACTAGCAGAGTATGTGGGAGTATATTTCCTATTCTCTCAAATGAATATTTTAATATTCTTTTGAAGTGACAGCCTTCTCTCCATTTCAGTGCTATTCTTCATCCTGCTTCTGTCTTCTTGGTCCCTGACTGGGATCCCACTTGCTGAAGTATCCCAGTTTAGGAAAGGATTTAAGCATTAACCAATCTCATTGACTTGAGACTAGGTTTATGCTTTCCTGTACTGGTACTTGTGTTTGTTTAAGTTTTCCATTGTCCCATTGCAAGTGCTGTTTTCTTTGTTCCATCCAACCTGGTCATTTAAGTTTAGTCTTACCTCCACTGAGACATAAGATGAGAGACGTGTATCCCCTTATTGCATCCCTTGACTCATTGGTGTTTCCCCAAAGACCCCAATTAATTTTTTTACCCTCTCATATATTTATAACTATGATTCGGATTATTTTTCATCCTTTTGACATGTAATTCTTTATTATACCCTGATGGGGAAAGTTTACCACTTTTTTTAAATGTAGATTTTTGGAGCATGGTTTTGTCTTTGTTAAAATAATAATCTAAAATACAATTAGAAACAGCTGACTAGGTTTCAGGTTAAGATAGAGGTATGGTAGCACTGAACAAATTATATTCTGGCCCCAGTTAGCAAATTGTTATGGAAAAGGTGACATATTTTGACTTATGATGCATTGAAGTTCTATTAATTGTTGCTGCCTGCCCATGAGGGGCAGATGCTTGCGACATTTCCTTAAAGGAGCAGTTCTTTGACTTCCTGGCTGATGGAAAGCTGTGCCTTGCTGTGGAGATACAACACCTCCCTATACTGTATTTCACTGGTTTTACCAGAGAACTATTTTTGTCCTTTGATGCCCTTACCACAGCAAATACATGTCTTCCAGTTCATATCAATGTTCTTGTGAATATCTGTGATCTTTTCAGGAAGATTTTTGTTTGGATTGTATGCTCTGTCCACTCTGCTGCACCATCCTGTGTTTATTGTCGTAGCATCAACAACCATGTTGTATTTTGAAAGGAGAAGGAATATATCTTTCACATATAACCAACTTCTCTGAAATGGATTAGAGGTTTTAAAAATGCATGGCAAGAATTTTGTTTAAATATTTCTGGAGACTTAGTTTGGCAATTTACATTTCTTTCGTCAAGTTACAGGCATTAGTTACACTGTGATTTCAGGAACAAGTACTATGACTGAAGCCAACTCTTTGTGGCAAGAGGAGCCGATTGGATGTGAGGAAGTCAAGAACTATGCAGTGACTATTTTTGTAAGCATCAGACACCCAGTTAAACACAGGTAATACAACAATATGCTGATAGTGAACTTCAGAGAACAGTGGGGGCCAGACTTTTTGGGAGGCGTCACAAATAAAGCCCCAAACCTTCCCTGAATGCCACTCGGACCACCTATTTGCTGCTCTGCTTTTTGTTTCCTACTCTGTGCTCCCTGCCCAGTCTGCTTCTCTGCTTTCTGTTCCCTGCTGTATCTGCCAGTGTCCTGCCTGCCACCTTCCTGATCTGCCATGTACTACACTAGAAGGCTACTGGTACCACTTGTGGCATCAAGCTGTAGGCTGACCACCTCTGTCATAGAACACCCTCTGCAACAGGATGTATCCAGCCTGGTTTGGAGTCTGGCACTGACAAATTCTTTTCCCCTCCCATCCTTTGCACAATATTGCTTTTCTATGGGTATGGTTTATTTTAATGCAATGACACTCAAACCCCTCCAGCCCCTTCTCCAGGCTCAGGTAGTCATTTCAGCCACCATATAACTGTCTTGGCTTAAAAGTCTTTCCACTCCATCATAAGAGCTTTTTCACCCAGCAGGCGCTTGGTCAGCAGTTTCCCTTCATTGAAGCCTATCTCTGTCTCTCAGGCCTGCCTTCTATCTGAAAGATTGGAGAAGTTATTATCTACCCCTTTCCATATACTCTGTCCCTCAGAAATTCTCAGGTTGCTATTATATTCAAGAGTAGGTTGGGTTCTCAGTTGCACACTCTCTTCACCTGGAGAAGTAGGCTTCATCTGACAAATGAACTTGCAGTACAAACCTTATGACACTTATACACAAGCTCCTAGGGCCCTGTTTTCCATCTTCAGTATGAGCCAGATTTGTAAGGGTATTTAAATATCAAAAAAAGCAGATAGAAATTTCAAAAGCATGTAGGTACCTACTAGGTTCCATCCTGCTTTGGTAGCCTAAAGGGACCTTACAGGGACCATAAGAATTACAGCCACTGATATTATTTAAAAGGCATATTGCTAGTTCTCTTGAAGATAATTATTAAGGCATTTTTGAGAACTAAGGAAAAGGATGTGAGAGTTATAAGCACTCTTAAGTCTCTCTAAACTAAGAGGAATCAAAGACATATGGAAAACCTTGAAAGACTGGACTAAATGAGAGTCTTGTAAGCACTTAGTCACCACTAAAACTACCTATTACCAACTCAAAAAGCCCCAAATGGTAGCAGGGACCTATGAGTTACAGATCCAAAAAGGATTATATGATAGCACCTTTTAGCCATAAATAAATAAAATGATATTTAATTTTCATGATAGCCTCTGCCCAATAATTCATTTTGGCAGTGAGAATGAACGTGGCTAGTAGTACGTTTAATGAGGAGCTTTTGTGTCCATTGCACTGGAACTGGCTAAATTTATTTCTTTTTTTTTAATCTACCGTCTATTTAGCTGACAAGAATATCATTTATATAAGTTAAATGAATACAATTACCTTGTTAATGTGACTTAAATTTTGACAATAATGTTACTTTGATAGAAATGTTTTCTAGGTTTTTGTTTTCTAGGTTTTAAAGTAACAAACAGTGGATTTTAATCTGCCATTTTTCTCCAAAAACCCCCAAACTCCACTTTTTGGTGCATCTTACTGAAAAGCACTGTCAGCATTAACTGCACAAATAACTGAACTGAAAAAAGGGAGCTAAAAGTGTTTTGCATTGAATCTTTTGGGGTTTGTTTCTTCTTAGTGGACATGTATACATGTGTGCATTTAATGCACATTAGCTCAATTTAAGGCGCATTAAAAGATGTGCTTCTACATGTGCGCATCCTTAATGCACCTTAAAAATGGCAATGTTAGACTATTTGAACCTAAATTTGATACCTGCATAAAGCAAGTATCAAATTTATGCATGAATAGCTAAGTTGCATTAGTGGATGTGTAGACGTGCTAATGTACATTAATGTGGTGTGTGTCCATTGACTTGGGAATAACTTTAGTCCCAGGTCATCCGCATACCAGTGTTAATGCACCTTAGCATGTGCATGTGTAGACACATGCCTAAATCGCCTTAATGTGCATTAGACTAATGTGCATTAAGTTTAGGTGCGCATAAAAGCATATGTGGACATGACCAGTGAAACACATTTTCTTCCTGGATTCATATGAGTTTTTTAAAAGACTAAATCAAGGTAATTTACCAAACAAAAATCACTTTTGACATGAAAAAAGGCAAAATGTTTTGTTTCAATTGCATTTAAAAGTATTTTGCCTTCCTGTTGAAAAAAAAATTCTACATCATTTAACTAAAACTATGTAGTGCATTTGACTGGAACTCATGAATGGTTTTGGTTATTTTGAAACTGGATGTCTTGGCAATTAAAGTATTTGAAAAAGCTTGCCCAGTTCTAATGAGCACTAACTGATGCTTTGCAGCTTGAAGTTAATTAACTAAGCACCTCTCACGAGATACTGATGAAATTTTGAAGTTAAAAAAAAAAAGTAAGGTGCCCACATTAACTAATTTTTTGGCAGCAAAAGAAAACCAGGCAATATGTTTACCAAATGGTAAAAGGAAAAATTAGAAGAGCGTGCAAATTTATTTTTCAACTTCTAAGATTGCATTACAAACAATGGAGAGCATGTTTTAAACATACTACTTACTTACTAGCTGAAGGAGTCCCTTGAAATGAGTGAATGAAATAACTTATTCAGAATTGTTTTTGTTTGTGTTTAGCTGAGTGATGCAGTATTAGTTATGTGGGAGTATACAACTACACTGCTAGATTAGCAATAGCGTAAATTATAAGCAGTTCAACAGGCTTGCAAGGGAAAGCCAGAGCTGTTGCATTTACAGTGTATGTTTGTGTAGGTTATGAACCATTTACCCATCTTGTGAATTTATCTACCTGTACAATACATAGTTACCTCATGTAACAGCAGTGAGGTTACTGTATATGCAATGGCAAAAGGTCTTCTGCCTAGTTATTTCTTAAGTTTATTTAATATTAAATGATGAACTTTAAATAATTTTTCTGGAGTTTGCCATTTGATTTGAATTTTCTGGAATCATTCTGGCTGCAAATTAATGAGAAGCTGTTCTTAATACATTCTAACAAGATCATTTGTTTGGTTGAGAAGACTGCTAGTATTTCACCTCCATTCACCATTTAAAACAACCCCCTCATTTCTGTCCAAAAGTCCTTCGTGTCTGATGATTGTTTCATGGCCCATAAGTGAAATCAGGCCTGTGCAGAGGGCCTCTGTCTCTGCACTGCTGAAATCTCGTACCCTTATGATGGAAGGACCTTGTGTTCAAGTTCCTGTTTGGTGTACTTGGTCCAACTTTTACTTGAGGGGGAGGTGTATACATCATAAAATAGTGATCCTATTGGAAATCTGACAAGAGAAACCAAAGCCTGCCTGGCCCAGGCAAATTTACTAACCCACACCTAATGGTTTCTCAAGCATGTACAGGCATATTGGCAGGTTGATGTGAGGAAGTTTGCACTGCCAGTGTTAAGGCTGGGTTTGTGGTTAGATGACATTTTGCATCTTTTACAACACCGAGTTCATGTGAAGATTGTATTCTGGAGTAATGCTCTATTTGCAGTACTGCAAGGCTTCTTTGTAAGTGTCGGGGGGAATATTCTCTGAAGGTCAAAAAAACTTTGAGAGAAGGGGAAAAAAAAGCCCACAAACAACCCTTGCAATTGAAAAGAATTTTAAATGGCCTTTTTATAGTAACAAAGTTGTTATAACAGTCTAACCAAAAACATCTGTGGAATTATCAACTCGGAGAAGAAGTCATTTCAGGGTTTGAAAATTTGGGTGACACTTGTGGTTCCAGGAGATCATCAGTTTTAGTTACAAATTGCAGAGAAATGCTGGTGAGACGGCAGTGTGCTTGGGACCCCTTTCTACTCCCCCCTAACAGATGGCATTGACAGGGTCCGGTGCATGAATAGAGAGCTGTTCTTTTCAAGTATAACCTTGAGCATATCTGTATGCTGGACAGCACTAGAAGTCCCTGCAGACATGCTGCTGTCTGTTTGTATTAGCACAGTAGTTTAACAGCAGGAATGTTAAAGCAGGAACAGGTATTAGGGCAGTAGTTAGGGTTGTTGGTTCTAGCAGATGGCTGGATTTTTGCTCATATATTAAAAAAGGGATGGAAATAATATTTTTAAAATGAGGTTGTTCAAGGTCCTGATAAACAGCTACCGAGACCATAGCCTCCCAAAAGCCTTCCTCTTGCTATCATTCTTTTTTTTACAACTACTGGAAATCATTGGGTCCCCTCTGATAGCAATGCTGCAAATAGGCTGTGGGGGATGTCCATTTAATGCACCACGCAACACTGGTTTAACCAAGCTTTTAAAAAAATGTATCCCCCCCTCCCATTCTTATTTCGAGTGTTTATGACCAAGTATTTTTGCTTGGCTGCTCATTTTGAAAGGGCTGGTGAACTTGCCAGTTGATTGAAAGCTCTGTGGTGTGTGAGCTGGCCTGGCTGGGGAGACTGCAGCACATAGTGACAAGGGCTGAGCTCAGGATTTTGTTTTTATCACTGCAGTTTGTTGGAGGAAAATTAAAAGGTCCCCCAGGCAAGATGGGTGCTGGCTTTCTAGTTCATAGTGATTGAGCCTGTCTGGATCAGCGTCCTACTTCTGTCTCCCAACCTTCCTGTGTGTACCTTTTCCTTGTTTTTCTTGACAAAAAGCACCTTGTACTGAAAGGAATGCAGTACTAAGAATGATGGACACAGCAGATGCCCAGGATGTGTATAGGCTGGATGTAGCAATCTAGGATCCTCACTCTGGGAGTGGCATGCTCTGCCAGTATCCCTGGGCAGTTCATGCTTTAGAAGTTGTTTTATTTTAGTTATTAGCATGTATGTTCTTGCTACTGAAACCCCTGGCGTACGGAAGCTGTGCAATGCCTTAAGGCAGGTTTCCTTCCTGTTGGTATTGGTAAGCAGCAGAACAGCCTTTTGGCAATTAACAGATCATTACCCATAATGCTATGCACCCAGTGATGCAGGCTGGTGGATTTTTTTTAGAGGTCACTCTGACCTAATTCACCCCCAGGAATTGTACAGTGCTGGCACGGCTTATCCAGTTCATTAATGAGCTGATGCTTCAATGCAAGCTTATTTGAGTGCCTCCACGGTACTTTTCCTTAGAGAAGAAATAGCCATTTTGCGGAGCAGCCAGCAATGTCTAATAAGAGTCAGTTTGGGAAAGATGGAAGCCGAACACTTCTCAGGATAAGAAATTGGGGGCAGACAATAGAGTCCATGTATATAAGGGCAGGTTCTACCCATAAACCTCCCAGCTGCAAAGCCTTGGGGCCTATTTTGCCAACATGTTACTTCAGCTTTATAACAGTTTAACTATACTGAAGTCAGCGCAGTGGTGAATCAAGCTCTCTTTTCTCAAGCACAGCTGGAGGCATTAATCAATGAGCAGAGCATGCTCTTGTGCAGTGGGAAACTGCCAGGTATGAGTTGGGCCTGATTCTTCACTGCTTTGTGCTCTTTTATGCCTACCAATGGTGTAAAGCAGTGGTGAATCAGGCACATGTGTAGAGCTACACTTTGTTTGCTGTGCAAATCTGTCAGCAGAGTTACACTGATGTAAAACTGGTGTAAACTGAGGGAGAATCAGGGCTACTATCTCTCTTCCACAGTATGTAAGTGGTGGTAATAGTAATTTGAAATGCAGAACCAGGTGACACCTTCCCCTCAGTTGTACCTTGCCCCTCACTTTCATTCTGCCTAACAAACCGTCTCCCCTTGATGATTTGTAGTATTCCAAATCTATGAGCACACTGAAGCTGTGGGCCAGATCCCCAGCCATACTAGGAAGACCTTGCATGGTCTTAAACAGGTCTTAGTGGCTGGATGGGGATTTGCTTAGACTAGGGAAATCTGTGGGTGGTGGGGTGTTGTCTTCACAACTCCTAGGACAATGATATGGCAAAGTGGGGGGGAGGTAGCCAGAATGCAGTGTGCTCTGGAAATCTCTTGCCACGCCAGCTCTCTGGGTGATTTCCACTGGCAGTTGTACATTAGAGCAGCCTGGAATAATTTAGGGCAGAGGCTGTCTATCACCCCCCAAGATTTATACCTTGAAGCTTTAATCAACCCAAACAAATAATGGTCCTTCATTTCCCTATCAAACATGGGTTCCCTCCTCCTCCATTTTCCTTTGGCTCAAGATCCAGGGCAGCAGGCAGTATAGTATCCAGTTCTGTGCCAGTGATGTGTATGGTTTGTTTCTGATGATTTCGTATGATTGGACATGACAGCTTTATGGCTTTGGAAAGGAGAGATTCTCAGGTGTCCAGTGAGACATACAGCACCAGCTTGTACCCCTGGAGCTAGATCAAGATAAAGGATTCTGCCACTATGATGTGTTATATATATATATATATTAATGTAGATTTGGATAATTTTAAAGACCTTTAAAATCCACTGATTACATTTTCCCTCTTTTCCTGCTAAGGCATGTACAGGTGTTCTTTGTATACAAAGGAAATCTAGCTTTACAGCTGAAGAGAGAGAAAGAACATACCACTAAAAAATATTTCAGGGTGTTTTAAAAAGTAGAACTCCTGTAGAATAAATGGCATATGCAGAAAACAAGATAGTAAGAGGTGATATAAAGGGGTTTTACTAGCACACCTTTGGAAGGGAGTAAATAACTTGCTTATGGCTTTGCCACTGTTATGTAGGTCATCTCAAACTCTCACAAATAAATCTTCTATTACACACCATGCCACCATGAATTATTTTCTGTCCTGTGTGTGTCTACACTTACATGCATCCATAGTTACATGCATCAATATTATACTCACACACATCCTTTGAGTCCCATTTCGCTCTCAGTTAATTCTTTGCTATCGGGGTACTTGATTGTAAGGGCAGAATTCAACTTAGTTGATGAATTCCTAATTTTCTCTATAAATGTCTCTCCCATGCTTAGAAACATTTTAGAAGGAAACATGTTGTGTAGAACAGTCAGAGTTAGAAAGAGAAGATTTGGCTGACTGTTTTCTGAAGGCTCAGGATTTTCCAAGAAACTGAGGTATTTTGGTAGGACTTACTCCTGTCATGAGCACTGGGATTTGCATGACTGAAACTCTACACAGCACTTTGAAACTGTATGAGCTACCATAGTAAAGCCCACACTAGGGAGCTTTTCCAATAACCAACCACTTTAAAGCTTCCCCAAAATTTCCAGTATAATTTTGATTGTCGGCCACAGGCCAGTTCTGCCTTCAGTTGCACATATGCAATTCCCATTGACTTTGCATATGGAATAAGAGTTTTGTTAATCCTTTGAACAAAAACTTAAAAGAGGTCTCATTCTACTTGTGACCAGTACTTGGTCTCTGATCTATGTGCATTTCTACACTGGAACTGGCAGTGCTTGGGAGCAAGCTATTGTCTCTTGAATGAAGCTATCTGGACCTCCTAAGTGCCAGTGCATAAAAATGTCTCTCTCTCGCTCTTGCTCTTCCACTCTTGGTCCCTTGCTCTCGCTCCCTCTCTTGCTTGTTTAGAACTCTGTCCATACTGATTGAGGAGATAATATGGGGTCAGGAAATTAAATAATAGAAACAATATGCTCAGCTACTGCATAATGCTTTCAGAGTTCCATTGATTATTGAAGGAATTAATTGTACCACAATTACTGGCATATTGAAGCATATTAGGCCAGGTACAGACATTGCACTTTTACTGGTATAAATGATTGGAAACTGATCTATTCCCATAACAGAACAGAAGTTCAGCACACATAGGCTGGTTTAAAAATGGTGGAACCTGGTCTAAGATTTGCTTCCCCCCCCTGCCACACACACACCAAAGGGCAAGTGTTTGCTCTGCTTGTTACTGAGCCAAACTATGCTGCTTACAGAAACCACATAACTTAGATCGATTCTGCCTTGGGCTTTTTGAAAGTCTGTACCTAGCCTTAGATTACAGGAAAGCTAGTCTCTGACCAATTCAGGTTGTCCTATCTGCTAGCAAAGAGCAGTAACTATTTAGGACTTATTTCTGTAGCAAAGCTGTATTTGGTTAGCAATATCTGTATCACTGGTATTGTCTCCTTGAAAAATGCCTGCCACCTTTCTGTAGGGGTCATTGATGAATGTATTTGCATAGTGAATCTGCTGTTGTGTGTTCCAACAAAAGGTCATGTTTTCTCACTGTAATGTCATTGGCAAGTAGTCATTAGATTTTTAATGCTACTGCTTTCCTCTTTTTACCCCTTAAAATATTGACTGGATTAAACAACACTTAGTAGTGACTCATGTAACATGTTTTGCTTATTTAAAAGGCTAAATCCAGATGTTGTCTGTCCTGAGGACTGGGGATGAACCTCTTGCATGCTAATCACTTCTCTGACACTGATTCTTTCTCTGGGCATGGCCACATCCCTTAATGTCTATGTGCACTAGCTTCCCTATGTGTAAAATGGGGATTATGAGACTTCCCTGGAGCTCAGAGAAATTATAGTGATCAGTGTTTTAGATCTTCATCCTACAAATACATATGTTTATAAATAGTCCCATTTAAGTCCCCAGGCCCATTTATTTGCATGAAAAGGTCCTAAGTATTTGAAGAACTTTGAAAGTGCAAAATGCTGTGGAAACCCCAGAAATATGTAACTAGCATTTCTGAGTCTTTAGGTATATGGTGATTTTTTATTAAAGTCCCAGTTCCTGGAGTCCCCTGATTACAAGAGAATCATTGTTTTAGTTTAAAAATCCATCTTTCTAACCCTATTGTTGACTGTGGAAAGCTTGGAAAGTGTGCCCCAAAGGCTCAAACAATAGAAGACAAATAGAATAGGACCTACATTTAAAAAAAAATAAAATCTTGCGAATTTTAAACTAACGTCATTTGGGGTGGTCTGGCTCATATTTAAAATGCTTAGATCATGTAGTACTATGTATCTGGAAGAGTTGAGGGCTCCATTTTTAGGAAGATAAGTGAAGACTGAATTTGTACATTAAATGTAATAAATTGCACTGACTGATGGAATCACACATTACTCTTTTCTTTTTTGAGAAATTCTTCTAATACTGAGTCATGTAAATAGCTCTTAAAGCAATGCTTATTCAGTCTTAGCAAGGTAATAGGTCTTGGTTTTGCAATCATTTGCATGTAAAACTTCCATTACGTGGATGGGGTGGCTGTGACATTGCATTGGACATGATAGCTGAAAAATATATCACTGGTTGTTTAAAGACTCCACTGAATAGTTTACGGGATAGATTCTTATGTAAGGTAACCAGGAGCCCCAGGGGTTTTCATGATGCTATTGATTAAAAAAAAAAACAACCCACCACCATATAGACAATAGAGAGGAGAGAACTGAAAAAATACAGTAATTTTGTCTGACAGATGCACTCTTGCTGGGTGAAAAATCCCTTTTGCTTTTTGTACATTATTTTTTTTTGTAAAGAAAGCTCTGGTGCTTATTTGTGTCTCAAACTCATATTTGCTTTCATTTGGAAAGGATTATTGATTGGGTTGTTAATTTAAATAGTCTGTAGTGGTTGTGACAGAGCACGTGGTCACAATTAATCTTGCACTGCAGAATTCATTATTGAAGAAGCAGTAATGAGCCATTGTAAGGTCTTTACTGGTCACAGAATGCCTGGATGCAGCTGGTCACTACTGGCCTTGATGTCATTCTTGGTCTTTAGAGTCACACAATCAGTGAAGCCTGGAGAGATTTAAAATAGTTTTAAAGGCATCTGTGCTAAAATCTTCCTTTCAAATACCCTGCGCCACCATTGGATGCATACTTAATGATATCCCTTGTAAGTGATAATACCCCCTCCCCCATTCCTCCCCAACTGCCTCATGGATGTGGTGCAAAACTGAACACAATGGCACCTGAAATGCGGGTCTGAATCCAGATCTGAATTTCCATAAAGATGAGGAGCATTCAAGATTTTTTCCTTTGAAGCCATCTATTCTTTGGAGTGGTTGCTTAGTGCAGGTTTGACTATATATGTTGTTTACAGCAGTTGTTCCCTAGTGAAAGTTGTAGTTAGAACCCAGTTACGGTCAGTTAGAAAACTGGCAACGTAAACATGTCACTTTCTGCTTCACCGGCGCTGGGTATATTTTAGAGTCCTATCTATTGACTTCAGCAATGCTATAAATTTCTACTGCTCTTTCCTTCTGTTAGGCCTGCAGAGGAGGATACAACAAATGGGAGGGTGATCTGGAGTCTGCTATAACTCCGGCATCATCAGAATTATTAATGGACCCTTTACTGCATGTGTTGATTACCCTAAATACAGTTTATCACAGGACTATAGAAATAAATGTATGCCTAGTTCACAATCGCATACACACTGAAAATATGCAGTAAAACATTTTACAGCTCCCTGTCACACACAGCACCATCCCACATGTCATTTCAGCCGCTGCGCTTTATACAGGCCTTTGCAGAAATACCTGTAACTGTCAACAGACCTTTTCTGTTACAAACCTGAACCAATCGAAATATGTCCTTACTAGACCCAGACATGTGTCCTATCTGCCTGTCTTCCACCAGGCTTGGAAGCCCCTGAGAAGGGGGAGTGCCAGGGGCTGCTTGTTGTGCAGAAGCCCAGCTATGAGATCTCTCTTTTGTGCTGTGAAGCTTTCAGCATGTCACAAAAAACACAGAGCTTTGGGCAAGGCAGAGGGACAGTGGGGAGGTTAGATTAGAAGGGAACCGGGAGACCATAGGCAAGAAAATGCATTTGATTTTCATACTGTGAACTGCATTCTGACATATACTCCCAGTGCTAGAGGCCTGATCTGGCTCTCAGAACAGTCAGTGACAGTCTAGAAGGGGTCGTGCTAACTACAAAGGAGGTTTCTAAATATGCCGGCGATCCTGACTTTGGAGGCTGGAAGGAGAGGTGTCTCTGGGATAATCTCTCAATTTAGAAGGAGAGAAACCCTAATCGAACGCAGAGAGCCGGTCCTCAGGACTTGCAAGTAATCTGGCTGTCTGTAACCTGTTCCATGATAATAAAGTTCTGCGGCAGGGTATGGAAGCCTTGGGAGGAGAGACAATGCTCTTTTAAAATCATTCTTATTCTTCCTGTAAAAAAGTGTGTCATGATCAGTGCTAAAAGATTTTATTAAAGATAAATGTTCTGTAAGCACTATTATTATTATTTCCCATATCCCTCATTTTAGCCTTCACAGAATGGAGCTGATGTCTCCCTGGTAAGGCAAAGGACAGAATAGATGTGCTAGATAAAGATGGCAGGGATAGGCAGTGAAGGACCTTCAGGTGTAGGATGGGAAACCTGAACTTCATGTGGTGTCAGAGAGGAATTTATTGGAGCGATTCCAATGACAGGGAGATGCAAGCAGAACAATAGTGTTAGCAGCTGTGCTTTATTTTGAATAGAAAGTGATGTGGTGCCAGAGAAGCTGAGAGGGAACATACTATAATGGTCAAGACATGAAATGATGAGGTCCTGTATCAAAGGAATAACAAGCAGGGTTGGTGCTATGGACAAAACGAGGGTGTGGGGTTGGGAGAGCGCTGGATGGGCATGGTGTCTGAGAGCTGGGGAGGAGCGCAGAAGTCTTACCTATGCCAGGGGGCTCAAAAGCACCACTGCAGCATGGTCTGCTTGTACAACAGCAGCATGGTGTCCATGCCCTCAATGGCTGCTGCAAGACCAAGGCTCCAGGGCTACTTGTGTTGTTAGAGTGGGGGACAATTTTGGCGCCCCTCCTAAGTTGGCACCCTACCCAGCCACCCCTAATTATGCAGTGTCCTGAATGAATATTTTTTGTGTCTGGACATGAGAAGAGATTAGATTCTAAAAATGTGATGGACAATGTAGTGATAAGATTTGGAAACAGCCTGGATAAGTAGGACAACTGAAGGTGGTTCCTGCATTATGGAGTTGAGTGAGGGGAAGGTATTGTCAAGAATAATAGATAGTGCATGTGTGCATACAGACATACTAATTTAGATTTAGTTTATTTAATTCCAGGTGCTGATTTCATGTGTAGCAGAATTTAGCACTTGCATGATTACAGAACGGTGCTCCTTTGTTTGAACGGCCTTCTTTGAGTTCAGCACTCTGCATCTTTTTTTTTTTTTGGAAGTCCATTAGTTTCTGTTCCAATGTAATTTTCCCTTCTGCATAGTGCGGAGTGTTTCTTCAGTGTCCTGACATTAAAATGAAGCTCTGTTTTGGCTGGGAGTCAACCCTGGAGGAAACAATCTAGTGTCATGTCAGGTTCTAAGGGTCCTGTAACAGCAAGAATCATTTGAGTTGCTCTGAACTAAAGATGGGCGCATATCAGAAAGTCTGTTTCTGGATTCTCAGACTTCAGGATTCTTGGGTTTGCTCCATTACACAGATTGATATCCTTTGAATGTAGCCCTGTGCTACATTCAAATGCTCCAAAAACTGGAGGGTTTTTGTCTGGATCCATCACTTTTCTGAATGATCAAGAGTATAAAATTGACCGGTTCTAATGCTGATCCCTCCTTCCTTTTGTATTTCCTCTTCTTTACTATTTCTTTGTTAACTTATGAAAATCTGTTTTGCTACTAGACGTCCATAGTTCTCATGCCAATACCACATTGGAATAACCAGAAAACCCAAATCTTTCTCACAGCAATTGATGACATTTGTTTATATTCTCTAACATTATTACTTAAGTACCCATCAATTCTCAGAAACCATTTACTTAGCAGACTAGAAAACACAAAAATTTCCAAATATTACATGGCAGTGATAGGAAAGTATAACAGAAACGCACACCACTGAGGGATTTGGTGATGAAAAGAACACTCCTATACACATGCCAATTGTAGCCATTTCCAGCCTTATTTTTCTTACTAGCCAAGTGTCTTTCACTTTTGTACTTTGATCCTCTTAAAAATATTTCCACACCAGTGAAATTAAAAGAATTTTTTCCTCCCTAGTTATAGCTGTCCAATAATAATAGACATACAAAAAGGAACACTTTTTATATTTTTACCAGTGTCTAGAACTAGCATTCAATAGACGTGAATGTATCTGTACACGTATACAAGTATGTTTATAGTCCACCTTTCCCCACGCACTATGCAGCTTATTAATACTAGTGCATGTCAGAGATGGAAAATGTTTGTTACCTGAGAAGAAGGACTTTGTGTAACTCCAGGTGGCTTAAACTGTCTTGAAGGGTGATTTGGGGGTACAGTACTTGATTTCAGTGGTGTTTTTTCTCATTTTGTTTTGCAGAAGGAACACTGATCCTACCTTTGGTTTGTTTGTTTGTTTGTTTGTATTTTTCCCCTCCAGAAAGCCCTTTGCTGACCCTGCTACTGTGGTACTGCTGTTTTGCAAAGCTGGAGTCGACACGCATGTAGGGGTGGGGTTGTAAACTCCGGCGATTTGTCCTTCCCAATTAGATGTGACTGTTCTGCTAGCTTTCCCTTCTTTATTCCTTTTGTTTAGTTTGTTTTGGGAGTTGTTGGGGTTCTTTTCTTTTGATCCTGGAAGGTTAGCGGTGCAATTTGGTTTCTTCTGTGCCAACCAATTTTAGTAGCACAGAGCTCTTAAAAACACAATACTGCTTCTTTCCCCTTCTCTATGTTCTGCTCCTCTTTCTCCAGCTAAGTTTTCGAATTGCTCCTCTATTTGTAGCTCTTTGGTCACTAGGAAGGGAAGCTTTGAAATGGGAATAAAATCTCCTTTCAAACCAGGTCCTTTAATCAGGTTGAATTAAACTGCCAATTGAAACCTAGTCCAATTTCTATTGAGATGGATGGGTTCTCTCTGAAATTGGGAATGTTTCTGATTTCTTCCTTTCTCTCATTTTCTTTCAAAGAACATTTTTAAGAGCTCTGAAAAAAACTGCTTTGCCGATGGGAAAATGGGTGGGGTTGAATCTTATTTTTCTTGTGCCCGGCAGCGAAAGGGTTAATGCCTGCTTTCCTCTTTGGTATCTGTTAGTTGCAGCCCATGTTGTGATCAGTCCATGTCCATGTGCGTTTTGTCCCCAAATTTAATAACAGTTAATGCTAATAAAAGTAAAACTGAATCATTACAGTCATTTTTAATTTCCCCCAGGACACCCAACCTGCCTGCAGTTCACCACAAACATGACTGAGGCTGTCAAAACCTATCAGTGGCAATGCATTGAGTGTAAATCCTGCAGCCTTTGTGGGACCTCTGAGAATGATGTGAGTTTATTTATCTTTTTATGAAAATTAGTACTGGTGAAGCTACTGCAAGTACTGACCTAAAGGGTGTTTTCTGTTTTGCTGCAGAATATTAAGTATATTGGTAGCAGAAGTGGGTCACTCTGCTTCTGCTACTGGTTCTCCAATTTCCCTCAGCCCTGATCTGGAAAGAACAGCTTCTAGGTACTTCTGTGTAAGATCATCCTGGCTGCCTTAAAGGACCACTTAAGATGTTGGTAACCACAATTTGGAAACCATTTCAGCAGAAACTGGACTGTGGCCAGAAGATCATGTTATAAAAATCCATAATAGGGCAATCTATTTCAATATTGTGTTCTTGGCTGGAATTGGTAATGACCCAGAAGTGGTCCACATGGTCCACTGAACAGACCTCATTCACTAAACAGATGGTGTTTCCAAATTTGTTCTTTTCAGTTTTGAGGAAAGAAGTGTTGTGAGAAGATGGTAAGATCCAGAGTAGGTGACACCAGGGAATAGCACCACTATGTGGGGAAGGTTAGTCTCAGATTGTGTGGAGTAAGATTCAGAGTATTTCCATTTATTTATTCTTGCTGGGGACTCCAGTCATATAGTAGCAGATTTGTCGTGTTCAGAGAGATTTTCCAGTTAGAAACTCCAAGTTTCTTTGCACGACACAGATAAGACTAGGAAGGGACACTAGGGCCAATTAAGAACAATGGGCATTTATAGATGTGCTCTGGGAGGCGGGGAGGGGGATGCTTTGATTAGTGAGCCGCACTAATTAAAAGCACCCCAGCATCACGTGTATCAGTGTCCCTGCACTGAAAAAATGGTGGCGGGGTGCTTTGAACTAAAGCTTGTTTGATCAGTTTTAGTTCAAAGTGCCCCATCACCATTTTTCAGCATGTGGACAGTGATACACGTGATGCTGGAGGCTGCTGGAATGCATTAATTTCTGCGTTCCAGATTAATTGAATCTGCTCTGACCAACTGGATTTACATGTCGGAGCAGCCTTCTTGCATATGTGTGAGTGCCCATGGTGATCAATTATGGAAGCAGAAATGTGATGTTCTGTGAATAGATTTATGTTCCCTATATTATTTTTGCTCGAACTATGCGTTCAAAACTATGCACTGCTGATTACAAAATACTTATGTTTCCACCTCAACAATTGACTAATCTATAATGTTTTCTTTTTCCCCCCGCTTTATCCTTCTCTTCACCAATCCTGCATCAGGACCAGCTGCTCTTCTGTGATGACTGTGACCGTGGCTATCATATGTACTGTTTAAACCCACCCGTCTTTGAGCCCCCAGAAGGTACCAGACTTGGCAGTCTACATTGAGAGACATAAAAAGGTCCATGGGAAAGGGAGGGAATTCCAAAATCTGGTCTCAGTTGAGGTGGGTCAAAGACATGGGAACTAGTCATTCATCAGTGCAGCAAAGGCAAAGATCCCAGCCTGAAGGAAGACAAAATTCTTTTTGGAAGGTCTGAGACAGAGGGTGTATCTACACGTACACTGTTACTGTTCAGTAACACATGCACCGAAAATTACTGAGCAGTACAGCCATGCATCTACATGTGTGTGCTCGTACTGCACAGTAGCTATGGTGGGGCCGGCATGCAAATGAGGAAGGGAGGGGAGGGGCTAGGAACGGAAACCCTGCAATGTGGGAGAGGGGAGGAGCCACACTGTGTCAGCAATGTCAAGCTCACGCGGTGCGTGTGGGAACCTTGTCCCTTCCCTAGCCTTTTAGCAGCCATTAGGAAGCTGCTGAGGGGCTGGGGGAGGGACAAGGGGTGGGAACAAAAGTAAACAGCTTTTACTTCCATTTCCTGTCGCAGCACCACGGGCCACAGAAAATGGCTTGGTGGGCCGCATGGCAGCCTGCCGGCTGTATATTGGACAAGCCTGATGTAGAAGAAGGAAAGATTTGATTGGAGGGCACTGGAATTTTCAAAAGGGATAAGGCAAGAATAATTAGAAATAGGTCATATAATTATGATTTATAACTTAAATACGTGGCTGTTTCATTTATTCAAACTTCAATAGAGAGGAAATCAACCCAATAGAGAAAAACTTTGGAAATTGAAGAAATAACCAAATTTATTGTTTAATCAGGAGGTGGTGGTTTAGGGTATCAAATTCAAAAGCTATTGTGGAGATGCACATGATAATTGGCTAAAAATTTTTGGGTGGTCTGGATAAATAGAATTGTTGGGAAAGGAATAATGTTGTATTTGATTTAGAAACACACTACCAGCTTCAGGGGCTGAGAATAGCTACTCTTGCATTGCAGCCATCCCTAGTGTGCAGTTGAAGCATATAGAGTTAATACAGTGCATGTGAGATTGAATTCTTTATTCACAGGGAGCTGGAGTTGTCATTTGTGCCGGGAGCTACTCAGAGAGAGAGCATCAGCTTTTGGCTTCCAGGCCTGAGGGGTTCCATCAATCAAGCTGCAGTTTGCTCTTTGACTTGTGGTACCAGCACACGTTTTTCCATCCAGAACACAAAGACACAACACACATCAAAGAGAATGGACACTCAAACATAAGAAGAGGTATCTACAGAATTTACTGTCGAAGAGTAGGTTTCACTAATACAGTACCTCCTGGGTTCTACTAGAAGGAACATGTCTGCTTTTTTCAATCCTCCTTTCAATGAAATCTTTTCACTGCCATGCATGGTTGCTGCTGTACTGTAATAGGCTCACATGCATTATATTACGGGGAGAAATTGTTATATTGACATTGAGGAGTCCATTTTGTGTGGCCTTGTGCTCTTTGTTTGGTCTTCTTTTAAAAGAAAGAAATAGCAACCTATCTCCCAAACAATTACTGATGAGGTGCTGTGGTTGGGGTATTAGAAATTATGAGACTTCATGGACTTGACTGGAAACCTCTTTACTGCAACTACATTGTATACCTAGGCCGGCTTTGAAGGTGGCTTTATTTCTGTTCTTCCTGAGTCATGAATAATATAAGCATGTTGTCACTGACCTCAGATTCCCTGTGTGACAGTTTCTTTGCTGGGTATAACCTTTTGATTGTGCTGACTTTAGAATTTTGATTTTAGTGTAACTCAGAAAAGAATGCAATACATGTATACACACATACATATTCCACCGCATCTAATTTCTTATAATATACAGGGAGAAATCCTGGAGTGAAGTTGTTAAATAGTTCAGGCCAATAATTTTGTTTTGTCTATAATGAGGTGAAGAAGTACCTCTCTGCACAAACCTGATTTTTTTGTTTTGCTGTCTAAGATTAACATTTTGGGGAGAAAAACCCTCTTTTTGAATCAACTCAAAATGAAAATCTTTCTAGTTTCTTTCTGAACTGAAAAAAAAAATACTCTGGAATCAAACAAAACATTTTATTGTGGGTTTTTAATGCTTTTAAATTAAATGTTGGCATTTTTCTAAATGAACATGTTTTCTGTCAACCCAAAGTTGAAAGCTGTGTTCTAAACACTTTCAAACTACTTGTCAAATACAAGTTAAATTTGCAAACAGTTTTGCTTTCCTACCTCCACAACTATATTTTTTGGCAAATACACTATTTGTTCCTCCTCCAAAACTCACCCTTTTTAGTGAGGGGTAAATAAAAACAGCTTTATTTTAATTGAACAATCCTTTATGGTTTATCATACTTAAATAGAATGAATTAATTTCTCAGGATCAGGAAAGGAATCTGACCAATTTAGTTTTATTGTCCAAGCTAAATGAAATGGAGATTAAAAAAAAAAGAAAAACCTTGCTTGTTTTTGTTAGCAATCTCTCATTTCAGTAATTTAAGGTGTATTCCAAGTGTCCCCATAAGACTGTAAACATATTACTTATGAATCTGTTGAGTGTTCAAGAATGGTCTTTATCTGTACGTGATATGTAAAATACATTTATAAAACGATTAAAAAGCTGGCATAAGAATAGGAATGTTGTATAGATTGGTGAGCATCCCAAGCAGCATGAGTGACTCGGGTTGCTTATACAAATAGGTAAGGACAGACAAGATTGTATTTGGAAAATCCATATAAATTGAAGCCTTTCTGCAATACCATCTCCACAAACATTTAAAAGAACATGATCTAAAAGATGAGTCCTTCTCTATCTTACTAATAACACCTTAAATTATTGAACTGAAATAAATTGTACAGCTTTTTTGTATTTCTCCATTTTACACGCACACTCTCTCTAACCTGTATTTCTCCATTTTACACACACAGACACACACACACTTACTCTCTTCTTTTAAACTTTTTGCACTTCTATCAGGTTGGGCACTGTACATAGGCTACTCAGTTTTATGTTTTTGCTTTCAGAGATTTACACTCAAAGCTATCATATTGTATACACAAACCTAAAGAGAAGCGTTTCAGCCCCCCTAAAACTGTCTCTAAATTCCAGGATAACACGGGAACACTATTTCTAGTCATGTTGGACCTAAGGTACTCCTGGTAGAGCTGCATTATTTTTACCCAGGATTGATTTGATCCATTAGTTTTTGTGGGAGAACATAGCCTAAGCTCAAAACCAGTCAACAGTGTTTTGAGAGAGTGCAGACACCCTTTGGTGTGTGTCATGCATTAGAAGGGTAAGATAGAAGCCACTGCAGCCATATATTACGTGACCTGGCTGCCTCAGCCACTGCATATACATTCTCTAAACAGAACCTTTTTAAAAATGGTAAATGAGCCATCCTTCTTCCAACCCCGTTGGGCAGCATGCTGAAGCATTTCCAACTGCTCATCCCCATGGTTTCATGCAATTCTCTGAGCTGCCCTAGCCTGTCTGTTCTGCTCCCTTGTGCCATCTGTTAGAATCTCCTGGGGAGGGAGTGAGAGAAGCTGTCATTTTCCTCCTATGCATATCACCTTCGTTTTCCCTCGGCAGTTATCCTAGATCTGCACCAGAGATGGAGCATGCTGGAATAAGCATAGGGTGCCCAAACTTTCTACTAGGGAGTACTGTGTTGGCACCCTGTCAGAAGCAGGAAGGCCACATCTTGCATGCTTCTGTCACAAGAGGTCCATAATCTTCATATTTGCTTGGACTTGTATCTGCTTTGAGAGACGATTAGAAATTGCCTGTTGTTTTTGCTAAACAGCAATAAAAATGTGGAGCTGTTTAGCTATGCTATCACCAGCCTGTGCTTTGGGGAAGACTGCTGCAGCAGACCACCTCCTGAGACTCCTTGCTGCCTGTTTGGCCTGTCAGCTGCACTTTAGGTCCCTCTGAACAAAGCATTAATGGAACTGATTGTTTTTACTACTTCTGCACCCTATGTATGTCGATGTGACCGAGACAGTGTTAATTAGCTATATTCCAGAATCCACATTCACACCCCATTTCACTTTCTGTGGCTTTAAGGCATTTTACAGCATATCTTCTCCTCCCACAACTATTCTGCAGTGAGGATGATCTTTTCCTTTTGGAAATGTTTATTAATAGTGGTGCTGAAGTTTCATCATTAATGAGGTGTGACCAAAGGATAAATCATTAGATCTTAAATTGCAAAATATTCTTTACCATGTGAGTTAAGCTTAATAGGACCTTGCTTGTCATGGTCTGGTTACATTTCATTCTCTGCGGCTTTACTCTCACATCTCTATGTGCACAGACAGTTCCAGCTAACTTCTAGCAGCAGGTTAGCTCCAACGCTGCCACTTCACCATTCAGAAGTTCCTGCACCAAACAATTCCCCTCTTCTGCCTTATGCTAAGGCAAGAAGTTGATACATTTTACTCTGTAATAACTTTTAGCATAGCTGTAGAGCTGTGCACATCCTGAAGTTCTTTACAGTGGCACAATAACCACTCTGGAAGTAATACTGTATCTGTTTTACAGAGGCAGCAGAGAGCCCATGTCACAAAAAGTAGAAATGGGATTAGAACACTTGAGCCCTGATTCAAGTTCTAACTTTTGGATTCACTTCCCTACTGCACTGTCATTGGTGCAAACTTCTTTATAGAAACAGCCCCTAATTAGGCAGCATATGAAACAACATATAATCAAGATCTTTCAGGAAAACATTTCAGGGACTCTGACTTCATGCCACTCCTTGTCATGGCGAGGAGGAACATTTTGCATCCTTAATAAATGTCTGTCATTCAAGCTGGCACCATTAAATTCTCGCTCTATTTGTTTGCCTGTTTCAGAAGACTGTAGCTCTTAAAGGCTGTAAAAAACCTAAATGAAAGTATTAAAAGTGAAAGCTTATAGTATAGGGGTACATCTGTACTGCAGGAAAAATACAGGTGTGTTCTTCAGTGAAGACTAGGCAACTTGGATTTTAATTTGGCACAGCAGCACGAGGATATAGACTTGAACTGACTTACTAAGGAAAACAATCTCAAGTTGCCTTGTCCTCACTGCTATTCCAGTCCGAATTAAATAACCTTGTTTTGCTAATCTGAATTGTTGAGATTGTCAAGCACTTTTTGCAACAGTGACTTATCCAGTAAAGACGTTTCTCCAGTTACTCTCTTATGTGACATTGTGGGCATTCAGTTATGTGAGTTTGTTGACAATATTTGATACGAGTAGAATATAATACATTTTTTTGTTAATTGAGTCCCTTTGGAAAGAACAAACTGCTAATGGAAATGGTGGTTTCTGCCTCTCTTGAAGCCTTCAGCTTGTGACTAGATACATCTCTGGAAGACAAGCTTTAATCAAATTGAGTGAGTCAAACATAAGAATAACTGGGTGAAATTCTATGACTGGTGTTATGCAGGATGTCAGACCAAATGAGGCAGTTGTTCCTCCTGGTTTTATTATGAAAACACATTAGCTGGTTGATGGGTTCTGTGAAGATACAAGCCTTGTCTACACAATACATAATAGACTTAGAACATATTTACTTAAATGCTCACAAATTTAACCCTCCCCCCCATTTCTTTTTTAGCCCACAGACTGCAATTATAGGAAATAAGGGTGCAGGATGTTGCAAATTGCAAAAATTATCATCCTGGTACTTCAGCTTCCCAACACAAGTATCCTTCTAGGGAGGACTATCAATCAGTTCAACACATCTCCCAGGCAGCTTGGTCATGGCCTCATCCTGTCTGGCTCTGTTTTCCACAATGTATCATCTGATTCCAAGAAGAGATGCAGAGGGTAGGCAGTTGCTGCAGGTTTGTAGCATCCTACCTGGAATGAGAGCATCAATGAGTCAAAGCACAGGATCAGAAAAAAAGACTGCATCTAAACAGTTCCTTTCTCTTTGACACTGTGCATTGCCACATTAATGTGCTTAATTTACTATTAGGAATGCACATCAATACCTCTCTCTCCATGTTAGCCTTTCAGTTCTAATATAGCTACAGAAACATGAGCTGTATCCCATTCTGCCTCAAAGAATCAACACCATTGCCAGTGGCTTACTTTTGATATCCAAGCCTGAGTTCACAGCAATGACAAGAAAAAAGAAAAGAAAAACAAAACCCACAACTTGGCTTTTAATGAATCCCTTTTAATCTGGAAGCAGAGAAAATAAATATGGCATCTCATAATGTCATTTGTACACATTCCTGTGTCTGACTAGAACCACACTTCATTGGGTTGGGAGGGAAATTTCTATTGCTATTTGAAGCCAGGAAGAGGTGTAAAATAATGTGGTGGTAGCAGGGTTTGGATTTCACAGTGGCTGCTCGGCAATAGCCTTGATGCTGTGCATTAAGCATTTTTTCCCCTCTGATCATGGGACATTAACTTCCAGCTCTTCCCCTTTGGTGCAGGGCCTGAAAATAATTAATAGTTTCTAAGGAAGAAAAATGAGCTGCTGATTTTTTCCCTCCCTTTCACAAAGAATAGGAGTACTTTGCATTCTTTCCAACAACTTTACGTGGTTGTTGAAGGTTAGTTGCTCTTCCTTTTGCCAATGATTTTACCTTCCTAACAGCAAAATGCCTTTGTGCTTTCATAGCACCTTACATATGAAAATCTGCAAGTGCTTTTTAGAGAGTGAGTTTTATCTCAAAATAACAAATGGCTCCTGTGGTTTCTCATGGAAAATGGAGGCACAGAGGTCAATGCCAACTTTTTCAAAAGTGTCTATTAGTCTGGGGTATCTCAAATGTTGGGTCCCCGGTCTGAGATTGTGTACTGCTTTCTAGAGATGTTGAAGCATAGCCGTGTACTTACTCAGTAATCTGAACTGACCAGGGATGCCCACTTACCAGCATCTGGTTGATTGCTGATCTGGTTGGGGTATCACTCTTCCATAACTGTGTTGGAGAATGGCTCAAGAATGGGTCTTAAGTTAGGAAAAAAAGCCACTGTTTAGCTGCATTCATATGAACTAAATATTACTCCATGTAGCTTTTAAACTGCTATTCCTTGTCTTCTTTTCTGCAGTTTGAAAAGGGTTTATTAAAGTCTGACTCAACAAAAGCATTTCCTGTACAGCACATCATTGTGAGGCTGTTGTGGGTTCTCTACACCTACTGCTTGTTTTTTGAAAGGGGTCAAATTGGAGGAAAGAAGAGGGTGACTGTAGAAAGAAATATTAATTAAGCCTGTCACTGCTCCAGGGTCCATATCCTTTGAGCACAAAAATATCCCATGTGGCCCTGGGAATCATTTTATCTGCAGTTGTCGGAAGACAAAAGTATTTTATGAATTTGTGTTGAATTGGATAACAGAAAAATGCCCTTAGAGCAACATGTCTGTGTGCCTAATCAGCAGGCACTGAGATCTATAGGTCTAGAAAATAGTCTTTTAAGGGAGAAGTGGAAGGAGCTGTTTTTTTTCCACACATTAAAAACTAGTCTGGACGAATGACAGAGTACATACTAGTGGGAAGAACCTTGCATCTGGCTTGGGTGTAAACTAAATAAAAATGAAGGAGGACAAGATGGCAAGAAGATCATGATTAACTGAACAAAAGGAAGCTAATAATTTGAAGAGGGTAGTATATTTGTCCTGAAATTCTGGAGAAAGCAGTTTCAGTGGCCTATAGAGGGTGGAAGGCTGCTTGGAGAGGCACTCAGTGGTATCTGGTGCTCCCCCTGTCTGTTTGTTGTATCCACCTGTTGTGCCTGATCATCTGCTTGGGATGTAAGCTCTTTGGTTCAAGGACCTCTGTTGAGATATATAGCAGTACAGTGTTCAGAACAGTGAGTCAGAGCTGCCCCAATGCTACCAAATTACAAATATAAAAACAAACCTTTCCCATCCTCAGCTCCTATGATTATTTATTCAAATTGTTGGTGAGATGAGGTATGCATCCTCTAGCCCTTAAGGAGTCAAACTTGGGATCTAAGTAGCGAGCAAGGGCGAAGCAATAGGAATGGGGAAGGCAACATAATTTCATGAAAATCTTTTCCGTGTCCAGTGTTTTCATAGTTAACATCACAGAAGTTCTCACAACCAAATACTAAAAGACAGGGGGAGCCAATTTTATTTCACTTCAGTATGGGGGTGTTCTCATACTCACACCTCCATATACCCACATGTACATACTCTACGTCCACTGGTTTGTCAACAAGTTATGCTAGGTAGAGATTTTGTCTCCTCTACTAGAATCACGGTCCCTAACAATGACAAGAAATGTAATGTACTCTTTGAAATCTCTGCCCACAGTCCCCAACTGCAATGCCTATGCTAAAATGACTTGCAGTGTAATAGATGGTAATGTTTACATTTTAATTGTCATCATTAGGCTTCAGTTCATGAATAACTGAACTGAATGGGAGAAGTTCCACCTTGTAGTGCTATTGATTCTTTCTAATTGCAGAATAAGAAAGTCAGCTGTACTGAAAGATTACTTCAGATGTTTAATCACAACCAGAAGGGGTAGATATTTTATTGTTTCCTGCTGTAGTCAGGAAATACAGGGTCAATTTCAGCTCTGACCTGTCTGATCTTAACAAATCACTCAACCTCTTTGTGTCCCAGTTTCCTCAATGTATAAGGTAGAGAAAGTAATTTTTACCTATTTGTGCAAAGTGCTTTAAGACCTATGACAAATACTAAATGGATGTGAAGTATTAATGTTTACTATTGTGAAACCAAGTCACATTTGAAAATCGAGAAGAACTACCCTCTAGCTACCTATGATGCTTTCCCCTCTTACCACGTGAAAATCGAGCAACTCAAGTCAGTGACACTGGACACAGTGATGAGATTCAGGTGGCATTCCAGGAGTTTCATGCTGATCAGTCAATGTCCTTCCCTGCAAACGAAATAAATAGCTTTTGTTGATTGGCTATGTTTCCTCATTCTGGTCAGAGAAGGACAGGAGCTGGGACTGGCAGGCAGCCAAATCCATCTTCAGTGATGATATAATTACTAATAATGACCTCCAGCCCAGGCAGCTAGTTAAGTGGCTTTTGAGGGCACGCACCAACCCTAGTCTGGTTTATATAAGATAAACTCAATTTTGTTGGAGTGGATGGGAGTTTATGTCCTTTAGAGAAGCAGATCTTCCTGCTCCCCAGGGAACTGTCCCATAAGCAACATCAGCCCCCAAATATGTCCCTGTCAGGATTATCATAACAGCACATTGTCCCTCAGGAACATTTCGATTAGCACAAGGACTTTCATTTAGGGACAGATGGTGAAAACCTCATTTTCACTGCTAACCAGTCACCACAAGCACAGGCCCGTTAATGTCAATAGCTCGGATAGTAGGGTGCTACTTACCATAAGCAAGAATGAGCAGGTTTTCTCCCTGGTTGTTAATTAATGGAAAAACTGAAAGGGCATGATTGAAAACAATCAGCTGGTATCCTAAGAGGAATGTGTGCTCACTTATATTAGGTGAACCATGTGGTGGGAGAATATGGAGAGGTGAGTGTTGGGAGAGGGAGGCTATGCACAGGACTGAGTGGTAAAGGAGTTGTGCTATATCCCCATCTCTCTTGGTGAATTCCTATTTGGTCTTTGTAAGTCATGGGAGTTTACTGTGGCTCACTTGAACTAGCTGTAAAATGGAGACAATAACACTTAGTATCATGGCAGCAGAAGGGGTTTTCTGCAGGGCTTATGCCTTAATTTTACAGAAGTGAACCTTAGAAAATCAGGTCACAAACTCATTAATGTTTTAATGTGTTTTCAGGTCCTTGGGTAGAAGTATTGTTATATTATTCACTAGTGCATTTAAAATATTCACCCTTACTGCTATTTTGGAACACAAAAACTACTTTTTTCATCTCCATACAGCCTCCCACAGGTCTTATAAACTCAGCATTAAGCAATATTTCATACCTTTCTGATTGTAGCCTTTTTCACATCTTGACATCCTTACAGTCTTTCACTTGGTCCAGACCCACTCTTGTCTCGGTTCACTGAAACGGATTTTAGGCTTTACATCTCCAGTGAATCAAGAGCTGGACTCCATCTTTTCCAGAGGACTGTAGTTCAGATTCTTCTCCAAAGTCTAAGTGACTGATAATGCTGACAAAGTCCATTTCAGGTTATTCACCTTTCCACGTCCTGTGAGAAATTTTCTTTGTCTGGTACCAATATAACAGTGTTAGCTTCTATCTCACCTGCACATTCTCAGCAAATATCATACTGGGGGGATTTTTTTTTGTCTATATGAAAGGGATTTTAAATTGTTAGCTAACAGGAGGGAATGGCTGTGTGTCTGTAGTAATGAAAATCAGGATTTTGGTTTTCTTCAAACTGGATGAGTGTCAAATAGAAGATAACCTATCCCCAGACATACCCTATCTTTCATAGCTTTCCCCAGAAACACAACAAATGGGTAAGTTCTTTCCTCACTCTTTCATTTCTCTTGCTCCTATGTTCTTATAGAAAGGCAACAGTCAGTCAGGAATTTCCAAAGGCCAACCCCATTCAAATTTTGTTGAGGAGCGCTGTCCTAAGCCCTGTTGTCATAGCTCTTTTCCTTCTCTTAAACTAAAACCTTACTGAAATTCTTAAAAACTGGGCAACCCAGTAACAAAGGTGGTCCCAAACCAGACCAAAACATCAGCTCTCAATAAATACCCCTAAAAATACATGTGTTCAAAAGATTCATTTTACTATGGCATCCTTTACTTTGGAGTGGCTGAAATTCAGATATTGAGTTCATCAGTATTGAGAGTTCATATACTCTGTATTTATACTCTTAAAATACTCTTTAAAAATGAGGGGGGAAACATTCCAGCTCAGCCTTCCTCTCCAGATGGCATTGCACTGTACTGTCTTTCTACTGCAGGAAAAGCCAAGCATGGCTCCCCTTTGTTTATGTCTTTATGTTTCCAACAGTGTCACAGATAGGGTCAGCAGCATTGCACATGCTCCTGGGAACAGTAAGCAGCAGTTTAGTGACTTGCTGCTGGAAGGGGAGGCTCAGCTTTGTTTAATGTGTCATGTTAACATGCTGGCTCATTCTTGTGCTGTTTCATTAACTGATGACAACAGAAGGCTTACCAGACAAGATCAGGTGATCAGCTGTAAGGAGGTGTCCTCTAAAATAAATGTTTTCTCTGTTACTTGTGGTAGAGTTGGGAAGATGTTGTAGGCATGATGGTCCAGGAAAAATGCAAGAGACAAGGATTTTTGTGGGTGATATCTTTGATTGGATCAACTGCTGAGCTGGGAGGGATATAGACAAGCTTTTGGGTATGAAGGCCTGTGAAAGAAGCAGAGACACTCAGGGCACATCTATACAGTCTATTAATGCACAGCAATAAACTCCAGCACATATCGCTCCAGAGTTTATTGCTCCCAGGCACCATGTTTTAATGTGCGCCCAGAACTGCAGCACACTGTGCTGGATTGGAGTAGCCCTGGCTAGCAGGAGACTTGGGGGTCAGCTTGCCAGCCTGGGGCTGCTCTAACCCAGCTCAACATGCTGTGGAGGGGCTGGTTGGGGCACAAGAGTGCTCCAGTGTGGAGCTAGCCAGCAGGCAGTCCTGGATCTGAAGCGCCACCCTTGTGCCCCAGCCAGCTGTGTCAGTGTCTACATATATGCTGCTGTGAAGTAAAAAACTCTGCCACAGGATAGTATTTGTATTTACATGTACTAACCTGCAGTGGAGTTTATAGTTTACTGTGGCCTAATAGGATTGCATGTGTAGATGCTGAGACATTTACTGTGGAGCTAATTAGGCAGCTACACAGTAAACGTCTCGTGTAAACATGCCCTCAGAGACCTTTCCCATGTCTGCTCGTGCTCTTCCAGCATGAGCAAGGCAATGGCAGCTGGCTACTTGAACTATTGTCCTTCTCTCATAATTAGTGATGGGTACAAGTTAAGACACCAGACAGAAACAGCCAAAATTGGGAAACTGAATCTGGCTTATTATTATTGGCCCTTAAACTAGTAATGACACAAACTTCTTTTTCACAGTGGAAAAGGAGAAACAGGCTAAATCCTTTTTGACAGTATGGCACAGCATATTGGAAACTGTTTTGATGTTCTAACCCTTTTCAGTTTTTTTATAGGTACTCCATTAATTATCCAGAAATACTCCAATTTACTGATTACTGCTCATTACGGTACATACAGTTTTGTAGTACTTATTTAAAGCGGAAACAGACTTAGAGGTTTATACGAACATTACTTTACTATGAACGAGGAAGAAGAATAGGGAAAGGTCCTAACTGTCCTCATTAAAAGTGTAACAGCATTTTGGGATAATGGGACAAAGTATTACCTCCTATAGCAGTGTTTCTATGCTATTTGGATGTAGTTTTAAAATCCAGTGGAGGAGATAGGGAGGCATTATTGATACAAGCCAATGGCAAATACATTAAAAGGAATTTGATCTATGATTTAGATCCTTTACTGGTGCAACAGGTACAACTCCACTAATTTTGGCAGAACTGAAGCTCTAGCCCTATGTTTTAAAGAGACGAAGCTTAAAGTACTGGTATATTTGTGACCTATTCAGTAATTTAGGTGCTTTAGACATTAAACCTATACTTACTACCTCATGTTGGTTTTCCTTACAGTTGAAGGTGCTGTACATGCATGAGAAAATAGGTGTTGATATGCCTGATGAATCAGTTATCCATCTAATCTAGAATCCTCTCTCTGACAGTGGCACCAGCAGATGCCTCAAAAAAAAAGAGTCAATAATTCCTGTAATAGATACTTAAGAAATAAACTACCCTGAGGGACATTGTCTAATACCAGGAAGTTAGGGGTTGGCTTTTCTATTTTAAATGCATTACCTTTCATTTTCACAGGATGTCTCCTTGTTTTAATATGAGGAGAAAGGCTGAATAGAAATACCTGATCTACTTGTCTATATCATTATTTTTAATGCACCTGTAACATGCCTTCTCTTATCCATCTCCATTCTAAACAGTCCCCAACTTTTCAGTCTCTCTTCAAACGATAACTTTCCATTCCCCTAATAATTTTTGTCCCCTGAAGTAACTCCATTTTAGTGATAGCTTTTTTGAGCCAGGGTGAGGTGAAGTGAACAGTATTTGAAGTTGTGGTGTGTCATTGGTTTGCACCGTGGCATTAAAATATTCTCAGTATTATTTCTGTCCTTCTTTTTATACTGCTTTACCTTGTGGACACTCTGCAACAGTAGCTGCCCAGTGAGCAGATGTTTTCACTGACACATTCATAATAGGATTTTCCTTGTAATTGTTACAGTTAGAACAGGTTAACTTAGAACCAACCATTTTATAGACAATTCAAACAAAGTTGCAATCTCCTCCCCTGATATTTCTGCTGCCAGAGTTTTATCCAGATGCTACAGCTGGGGGGTATGGTCAGGTTGACCCAGTATGAAATTATATCCAACATGGCTACTGCAATAAGGAAGCCAAGATATTTTCTAGTAACAACCCTCCCAACATTTTTCAATGTATCACATAGACAAAACTCTGGTTCCATATCTGGAAGCATTCTTTCATGCTTCTCATGAGCGTGTTGAGTATTGTAGATACGTTAATCAAAGCTCACATTAACTTGCACGAGGTATAGAAGAGTGACACCCATTTCACAGATGGGGAAATTGCAGTGCAGAAGGATTAAGGGATTCACTAAGCACCCCATTGTCTCCTGACTTCCAATCTCATGCCCTAACCACAAGGCCACCTTTCTTTCTGTGACAGAGCCCTCTTCCTTTATAAGAACATAGTACAGGGTTCTGTAGTAATTGTTAAAATGCAGCATTTACAAGAAGGATCCTTTAGTATCTTGGTCAGTTAGTATAGAACACTAAAATAAAAAAATACTATCATGTATATAGAACCTGACTAAGACATTTAAGAAACAATATGATAAACTTCAATGCTTTGGACAATTTTATTGAAAGGGATGGTTTTAGCCTTACAGTATCATGGCAGCAGAAAAAAATCCTGACCTCCTTGTACTATATAGTTTCCTAAATTCTTTTTAAAATTAACATGTTACTGAGGATGAAATGAAAGAAGTAATTTTTATTAAAAGTAGAGTTTAAAAGTTTTTCTGTTACTTTTCTGCAGCACAAAATTTTGGAGCCCTACATTGACTGAGTAGGGTGTAGTGGCAGAGTGGTTACAGGATATTGCTATAGCTCCAGAGGTATGAACTTAAGCTTCATTTTAGACTCAAGCTAATGGTTGCTCCCCAGGTGACTGTAAATGGAAACCTGGTCATTCAGATTGGGAGTCAAAGCAGTTGGATGTGGTGCTAATCATATTGTTTCCTTATATGCCATTGGCTACAGAAGCTGGTGTGTCTTAGCCCTACTAGCCAATGCACTCTTAGGTTTCAATGGACCTTTGACTTCTTTTAAACGTGGTTGGTGTGTTTACACGTGTCCCTATGTTGCCGTTGTTACTGCATTATCATGTAGTACTGCCTTTTGGACAGCGCAGTAACAGCCCATACTGCACTGTGCCTGCTGCACACCATTATTTTTAGCCGCTATGTTGCCATAGCAACTCGCTATACCGAGAGAGCATGTTGCTATGCTGTAGTGGTTGGAAAAGTGTGGCCTGCGGGCGGGATGCGGCCTGCCAGGCCATTCTATCCGGCCCACTGGGCCCCTAAAAATTTAGAAAATTAGTATTTATCTGCCCCTGGTTCATGTCATGTTGGCTTGCCAAAAGTCAATAAGTGGCCCTCTGCCCGAAATAATTGCCCTCCCCTGTGCTACAGCAATGTAGTGTCACATGTAGATGCACCCGGTGGGCATTTTTACACATGCTCTGGGGGCGGAAAGTGGGGGGAGGGGAGTTTAATGAGAGCAGCTCTGAGAGCGCCTGCAGCATTGTGTGTATTCAAGGTCCCGTGCTTCAAAATGGGGGCAGGGGACACTTTAACTAAATCTCATTTGATGAGCTTTAGTTAAAGCACCCCCATCCCCATTTTGAAGCACGGGGATGATAAATACACGAGATGTGGAGGCTGCTACAGTGCGCTAATTAGCATGCTCCAGCAGACTCAGTCAAGTCTGATCCAATGTGCTGTAAATATGGGTTGTTGGAGCAGCATCACTGAACATCTACAGGCACCCAGTGATTCTGTTTCATAGCTGGGCCCTGGTTGAAAACATGCTTCCATCTTTAAAAGCAACTCTTTAAAAGAACCGTGAGTTCCATATTCACTTCATCTTACTAATTTCCATGTTAAAATCTCTTGGTTGGCAACTTAAAAAAATATTTTACCATCTGAGCTCTGACAGGCAATTTGGGGTTTTTCAGTCTTGCACCACGAGTAAGAAAAGTTCCACAGGCCAGATTAGGTCATCAGTAACAATGGACATCTTTTCAGATTGCCCACAGAAGCATCTTTGCAAACTACTGAGGGCTAATAGGGTTGTATAGGTGTCACAGAAGGCACAAAGCAGTCTGAAGACAATAGAGTTGGAAAAATGTCTTTTAATTTTGCTTTCAGAAACTCCGTTACTTGTGAGAAATGCACCAAGCTTGACTCTTAGCCCAGGCTGCATTTGTAGACAGGGGAGATGGGGAAAAATACAGTTTCTTTTACCAGAAAACTGAATAAACATCCTATAAAAATCATGAAGGTACAATTTGGCCTGTTAGACATACACTCATTCTATACACACATTTTAGGGTGAAGCTAAGCCTTAAATACTCTTTCTTGTATAAGAAGAGTTTGACTGAGGCCAGTAATATACTTGACTGTTGTAGGTGAATCCTCTTATTTACTTTATGTACCGTAACATGCAGGTCCCCATCCCACATTATGAAGAAATCTTGGTTCTGTTTCTTGACTTGGTAGCTGCATACGAAATTACTGACATTAGGTCAGCACACTTTCCTAGTCCTTCCTCATCCTCTATTAGCTGGCTGTAAGGCTTAGGGTATAGGGACTTTTACCTCTAGGTCACTTCTGGCCTAGAAAATATAAGCAGTGACTGGATGCTGCTGATAGCTGCTTGGTGTCCTGTATGCAATAAGTAGGCATTCCTACTGTCATTCGCAGTGGAAAAGTGTCAGTATTGCAGAAACAGTTGGCATGAGTTGGCTCTTGTGTTGATGTTCTTAGTAGAGAGGCCAGCAACTAAATGACAGTAAAGACTGAGCTATTTTTAATCCCCAGGTTAAGACTGAAGGGAAACCTGAGTTACTTGCATCTGTTTTGTGAATTGAGGAGTTCAATCAACACTAAATGTATAATACTTTATTTATTTAAAAAGTAGAGCAGTAAATATGTCCAGTCTCCTAGCACCTTACTCTGGAAATGTGTTTATAGTTATGTAGTCTTTTCTACCCTTATCCCTTTAGGGAAGAAGAATTGTTTTCAAAAAGGGCATGGGCCAAGCAAAGGCAGGTGGCTGGACAATATTGAGAAGGGACATTCATCCCTTATCCCAGCATCTGAGAGAGAAAAGGTTCTCTTTCTTCTGCACCACTCTGCATGATAAACTGAACTGAGGTGGAAGAGATTTTAGTTTGAGTTAGTCAAAAAGTGGAAGTAGCAAGGAGTATTCTGTCACCGTTTACTCTTGTGGTTTTTTAAATGGACGTTCTTACCCTTTTCCAAACTTATAATGCCCTTTTCCATAGTAGGACCATCCTAGGGGACCCCACATCATTCCTCTCACATTACACAACATGAAATACGAAGATGGTCAGAGGTCTATCCCCAGGTTGAGAAACCCTGATCTTTTTTACTGTACTAAGTGAAATTATCGGAACATGGTGACTCTATTGAAATCTCTCTTAATGTGTTAACTGTGGTGCCAAGCTAAAATGGGTGAAAGAAGACAAGATCCATAATGTTTAACAAAGAAAGGCAATTTAGGTCATCCTGAAAAATGGATGGGCCTGAGGAAGCTTTCTAACTTTCGGCATGTTGGTGACACCCCATTTTCCAGAAACCTCTTCTCCAAAAGTAGTTGTATGGGCTTCAGTAGCAGAAGACATTTTTTCTTTTGCTCTCCTGCTTCAAACTGGAAATGTTTGTTGATATACATTTGGATTTTGTGGCTATGTAGGGGAGTCGATTCTACCATGGCATAGCTAGACCCTGGGGCTTCTTACTAAGATAATCTAATGCCAGTCAAGATATCCTATGAGGGAATCTTGGCCTGGTAGCAATTGAAAGTCCCCAGAGCTTTTGGTTTTCAAGGGAAAGGTGATGCAGAGGGAACAACTGTTTTTCACAAAGCTTTGTTGGAAAAATACTACAGCCTCAGATGAAGTTTCTTGTCCTGTTAATCCCCAGCTAAATGCAGAATGCCATGTAGAGGGAGGGGGATATGTCCCACATGGATGGAGCAAGTGAAAATATGATGGAACCACACATTCCAAGTCACTACTTTAGGGAAAAAGGCAGTTTGTACATGCCATGGGGGTTTACTTTGGTTTAATTCTCTTTAAACTGTAGTGGTGGATTTTTAAAAACACCGCTTCAATTTAGGGAGAATTAAACTGAAGTAAACCCCTGTGGCATATATACAAGGGTCAGATCCAATCCTGACTTGCCTCTCCAGTGGCCAGTAGTGGACCAAGCAGTCCTGGAGCTGCAGGGGGGATGGTGCTTCCCACCATGATGGAGCAGGGTGCTCCTCCCCCAGGTGCTACCTGCCCACAGGCACCCGGTCCGGGCAGTCTTGGGGCACTGCAGCCATTGAGGGAAACACTGTCCTCCCCCCCGCCCCCACAGCTACGGAGGAAAGCACTGGGCCTCCATGCAGCTCAGGCAGGCAGGCTCCAGGGAGGGAAAAAAAAAGATCAAGCTTGCCACTTTTTTTTTTCCTTCAGTGGAGCCTGCCTGCACAGGCTGCTGTCGGGCTGCCTGCATGGGCTGCCTGCAACCAGCCCCTGGACTGCATGAGGGCCAGTGCTTCCCTCCATGGTTAAGGTAGGTGGTGTTTTATTCTGCTACATCCCAAAGTCATTTAATGTGCAATACACCGGTGACAGTGTAAACAGCCACACCATTAAAGCAGTGCAAAAGGGCATTTAAGCGGCTTTAAAAGCCAATTTTGTGGTGTGTACAAAAGCCCAAAAGCTCCCCCTTGGCATATGCTTTGGTGGTAGGTTACATGGGACTATAGAGCCTTGGGAACCCTACATTTTAGATTCCTCTCCCTTTTGTTACAAGCATATTGAAAGATGTTCACATCTCCAAGAGTAGAAAAAAATATCAATTTGTTAGTTCCCTCTAATTTCTTTCCTTTTTCAGCTATATACAGTACCTCCTAATTGTCTGTTGCTGGCCTGTGTGGGGCCTAATTGGACTTTACAGAATACTGGGTGCATCTCTGTTTGCTGCCAGGACTGCATAGTACCGGTGGGTACTGCACAGTCATTTAGTACTTGCTTTAGCAAGTACTAAATGACTGCATGGTACCAACTGCGCAGTGGGGTGCATGTGTAGATGTGCTCACAGTGTAGGCTTTACTCTGGCGGCTAGGGATTACAGGTGAGGGAAGCAGTGCATTTTTGTAAGAATAGCTCTTTATGTTATTTTCTCTACTTTCCCCTAAAAATTGTGGGCCTTTTTTAAAAACTCTAAAGTGACTGTATTGTTACACTATGTGTGTATGTGTATGGTTTTGTTTTGATCTGACCTGCCTGGAAATGCCCTTTGATTCTCCATCCCAGTTTTCTAATGTGAAAAGCCCTGGTGTCTTTTGTGGGGGAGGTGGTGTGTGTGTGTGTGTGTGTGTGTGTGTGTGTGAG
>NW_017728947.1:51041775-51068417 GCF_001723895.1 Crocodylus porosus | reverse complement strand
GGTTACTTTAAGATGACTTTTTTGAGGTAAATGTTCACAGTGTTGAATATGTGAACATGGGATGGGGTATCAACTCACTTTACACTTATAAGCAATTATGTTCCTATCTCTTCAAAGAGAACTATCTTCCTTCCAAAACCTTTGGGATACTATGCTATGTAAAACTACACGACAACACAGTTTAAGATGGATAGCTAAGCTGCTATAGTTTAGCTTTTACATACTGCAGGGTAAGTGAAGGCACATGGATAGTTAACATGGAATAGCTATAAGTCACTGCCCCCTTTTAACTTGCTGTAATATACTCATTAATTTCTCCATATCTATATACTGGGTTTCTCCCTATCAGTAGCTGAAGATACAGTGCACCAGATTTTCAGCTGATGTAAATGGCATAACTCCACTGAAGCTGATGGAGCTACTCCCGTTTGCAGTGGTGAGGATGTGATCCCTGTATTTGGCAAGTTTTGCTGGTTAAGAAAACTGGGAAAAGTCCTATATTTGGGAGAAGGAAAAGAGAAGAAAAGGGCAATGAGTGCTTGGACCTCTCGATTTTACAGGACATCTTTGATATTCACACACATTTGCAAGAATATATTCCAAGCATCTTACTGTTATTAGTATCTTGTACTGTAGTTTGTTAGCAGTGTTGACTCCCTTACCTAGCTAATATTTTGTTGCAACTTAGAGAAAGTGTAAACACTTAAAGAAAACAGGAGTATAGAAATTGTATGTACTTTTTTTTATATTAAAGCACTTCAAATAAAATATGGAAAAATGCTGTCACTGTGCTCTTTATTGTGTATTTAAACAGATGTGTAGAACCAGAGAGCAATGGCTTTTTTCATGGATTTTTCTCTGTTTACTTTGTTTTCTGTAGCTAAAGAAGGAAGGCCAAAATCTAAAGAAAACCTCCCAATGATGACGTTTATTCAGCAAGCAAAGAATGCTGGTCAAATCTTTTCTAATATACGATAACAACTAAGGTTGGGCCTAGACCCCAAATATGAACATTCCCAGATTTTGGGGAAATTCAGATCCAAATCTTGAATCTTCCAGTTTCTTCTGTTACTCAGGTCATCTTTTGAAGATGATTCAGAAACAGAGTTGATACCTAAGAATTAAGCAGTGGGACAAGTACAGAAAGAGTCTAGAACACTTTCAGTTTTATAATGAGGTAATTTGGAAGATAATGAGATGCTCCAAAGATGCAAAAGTAGAGGGAAAAAAGTTCCTCTTCTATAAATACTTCTAGGACACTCATAAATGGTAGACTTTCTCTAATTATGCAAAGTCAGTCTGCAAATGGTCCATGTTACATATTTTAGCATTTTTCTCCTTTTCCCAGCCTACATGTTAAATGCATCTGTCCAACTACCTGTACAGACCACCTTACCATAGTGTTTGAATGCCTAAAGTAGGTTTCTCTATCATGGCTTAAGATTTGGCATTCAAAGTGCGATACTTATTACCCTATTTTCTTTATTTTTCTGGAACATATGTTTTGTACAAAGATAAATTACAGCAAAGCATATACTCAAGGGGTGAAATATTGACTCCATTAAAGTGAATGGTAAAATGGGGGTTGGGTTTTCACCTTATGAGTATCTGAGCTTTTATAGTTTTCTAGCAACTGTTATTCCAACTCCAAAAAAGTAAGGCTTTTTTTTTTTGAAGTGGTAGAAGTTGATGTAATGGCTTTCTATTAGGTGTTGCCAAAAGGGTCCAAGTGCAAATGGTTATTTTGATACCAAAGCCAGCCTATTGCTTACAATTGGGCTGCTTACATTTTAATTCCCTCTTTATTCCTAGGAAATGAAAAGCTTTGTAAACTGAAATAACCTGCTTCCCAAGGCTGCCTGCCTTGCACTGAGATGAAGAAAGGCCTGTCAGTCTTGACAAGATGCTACCGAGAGCAGAAGTGCCTACAGTGGAGCCTGACCTTGGCAAGCAGACAGGAGACCCAACATTCACAGCAGCTATGGCTCATTATAATAAATATTTCATGGCAGAGAACCATAGAGTTAGAGGGGAAATGAATGGAGGACAGGGTTCAGCTTGTGACACAAGACGATGTGACTGGACCTTGTTTAGCAAATCTGGAGGCCATTAAATTGACACTCCCAATCTATATTTACAAATCTATATTTATTTATTCTCTTGTCTTGTGGGGAGAAAAGATAATTAAAATCACCTTAGGCACCCTCATGTTAATAATGGACTGTCACACATCAGGATGATGCTTGCATATTTGCATAGAGCTGGCCAATACTGCCTGCTAAAAATTTTATTTTTTTACCTGCGAGACATCTGGGTACACCTAAGCTCCATTTCCAGCACAGAGGAGGCTGAGGACTCCTAATACACTGCCTTTTCTAATGACTGTCATAAGGCGATAAAGACAGGGACAGTAACTAAGCTTCAAGCAATTCTGTACATAGCATTTTATTTACTGTAACACAGACTAAACTTCAACACCATAGAAGCTTGATTGATTCAACCTGGTTTGGAAGGCAAAGCTATTCTGTTCACGGCAGTAATCCTAACAAACCCAACCTCCTCTGTAGTGACCTTGAGCTAGAGAATGACTGTGCATATGGTGTGAAGGCCTTGGCACTACTCCAGACAGAAGGTCACTCCTGTGTTGCATATCTGCAAGGATTCCTGGCTTCTTCAAACCCGGGCCAAAGCTTAGACCATGACAGCTGCAGCTGTCTAGCAGAAGAATCCCTTTCAAGACTTAGCTGATAGCACCCCTCCCCCTTCAAATATTACACTGCATACAGGTCTCATATGAAAATCCTAAGGGACCTATCAACACCTTCAGAGTTTTATCAAGAGAGATTTGCCCACATCCTAGCAATTTCCCTCTGAGATTTCAGATTAGCCTTCTGTCCATACAGCTCCATATTTAAAAGCTCCTCTGCCAGATTTGTGTGCCTAATGCCTTGTGTCTGATGCTCCCTTGCAAGCTCTGACTTGCATTTCAAGCCATTGGCACTTCATTTGGTCCAAAACAACAGCTTGTCTCCAAGGTATGGTCGGTTGAGTATTCATGGGCTAAACTTTAGGTAATTAGCATTGTTAATGTTCTCTGTGTGATATTACAGCTGTGAGTCTCATTAAAATGGTCTCCTGGGAGAGGCCAGCAAAAGAGTCAGATGTCAGCTTTGCATCATGTAGAAATGGCTGCTTATTAATTGTGAGGGAATTATTTGTTTAAACACTGGGCTTATTTATCATTGGTTTCCTTATTTCCTACAGCACCTGATATTCTGACATACATACTGAGCTCTAAGGACAGCACTAGGCATAAGCTAGATAGATGTCTGCCTAAGGTACCATGTTCAGCAAGACTCCTGGCCTGTGGGAGAAATTTATCTGCAAGAAGTATCTGTCTAGATCATGCTTGTGCTCTGAGAGCCCATCTGTGTAGTAAAGGCAACAGACAGAATTTGGGCTCAGGAAACACTCATGCTCCAAAAATCTTATCTTCTGTATGCAGACTGCATGAAGAGCTGTTCAGTCAAAAGATTTGGCTTAGAGACCTCACTCCTGGGTGCACAGATGGTAGGAAAAACTGGTTGGCTAGCAAAAGCTCCCTACTTAAGGGCATTTTAAGAGTAAAAGGAAGGAAGGAGAACCACAAAAGTGTGCATTGAGGCCAGTCTGAACAGAGAGATAAGAAAAAGGAAGCAAACAACTTACTTTTTTGACTTGGGGGTAGATTTTTTTGGTTTCTTATTTCCAGTGTACCTAGAGGCAGCCTGGAATGCTTCTCTCTCTCTTTGTCTCTGTTTGTCTCTCTCTCTCTCTCTCACTGTTTGTTTCCTTTATTGCTATTTGAGAGTACAGGCAGTGGTCAGATGAAGAAAATAAGATGCTGTTGCTCTTCTGTGCTCCACCCACAAATAGCCTCTGCTCTTGAGTCACTAAATGAGACACTACTCACGCAGATGGAACAGATGTGCACAATATAGTCACATGTGTACTCCAAACTCCATTGATTTCCTTTAACCTGGCTGCTCTGGCTGTCCTCTGTTGACAGACAGTAGGGTAGATTTGCATTTTAGGCTGCTTGTACACGCCATGGGGGTTTAATTTGGTTTAGTTCTCCCTAAATTGAAATGGTGGATTTTTAAAAACACCGCTTCAATTTAGGGAGAGTTAAACTGAACTAAACCCCCGTGGCATGTACACAAGGGTAGAGGCATGACCTTTACCTATCTCTTCAGCAGCAGGAGGGGGCAAAGGGGAGAAGCACCATGGAGGGAAGCACTGGGCCCCCGCACAGCTCAGGCAGGCAGGCAGGGTCCGGGGAGAAAGAAAAAAAAAAAAAAGACCAGGCTCGCCCCCTTTTTTTTTCCTTCGGTGGAGTCTGCCTGTATGGGCTGCCGCCAGTCCCACAGCCCCTGAGCTGCATGGGGACTGCCAAGCCCCCAGCATGTCAGCTTCCAGCACCCCGTGCACTGTTGAACTTTGTTAGGTAGCAAATTAAAGCACCTTGGAGATGTTTTATCTTGCTACGTGCCAAAGTCATTTAAAGTGGAATACACTGCCAGTGTACAAACAGCAATGCCATTAAAGCAGAATATGCCGCCGAATGTGCAAACAGCAATGCCATTAAAGTGGTGCAAAAGGGCATTGAAGCTGCTTTAAAGTCAAATTTTGTGGTGTGTACAAAGGCCCTTATAGACTAACCTACAGATTCACAACATTTCTCCATCTTTTGGTGCAACATAGGTAAGTAAGCCCCAGTCTTTGCCAGCACTTGATTTTTGTTGGCTTGTAGTATTTCCCAAACACCACTCATTTGTGGCAGCATGATGACCTCCAGTTAATGGCAAATAATACTTCTCTGCAGCACCTCCCTCTTCTCTTGGAGGAATAAAATGCTTAACAGTGTTGGCATTAAAGTTGCCATCACAGGACATCTGAAAGGAAAGAGCCAATTCACATCTTGCAGAGGTATTGTTCTTGGCTCTATAGTCATGGGGATAGCACAGCACTGGTGGCATTGTCACATTTTTGAGGTTTCCTTCAGGCCTATAACAGCTAGAGTTGCAGTTCTTTTGAAATGAATTTTAGTAGTGCAAAAAGCCCAAATGCAGACAGATTCTAATATGGTGCTTAGGCCAGTACCAGCTATTTCCAAGTCCCAAGCATAGATAGCAGAGAGCAACATGGATGATTATGCTGGCCTAAAACCCAATCTGCAGAAACATTGTTTATCATATAGAATCCAGATTCTTCATTATTGTTGTTTCTTTAAAAAATATTATACCAAAAAACTAACCGCTTGGGCGGAACAACAGGTTTGAGCAGAGCCTGAAACCTGCCTGCAACCCAGAGTTCTCTTGCAGCTCAGCTTCACCGGCGTTCTGCAAACTTTCCCTAGCCTTCCAGACTTAATTTGGATGTCTCCATCCAGGCCACAGCCTGTCCTCCAAGTGCCACCTCCTGCTGGGCTCTTGGGAAAGGTGGCCAGTTATACACCTAGCTTAAGTGGTTACAGTTCATGCAGTCCCCTAGTAACAGTGCTTCCAAAAGTATGTTTGTGGTGCCTTTGCACAATTGCTGGTATTTTGTTTCCCATCACTTGCTTCATCGCCAGAGTGGCTTGTGGCAGTTTGAGGGTCTGTTTGCTTATGTCCTTGTTTCCCCTGCAGCTTCACATGGTTTTGGCAGGCTACTTAGATGGGTTAAGATAGTGGCTCAAAATCCCTCCCCTCCTTTCTCTGTTATCCAATCAGATTTCCTCACTAGTTCAGATGCTTTTCTCTCCTTTCATTAGAGAGGGATTTGGCTGGGGAACAGGGGAAAGAGAGAAAGGGAAAGAGGGAACAGCAGCAGAAGTAGGGATCTTGCTGGGAAAAAGGTCTGGATAGGGATGCCTGATGGACTGGGGAGGGTTGAGAAGACTAGTGGACTGAGAAATCAGGAGCTGGGGAGAACTGCTGGACTGGGATAGGGATGGCAGACTAATAGCCTGTAGGAATGGAATGTGTGTAGTGAGCTGTCACTTTGCATAAATTATGCAAACCAGGCATGCAAATTGTGTGATGTTGTCTTGGTTTTAAGCTGTGTTAGTGTAGGGAGGTTGGCTGCTCCCGATACTACCACTGCAGCAGCAATCAAATGAAACAATGCCTTTCCCAGAGCTGTGCTGACAGTATCAGCTGTCTGCACCCAACCTCTGAAGTAAATGAACACAGCCACAGCAATGTTGTCTGGAGTGGAAGCACAGATGTTGTGGGGTGGGGGGATTAGCTTTTCTCAGATGGAAAATTATTATTTCCAGAAGCTTCCAAAAACTTGAATTGCTATGCCAGGATAAGATGTATGGAAATAAATAGGTGTATGGGAAGTAGCCTAGCACAGTATGTATATCAATCTGTCTGTACCATCAGTGTTATTTTCCATCACTTAATACTTTTCCCTCTTTGTTCTTAAAGAATTATAGGAAATGCCAGAGGGCAACCTCATGCCAAAGACCCAGCAGGGGAAGCATAATTGCTCTGGACCAAGTCTTCAGCTAGCGAGCACAGGGGAGTGCCACTGACTTTGTTACTCTGGTTTGTCCCTGCCAAGAGTCTGGCCCTAGGTGCTGTAGTGCTCACAGAAATGTCAACTGCTTAAAAAATATACCCTGCACCCAGCGCTCCTTTTCTCATCTCTCATGAGAGATGATGATATTGATTGGACTTTTCTTTTTCTGCAGAACTGATGTTAATAAAATTACAGTAGATCAATAAAATTACATTTATTAAACTTTGTCCAACTTGATGTTTTAGGGTATGTTCCAGCACAGCTGAGACCAGATAAGTGATATGTCCATTATTTTGAGTCCTACAAAGCTCATGGAAAGCATGAGACTGAAAGGGAGCTGACTGGATCTGAGACCAGCTAACTTTTGCTTCAGTCAAAGCTGTGTAAAGGTATGCCAGGACCTTGAACCTGTTTTCAGCAGCCCAGTTGGTGAAATCAACACCAACAGGGCTTCTGAGAACACACGCCATTCCTGAAGGTCAGAACAGGATGCCTCTCCTAGAGGCCTATGCTCACGCACAAAGAGCACTTTGAAAATTTGGTCTTTGCTATATACAGACAAGCCAGATTGCTCTGCATTCAAAATTTAGATCCAGATTTGGAATGACCCTGAAAAAAGGGGGATTTAGAACAAGGGATTTTTATTTGACTTATGATATGGTCGAGGTAGAAGCTGAGGGACAACTTCAGATCATTGGATCATAGGAAAGTAGAGCTGGAACGGACCTCACAAGGTTATCTAATCCAGGCCCCTGCTCTAGGAAGGATCATTTGTGATTAAACCATCCCAGCCAAGTGTCTGTCCTGAAAACTTCTAAGGATGGAAATTCCATGATTTTTCTAGGTAGCCTGTTCCAATGCTTGACCACCTCACAGTCAGAAAGTTCCTCCTAATCTCCAATCTAAATTTCCCTTGCTGAAGTTTGAGGCCACTGCTCCTAGCCCTTCCCCTATGGCTACAAAGTAAAGCCTATCTTTATCCTCTTTTTAATTTTCCTTCAGGTATTTGAAAAATGTTATCAAATCTGCCCCCTCTCCCCCCAGTCTTCTCTTCTCCAGGCTAAATAGCGCTAGTTCTTTTACCAGTTCTGAATGGAGCAGCAGAATCACATCCCTTGATTTGCAAGTGACACTCCTGTTAATATAATCTAGTATGCTGTTGACGTTTTTTGGGCAACAAGAGCATGCTGTTGGCTCATACTCAGTTTACTGGGCGCAGACAGAAGAGCAGCTCCCTGTTGCACCTCAGTGCTTTGCAGGAAGCACTAGGAGTTGCAATGATCCCTTGGACCTAACAGAAGTTTCCTGTTGGGTCTGGGAGTTGGGGATTCCAGCTGCTTGCTGCAAGCCTGCAGCCTGGTCTCCAGAGCAACACCAGTCCCCCTGCCCAGCCCAGATGCTGTTTTCAGAATGGGAGGGGGGAAGGGAACAGAGGGAGCTCATTTTTGAGGTTCCCCAGCCAGTGCTGGAGGTGGGGTGAGTGGATTAGAGTCCCCCCCCAAGACATATATACATAGTCACATCGTGGGAATTCCCATTCTGAAAAATAGCAACAGGCTGGGAGCTCCGCAGACACAAGTTACAGAACACGTTCTGTTTTGGAGCATGTTCGTTTGAGCCCTCATGCAATGAGAGTTCAGATTTTCACAGGATTGGGCCCTTTTAAAGCAGTCTGCAGCTGGGCACTTCTGTTTGGTCACGGCTGTAGAGCTCTTTCTGGGGCCAGATCAGGCAAAAATTATTAGTTTTGTCTGCACTCATTGTCTCCTGTAAGCCTCAGGTGGCAGGTACTGCAGCCAGCTGGCCATTCGCCAGTCTGTATATGTGTATGCATGTAGATGCTCTTGGAGACTCCCATTGCCCCCTTCTTTCTCAGGCCCCATTGTAGCCAAAATAGATGCTGCAGTTAGCTAAGTAAGAGTGGGAATGATAACAGGTAAATAGTTTGTGTCAGGAGAATTAATAATTGGTCCTCATCTGACTGTAGCATTAAAAATATTAAGAAAAACATAGTAAATACACTTGCTGATGCCACTGACTGGGGAATCAGAAGACACGGAGGTTTTACACTATTTAAATGTACTTCTGCCTTTCACTGAGAACTTGTGTAGATGAAAGAAAGAATAATAACGATCTCCAAGACAATAAGCTCTGCATACCGGTGATTAGCACAGGCACAGGCAAGGCACATTGGCTTCTTTCAGGTGTTAGCTTCCCATGATGTTAAGCAGATCCTCCGTTCAAATTATTCTGAAGAGAACTGTTTCTTATAAAAGGTCAGCGCTGTAAGCACATCAGGGACCCATCAAATGGTGATCATTATACGGAGCAGGCTGAGTTCTGTAGCCTGCCCTTATCTTATTGTTAGCCGGACATGGTTGTGTGTTTTCCTCTCTCTAGCAGATATCGCAATGATAATGGTATATACAATTAAAGAACATATATTTAAACCATGGCAGGCTCATTTGGGGATATTTAGATCATGTAAATAATTGACTTTCATTACTTGAATGTATTTAATTGAATGAAGTGAGCCCGGAAAAGGCCTGGCGTCAATTCATATTCATATGATATGCTTTTCCTCCCTGTTTAAGCTGCGTTTTAAAGGAAACTGTCCCTACTGGGATTTTCACCATACACCTCCATTGGCATCATTTGTGCATCTTGTACTTTAAAAAATAATCCATTCTCAAAGCGAGGGGCAGAGGTTGGTTCTACTGGTGAAGCAAGCATTTCATTTCTGCTTATTCCTGCCCTTTAAAAAATCAATATGTAAAATAATAAAAAAGAAGCAAAGACCCTGATAGCCATCTTCCCTCATATTGTGACCACAGGGATACTCAGCATCTTATGACACAAATGGATCCTATCCTCCTCCCTCTACATACCGTGACCACGTGTAAGCCCTGCAGCTCATTCTTTACTGGGATCAACTGTTATAAATGCAGGTTCCCTCCTCTTCCTTCTTTTGGTGCAATTTTCCCTCCTCCTCTCATTTTTATGTTGACACTATGAAGTTCTGAAGGATGAAACAGGGATTCAGCTTTATCTTGTCCACCAGCGCTGGAAGAATAGTACAAAACTTCCATTACTCTGCCTTGCATTTTCATCTTGCCATATCTGAATCTTTTTTGCCTGCTTTTTGGTGAATGTTTGTGACACAGGTTTTTGTTCATACAAATTTTTGAGAACCACTAGTAGTACTAATGGTTATTATAAAATACATATGCATAGTTATTCACTATACTTTTTGTCCTACATAACAACAATAATAAGCACTTTAGTAAAATTGAATATTATTCCTTACAATGTCTGAAGAAATATAAAAGGACCAACTCCAGTGACTAAACTAGTCACACCACAGAGGGCAAAACTCCTCTAGTCAAAGCCAAAAAAAGCGATTGCCAACAACATATTCACAAAGCTTCTACATAGGTGCAGCAGATAACCCAGCTCATGGAAAGTGCTTCCACATGTAATAAAAACATGAGCTGTCTTCCAGGGCTGTGTGAAATAGCACCATTTCACTTTGACTTGCATTTCAATGTTTTTATGGGACAGTATTTCGTTTCGAGTTTTGTTTAATTTCAAAAGCACTGTTCCGTTTTGTTTCGTCGAAACTGTTTTGCTTTTTCGACACCGTTTCAACATTTCGCCCATATGCTATAATGGGGAGTCATGAAAATACCTAACACTTTGTAATTTCTTGCTTGATTCAGATGAAACTTGAAAGAATGGCAGCTCCTTCTGAGGACATGAAGCCTGCCACGTTTCAAGGAGAGAGGTGCAGAAGTTTCTGGGAAACTGCACCTCAAACTGTTCAGAGCAAAACTTGTGAAACTTTCTGGCAGTGGCATCCTCCTTTCATTGGGCCCACAGATCCAGGGGCTGGCATCCCCAGGAGGGCTGCGGGGCTGTGCCAGACTCCTTCTGGTACAGGCGGGGACCAGCACACAGCCCTGACCCCGTGTGCCCCATCCTTGCCTGTAGAGAATGAGCTGGTGTTCAGCATGAGGGGAAAGTGGCCACCTCCTCCCTGTGGCTGGCACCCCATGGTGCAGCTGCTCACTGGGCAGCACAGGGGTGGCGGCGAAGCAACTGCACTGCAGCCTAGGGTGGTGCGGGCTCCATTTGGCGGCCACATGAAATACTGCCCAGCAGGGGCCACAGGCCCTGGATCTGTGCGCTGGATGACAGGAGCCTGCTGCTCTCACCTTGGACCAGCCTGAAGCCAAGTAAGCCTGGCTTCGAAACTTGAAACAGCTTGAAACTTTCAAAACATTTTGCGTGCCCTGGTTTCGTTTCAAAGCTGTTTTGAAAACTTGTTTCATTTCATTTTCACTGTTTCGAGCTCAAAACAGCTTCAAAATTGTTTCACCCAGTGAAATTTCACACAGAGAGATAAAATGCCCTACTATCTTCTGTCTGTCCACAGAGCAGATACCACCAAGGCAATTCTAAAAGGCAGTTATCTAAATCAGGGCAGTCCATTTAGCAGCCTCTGGGACACATGTGGTCCCTGGGCTCCTGGTCCAGGTGCTTCTCCCTCCTTTGCTCTCTTCCGAATGACTTAGACAAATTGGAGGATTGGTCCAAAAGAAATGTCATGAGGTTCAACAAGGACGAGTGCAAAGTCCTGCGCTTAGGATGGAACAATCCCAGTACATGCACCGTGCACCAGTACAGGCTGGGGGCTGACTGGTTGGGCAGTAGCTCTGCAGAAAAGGATCTGGGGGTTACAGTGGACAATAGCTGAATATGAGCCACCAGTATGCCCTAGTTGCCAAGAAAGCTAATGGCATACTGGGCTGCATTGTAGGTGTGTTGCCAGTGTGTCCAGGGAAGTGATTATTCCCCTCTATTCAGCACTGGTGAGGCCACATCTGGACTACTGTGTTCAGTTTTGAGTCCCCCCCCAGCAGAAAGGATGGACTAGATGACCTCCTGAAGTCCCTTCCAACCCTAACTTTCTATGATTCTCTGATTCTCTTGCTGCTGCTGCCAGGAGTCCCAGACTCCCTAGCTTCTGCTACCTGACCCCAGCTCTGGGAGTAGAGTGGTGCAATGTGGCTTGCGAAGCTGAGGAAACCAATGGTTGGAGGGCTTATAGGGGTCTGGGGACCCTGTACAGCATCTGCACCAGTGCAAAGCAGCAAGAGTTGCTCTCCATGCAGTGGGATTGCATCATGTATCATGTCCACATGCTCAGGTGCCCTGTGTGGTGTGGTACATCTGTGCATTGGGGCCACAGGGAACATCAAGACTCCCATGATGTGGTGCAGGGAGAGGGTGCAGGAGCAGAAACAGATGGTTTGCCAGGTATATTTGGGACTAGCACGCTGCTGTAGTGGGGGATGAAGGGAGGGGGCTTGTGCGGTGGTAGACCTATGCCATGTGGTGCTGGGGAGGTGAGGGGTTTGCATGGTACACTGGAGGCTGTGTGGTGCATTGGGTGGGGGTGAGCACCCACATGACATGCAGTACAGGGATATGTGGTCTACGTAGTGTGTGGCTTAGGGGAGAGGGGAAGCCCCTCCAGTAACTTAGAAGTTGTACAGCCCTGATCTACATCAAGCAAGCCACTATCTGACCTGACATAGAGCCCCTTCCTGACACAAATGGAATGAACTACGGAGAATGAACTTCCTTGCCAGCCCTCTCTGCAGCTCAGAATTGAGGGGAGCTGGATAGGTGGGTGAAAAAAACCTGCCTAGTCAGTGGGCTCTGTTTTTGGATAGCTAAGGGCTTTTTGGTAGGTCTCCTGAACTGGCAACCTTCTCCCCTCTTCTTTTGCCAATAGTAAATTCAGTTCAGAAAAAAAAATGGATGGGAGTTCTCGGTTTTGGCTGGGGCTCTTGCTGTTTTTGAAGCAGAAGCTTTCTCTCTGTGGTGCCCTCCCTCCATTTTTTTCCAGTGACTGTGTTAGTAGCTCAACTGAAGAAAGGGGCTGGATAATGGCTGATCTGTAGCATGGTGGTTAGAGTGCTGTGCTGGAAAATAAGAGAGGTCCTGGTTTGAGCTCTCTCCAGGTGAGTGGGCTTGAGATTCCCAGATCTTCAAAGGCGAGTGATCTAGCTATTGATTTACTGGGGCAAAAGAAGGTACATACAACCCTCTTCTGTTCCTGAGGCTAAGTCTGGTAAGCAAAGGTTTGACTCTGCTATGTGCTCGCAAGGAGTGTGCGTATGTGCCATGGCTGCTACGCTTACCTTCCTGGCAAAAAATGGCCACTAAGATAACCAGGAAATAAAAGAAATGTCACCCTGATGTGGACAGAAATCAACTGTTTTCACATGGTTTTGTGTTAAAATACTAAATAGCTGAGAGTTTTGCCAGGTTTTGATGTACTGGGATATGAGACTTGTTCAAATTACAGCCCTTGGTTACTTGAAATGCAACCCTCATCTTGCTTAAAACCTGGCATTGAGGCCACTCAAAACCACCAGTCACTCAAAAGCCCTCCTTAGACTTGTTCAGAAAGTAACCTCAGTGTTATCTGAAAGTTGGCCAGATGTCTGCTTGAAACCTAGCCCTTGGCTTACCTGGAAAATGGCTTCTGGCCCAACAGAAACCTGGGCCATTGTTTGTTTACAGCAGGACTTAGGTCTCCTGGGCCGCCTTGCTTGAAACGTGGTCCCTGGCTCACTGAGAAGCGAATGCAGGCCTCTGGACTCACTCAAACCATCAGCTTCAGTCAGCCTGTTGAGCCTGGGCTCAGCTTCAAGTCTTTCATGAAATCAAAAGCCAAGCAATTTTTGTTGGCTGCAGGCTTCATAACACAAGTGTTAAATAACTATCTAAAACATTATTATTATTATTATTTCCCCAGGACAAATCAGACAGACAAAAGAATCTTTTACAGTCAATCCTGAACTCCCAAAGTCCACAGCAGCTTTTTACAATGGATAACTTCTAGACTTTTGGAATGACTAACACGCACATATGCAAATGTGCATGTCATATAATAACTTCTCCCTTCTACTCCCATCCTGGCTGAAGCAGAATCAAGTAGTAATAGCATGGTCTCTATGCTTGTATGGAAAGCATAAGTGACTCCCAATGAATTGTGAGAACAAGACCCATCCCCACATGGCTGCAGTAAAAATGGGATTTGGCCTATACTGCTTTAAAAGTCTAGATCACACAGCTGGAGAATGCTGTAGTCTGGGCATGCTCAGGAAATCAGACTTCCCAAGACCTTGCAACTCCCCCCCCATCCTAAATTGGTTAAGTCAGAACACTGAGTCCTTTGTGGACTACTTTGCTTAAGAAATGGTAAGACAGTTTGGGGCTCTGGACTACAGCAAAGCTTGCTGCTTGCTTGGTGCCAGAAACCCTTATTTAGCTCTGTCTTTGCTGTCCTAGTGGAACCGTCTTTTTATTGGTTCTGGGGCTGACTGATGTCTTGGGCCCTATACTAGGAAGCAGGAAAGTCATGAAAAAATGACCTTAGGGATTTAAAAGGAAAACAGCATGTAGTCAGGGTAAGATACAGGCTGAGGATGGAAAGGCAGTATGTGTGATGTGGTGTGTGAGTGGAGGAAGGTGGCTTGGAATGGTATATACTCATTCTGCTGGACTTTAGCTTTTCACTGCAGTTCCAAGGATGATGCCGTCTAGTCTCAGTATAGTAAGGGTTAATTCCATGAAAATATGAAATCCTATGATAGAAATAATCAAAGAATTTAATTAATAGTGTGTTAGTCCAAATAAGTACAGTTGTCTTCCAGGAGTATTTACATGTCAGGCTATAATTAGACACTTGCTTGGCATCAACCCACAGGAGTTGACAAGTCATGGTTTCCATTACATACTGAATTTTTCCATATTGCTGCTCAGTCATAAGTGACTATGAAATGAGTTTACTAGTTTCAGCAGAGATGAGGAAGCATGTAGGCCATGGAGGAGACCAAAAGAAGTGTCGATTATTTTCTTTATAGGAAACTTAATAAGGATCACAAATGCTTTAGCTAAGTGATTCCAACCTGGACATACTTTTATAGTTTTTAAGTAATCTGAAAAGTGGAGTGGAAAAAGTTATAATCAGTCCTTTTTTCTGTTTCCTAAGGATAACCATTTCTTCCCTAACTGTACCCCTTTTCTCCTATTGATGAAGATGATGATACTCTGTGATCCCTAGGGAGACAGAGAGACCTTCCTGGTTAGAATAGAAGTGTACAGATGACAGGACCCTTTAACAACCAGAAAGTGATTGTAAAGAGGATGCCTCCTTTTAGACCAATATATGAGTTGCTTAGATACTGTGGTGAGAAGGGTGATATAAGTAACCATAGAAAGAAAGAGAGTATTTCATAGTAGAGTTCTATTCTACCTACAGAATAAAACTATTTGGCTCTGATATAGGTTGGAAGTATTTCAGCCAGTTAAACGTCTCTGAGCTGATGCAGAACTCTTACTACATACTGGTAGTAGTTTATAAACTACTTCAGAGTGAAGCAGGATGGAGAATTAGGTAAATATTTCTATTCCCAGTATGGATAATTTTTATACTCAAAATGCTGAGTAGTGCCTTGTGAAGTCATACTGAGCTTGGATATATTTTACATTCTCTGGGAAACATTTTTCACCTAGTTTTTGATTGATAATAGGGCTGTGTGAAGCTTTGGTCCCTGATTCAATTTGACAGAGATTCGTCCTGATTCGGTGGCCAAATCTCTGAATCTGAATCAAATCAGAGGAGCCTTTAATCTCTCTGAATTGAATCGGAACCCTCTGAATCGATTCACAGAAATTTAGAAGGATTCAGTGATTCGGACATAGACACAGCTTTAAATGTTTTTTCTACATACCTCTAGGTAGCAGGTGGCTCATGAATCCTGCGATGCTGGGGCACATGGAGTGTGCCACAGAAGTGTGGGGGCTCCCCAGTGCACTTGGCAGCAGACCCAGAAGTGGACCAGAAGCACTTCTGATCCACTTCTGGATCTGCTGGAGAGTGCGTGGATCCCCCTCGCACACCCCAGGCTCAGCAACTGGTGCCTCCTGAGTCTGGGGGGCATCTGGGGTCCCCCCACAGCTGATTGGTGAGCCGGGGAGCCGTGTGGGGGGGCATGCTCCCTGGCAGACCTAGAAGTGGATCAGAAGTATTTCCAATCCACTTCTGGGTTCACCACCAAACATACAGGGCCCCCCTCCGCACCCCTGTGGGATGCTCCATACAGCCCAGCGTCGCAGCATTCATAAGCTGTGCCTGGTACCTTGAGGCATGTTGAAAAAACATTTAAAGCTGTGTCTATGTCTGAATCACTGATTCTCCAAACTGGCATCAAATCTTCAGATTCGGATTTGGCCGAATCAAATCAGGTAGTGATCCAAATCAATGAATCGAATCACTGTCCCCGATTCAGGTCAAATCCCAATCTAATAGGGCTGGTTTTGCACATGCCTAATTGCTGACACAGAACCTAACTTCCTTAGTCACTCGTTCCCAACCAGTTGCCTACCCCCTCAATGAGAAGTAGATGCAGAATGGCTCTACTGCAAGAGTGTCCTTTGATATTTCATTGCCTTATATTTCATACTTAACAGAGAACTTTCTTCATGAGCATTGCATTCACCTAGGGTTCCTACACGCAGCTGTACCTCATTCACTGTAGGATGACTGTTTTTAGGGCATGGAACCATTGCACCTGAGTAACAGAGAACAGAGCCTGCATGTGAGGTTTTTAAAAATACTACTTCCTGAACTGATCACTAATAAAAAGTATATATAATTACTATATATATTCAAAAAATGTAATCCAGGCCCTTTCAGAACATTGTTTTACCAACATCATTCATAAAAGACAGTTACTCTGATATTTTTCATGACAGAAAACACCACACCATTTTAATGAAACTTAAGTAGTATTTTATTTACTTTCCAATAATCTATTGCATTTTTGGTACATATTTAGTTTCATTTTTGTCATTATTCATTTCAAGAAACTGTTGCTATAGATAATCTATATACATGCAAAGAAGTAACTGCTTTAATGGAATTGCCTCATTATAAGTTAAACAGCTATACAGGTCTTTGTCATCAGAACCAATAAAAATGCAATTGGCCAGGAGTACTTGAGATGTTTGGAAGTTTTCCAAGGGAATGTTTTTCTTTTGGGAAATACTAGTTTCAACAAAAGTGAATTTTTTTGCAGAAATGCATCACTTTTGATGGAAATTTGTTTTCAAGCAAACAATGAAATGAAATCTCCTTGTGATCAAAACATTCCATTTTGAACCTTTCGGAATGGAACATTTCAATTTTCTGTGTTATTCATTCATTATCTAATTATTTTTATTCTTATGCAATAAAATTTAATATAAAGTGGAAAAAGTCAAAAGCAGAGTGAATATTTTGACTGTGTTCATGTGAAATATTTTAATTGACCTGAAAGTCAAAATTGTTAGTTCAAATAGTGGAAATTCAGGATAGTCTGAAAAATTTTGTTTTCTTTCCATTCCATAAAGAAATAAATGTTGAAATTACCTCTAAAGTGAAGAATTCAATTCCCACACAGCTCTAGTAAATAGGATTAGCACCTATAATATTACCCCTCAGGCTATGAGAAGGTTGCCCTTTCACTTGACCATCATTTGAGAGATTTGTGATACTAAGCTACAAAGGAATTATGGAGAAGCTGAGAGAGATTGGTTTGACACTGGAAAACAGAGACTATGTAAACAGAATTTTCTTGGTGAAAATTACATTTATAAATAGTCAAACAGCAAACGTACCTAAATTTAGAAGCAAAAACTGCAATGGGCAAATTTTCACCAACTGGCACCAATGGATTAGCAGGTGCATCTATTTTTATGTGCAAAAGACTGAACTCAAATACACAGGTTGTTTAACTGCATGTGCAGTTGGGTAGTTCCCTACACAAGTAAGTGCACAGTGGTACAGAGGACACTTGGAAAAATGATGGGGGCATTTTGAGAAGCCTGCTGGCACTCTAGCCCCTAAATATGCAAATGAAGTAAAGTGTTGATTCCCGTTGGAGAAATCAAAATAGTACTGTTGGTTTATTTTGCTGTTCTGTTATTGCCTTTTACCAGCAAATGAGGCCTCCTTTATGCATCGTCCATTTTCTGAATCTGCATCTGTTAATATGGTCTTCTTTCCTATCAACTGAGGCCAAGCAAGAGAACTTATTTGGCTAAAGAAATCTGGCTGAAGGAAATCTCAGAAGAAGATGAGGAAGATGCCCAGGTTACTGAACACAGTTCCTTTTTACGAGGTCTGATTGTTCCTGGGGTGCCACTGGTGGGCACTATGAGTTGCTGTTGTCCCAGGTCTGAGCTGGCTGTCCCTTAAATCTTTTGTTTTGGCTTTGAAAACAAGACAAAGCCTGGGTTTTAAATGAAAACCTTTCACTTCCTAGGGCATAGTGCTAGCACTACATCAACTATTGGATCACAAATTGTTTTATTAAAAAAAATAAAAGGAGTCTAGCTGGATGTAAGCAGGAAAAAAAATTGCAGGTCAAATCCATTCCCGAGGTAACTTGATTAAGTTCAAGGAAGTTACAGCAGGGACAAATGTAGCCTTGAGAATGTAATTTCTCAATCCAGCACACACACGGCTACCCGACTGAACTGAAATCTATAGCATAGTCATTTATATCAGCTCTGGGCATTACGTCAGTCTGTAACAAGTATCTGGGGAGAACGGATTTAAACTTTTCTGGGATATTGTAGGGTTTGATGAGGGTGTCAGTTGGAAGGCTGAGAAATTTTAATTGCAATGTAATTTTTCAACAGCCACTTGTATTTCATCAAATGAGGTAGGGGTCTAAGGTTAGGGACAGAAATTACACATAAAGCAGTACAAGTGATCAGAAACTGGTCTAAACCTACAACAGAACAGAAATTTAGTATGTAGACCAATTGCAAAAAGGCCAAACCTGGTTTCAGGTAGACTTGGGTAGACATAGTATCAGATTGAATCCCTTTAGGTTAGACTGGTCGATTGAACTTGTGTCCCAGATCACCTCCCAGATCAAGTCACCTCACAGTCCCCTGGCATCCCAGGATGCTATACATGCCCCACTAACCTCCCCTCTCTGGGCAGGTGGGCTAGACTCTGCCAGCGCTCCTGTGCTCCAGCTGAGCTGGGCCAGCCCCGGCCCCATCCCCGGGCCATCACAGACCTGAGGCAGCAAAGTCTTCGTTCCCCGGTGTGTGTCCTGCCTGCACTTGTCAGCCCTGTGGGGCAGTGGAGGAGGGGAGTGTGGGATGGAGTCCCCAGCCTCAGCCATGGCCCCCAACCTGTGGCACATCGAGGGGTTTCCCCTACCCTGCCCTGAGCTCCCCCCGTGCTGAGGGTAATTCCCCCTGCCATGCAGCCAGGCCGGCTGCTCAGCCCTGCCCCCCTCGAGTCTGATTATTAGGTATATTCTTAAGCAGAAGGTCAGAAGAGATGATCACAATTGTTCCTACTGGCCTGAAACTCTATGCATCGATGGATCACCAGGACTTCTCCTGCAACCACACAGTTACACCTAGTGTACTCCTTCCCAAACCTAGCTGAGAAGAAACTGGATGTTCCTCAAATCATAATGTGCAAAGCAGAGTTTCAAACAACTAGGCTGAGAGCTACCACCCAGGTCCCATGCACAAAAATCCCCTCATCTGCCAATACCGAGGGAGATTTGTATTACGTTTTGGACAGCAATGGAAAAGCAATATTCTTCAAAAGCGCAGAGGGGGGAAGGGGAAATTAAACACTGGTGATGCCCACTGATCCCAAGCTCAGGCCCTGTCTGGTGTCCATGACGAGGTGGTAAGAATGATGTCGCTGAGCATGTGCTGCGTGCTCAAAATGAAAACCTTGTAGCTGGAGTGGGGAAAAGGTCCTAATAAACATAAACACCACTTTGGAGTTAGGGAAAAGCAGTGAAATCAAGTGGCTCTGCCTGACCCAAGACTGTAAATCAAAACTTTTAAAATTAAGTTTTCCTTCTTCCTTTCCTCACTGAATCTCTGACTTTGGTCCATGGCGATTATGTGTGTGTTGCCTTTCACGGTTGTGGAACACCTGGCTTGCTCACTCGCTCACACCTGTGACCATAGCAAGCTGTCAAGCCGGTCAGACTTGAGAGAGAAGCACAATGATTGCCCTTCATGGCTGAGAGCTTTCTATTTTCCATTATACACTAGCATGTGTAACCTCCAAATTAGCACCATCTGGACCACCACCTGAATGTCATTTTTGCCTGCACAGATTCTCACATGAGTTGCCAGCTTGTGTTTATGATTTGGATAGAAAGGTGATGAGATCTGGCACAGGGCTTTTTTTTTTTTTTTTTTTAGCATAAGTAGTACTGGATGACAGGGCTTTTGTTTAGAATTTAATTGAGCTCTGCTCCTCTTTGGAAATCTGCAACATTTATTCAGAAGAGTCTTCAAACACTGACCTAGATAAGGAGAATGGGGTACTGCAATCTTTTTTTTTTAAAGCTTAATTGAACTAAGGAGAATCTTGAAAATAATGATCAGTACCTAGTTACAGTAATATAGTAACTGGTTTACACTGTACCTAGTGCATGTTGGGGCAGGACTAGGAGTTCAGTTCATATATAGTGGAAGAATTTTCAGGTAATACAGATACCATTACCATCAGCTTTATTGATTATATCTCATTCTGAAAATTCAGAGTCTCTGGGTAAGATTCTGCAATATTACTCTGTCATATTTAAAAGAGTTAATCTCCATTTATTTTAATGCATCTGAGATTGCAATCTGGGCCCCAGTGCTTTTTTTTGTACTGAGGCATGAATTGGAAAAAAACAGTGCTATTAATGTGACTTATAAATAGCTATACGTCATTGCTGGTATCACCTGTGGTATGAAAGAATTACTAAGTAAATAGAGCAGCAAAACAGAGCTAATGTTCATATCATAAACTTCATAAACCCAGATGCTTCATATAATACCGTGTTATCTCACATACAACACACCTGGGAATATAATATGCACCATGTTTTTGAAAGGCAGATGAAGAAAAACGATTTTTCCAGAGTTATGGCTACATAGAGCAGGGACAGAGCCTAATCTTCAGCTCACTCATGCTTCCTTTCCTGCAGAACTAAGGCTGGGGCCCTAGCTAAAGACTAGCCTCCATGGATGGAGTTATGATTTGGAAACGAGTTAAAGAGCTAAAACATCTTCAAGGCTGTGAAAAAGGATAAAAGTGACTAGGAGAAGCTACTAGACAGCAACATTTCCTTAAGAAAAGTTCACTTGATTAATGAAACATTACATCCATTAAAAGAAGAGACAATTGTTAACACCTGTGGAGTGATGAGCAGTGAGTCATTAAGCCAGCTGACTCCTTCCACTGCCTAAATAGTAATGCAACAGCTGCTGAACTGTGGAGCAAGGTGCTTTTGTTCTGGGCAGAAAATTAGCTTTGCTAATTAATGCATGGAGCCCAATTTTGGGGGGGCTGATTTTTGGGAAAAAGATGCATGTTGTATGTAAGAATATGTGGTATATGTTTGGGTGAGCTCTGCTTGCCACTGGTCTCCCAAACTTGGGGGATATCAATAACCATAGACTGCAGCAAATGAAACTATCTCATAAAGTCCATAAAAGCTGGACAGAGAAGACTTTAAAACATATAATTCATCATTCTATGTTTATGATTTTTAAATAGTTGATTTTTTTTAATAGGACCTTTTCCAAAAGAGCAATGCATTTGTTTACTGGCTATTTGTTTATATTAGTGACATCTCTTTGGAACAGGCCTCATAAGAAGCTGATAATCAAATAATGGGATCAGCTGACCAACCATAGATGCTTTCTAATCTTTTTGAAAACAATCTTTCCCTCTGCTTTAATTTTAATTTTCTATTTTTTAATTAGGCTGTTTTCCTCTCCTGTTATGCCAGAATATTCCAACGGAAGGGAAAGTCGTTAGAAAGCCTCTGACAAACTATGACTAATCTGATGCTGAGCGTACCCTGCTTGCTGTCCTCACACGAATGCTTCCAGTGGGTTGTTTGTGTGCAACGTGGGCAAAGATTAGTGCCATGTGCCATTTGTGATCTTTTGTCCAGCTGATAACTTTGACCCTTCGCCAGGTAGCTTTGGAGAGAGGCATTTTATGACAAATTCAAACTGCACTCTCCTGGCTGTCCATATTAGAGCAAGTTGATTACAGAAAATGTGATACCTTTACAAGTTTTTCAGCAATATCTTTGAACAAAAGGCTAACAGAATGCATGTATTTATTCTGAATACTGTTATCTGAGTACTATGCTTAGCATGTAGAGACCTATGAAGAGCTACTTTACATATATTACACGCAAAGAGTATGCCAGCAAGATTGGAACTTTCCATGGAAGTGAACAAATCGTGTAGTACACCTAGACTCTGAGGCCCCATCAATATGTTACACTTAAGGCATGATTAACCAGTTAATTATGCCTTAAGTAGTCACCTGGCCACACGTTCAATGAATGACTGCCTTGATAGAGGAATGAGCTACAAGCTATTCTACCAAATATATGTAATAACTTTGTAGCAGCTTCCTATCATGCTATTAATTGAATGTGTGGCCAGGGAGTCTTGTAGCTGGGAGCTGTATTAGCTGATTGGAGCTCCTAGCTGGGGTGGAAAGAGCATGTGCACCTCTAAGCCTGGGATCTTCCTCCCAGCCATGAGGGGCCCTGTATAATGCTGTGTTTGGGAGATCACAGCAGCTGCAGTCTCCCAGCCACAAAGCGTGTGAAGCACCCCTATGGTGCATGGTGCACACTGTGGCTGGGAGCCCCATCAGCTGACCGGGCTCCCAGCTGAGGGAGCTTTCTTTTTGCTGGTGCAGGGAGAGCCCAGGATCAGGCTCCTTTCCACTAATGATATGGTGTGGTGGGATCTAATGTGTGATCCACACAATTGCACCTCCTGCTATGCATGTTTGGCATGGTAGGAGGCATGATTATGTAGATCAAGCATTAGATCCTGTAGGATGCCTATACACGTGCATCAAGGCTGCACCAACATGCTGTAATTACAGTGCGTCGAAGCAGACTCGAATCACCTGAAGTGTGGTAATTACTGTGCTCCAGCAGATGCCAGCATCACATGTATCAGCATCCCCACACTAAAAAATGTCAGTGGGGGCGCTTTAACTAAAGCTTGTTTGATGAATTTTAGTTAAAGCACCCCCGCTGCCATTTTTTCACTGTGGGGATGCTAATGCATGTGATGCTCCGGGCACTTTAATTAGAGCAGCTCTTGGAGCTGCTGCAATTAAAGCATCCCCCATGCCTCCTGGGGCACATGTATAAATGCCCACAGAGTCTTCACCTGCATGTGTAGAGGGCCCAAGCAGAGGATAGCACTAATCTTAACCATAACATATCTTTAGATCAAGTTGGGAGACAGCAATCTGTAACAACTCCATTGAAAAGCTGACAACCCAAGATAGAGCACAGGACAGAAGAGTAGCATCAGCCCAGGAAAGCATGTCTGTGCGCAGCAGGCTGTTTTGACCCCATCTACTTTTTACCTACTTTGGGGCAAAGTTTATCATAGGAGTGCACAGAAGGAGCAGTCTCTACACTTCCCTGAGCCCAGTGACAGTGATGGGGATTGGCCCTCAAAGAGGCTTCCTGAGACCTGCTAAAGACCAGTCTGCCCCTTAATGCTTTCTAGCATTACATTTAGTAAGTAGTTTGTTTGATTTAACTTCGTTGGCTGCATCATGGAAGACGTGATCCTGACACTGCACCTCCTGGAGCTTCAGTTGCTACTTGATTGGTGCTTTCTTCTGGCATACTTCTCAACCTTCAAACTTTCCAGTATGCAGGGGAGGCTGGGGGCGGGGGAATCAAAATTGCCATCCAGAACTGAAATGCAAAACTCCTGTGGGCTGCTGCATATTGCATTTTAAATGATAGCCTGTGATAGAACCTGTTGAAAAGCCTGGTTTCTCACTGAGCCCATTAAATAGGCCAGTTTTTTGAAGAAATTCAGTCATATGCAGCCATCACAAATGCAGCAGGGTTTTAACCCTGCAGCTGCAAAAGCCCAGTTGAGACCTCTCTCTTTCTTGAGCAATAGAAGATACTGCTGGCTTTGCTGTGGAGCAGCTGCTTCAGGAGAACTTGACACAGAAGCTGCCAGTGGGTGGCACAACTAGTTTCTTGAAAGTGGTAACTAAGGATAACGAGTTTGGCCCCTGACTCTGGTAGGGGAGGATGGTGAGGTGTTAGAAATAGGATGACTAACACTCATCTGACACATTTAGCTTGAAAGAAAGTGTGGCTGAGTAAACAGAGGCATGACAGGGCAGCTCTGTGCCTTAGGCAGCAGTAGCACATAGGGCACCACTGGCTGCTGTGCTACCAGGGGCCATCTGCAGAGGTGGCTATCTGTACCTCCCAGCGGCTGCCTTGGTCACTCCCCCTCAGTTACACTACTGCAGGTGAATAAAATGTGGGTCTACCATGTGAAAGATCTTGGCTCTGTTTTCAGTTCTGTTTGAAATAATCTGGTAAAGCATCCTGTAATTCAGGTCTAAAACAGGTAGAAGCTTATGCATGAGGGCTTGTTCAATAAAGAGGGCTGCAAAGTGCCTGGGTCTATACATGCAGGACTCCCTAGTGGTGACATGTGAAGTCTTGCTTTGCTGACTCTTCGCTCAGTGGCCGCATCTACATGAGATACTGGCTGCAGAGTTGTTACTGCGTAGTCATTTAGTACTTGCATACACAAGTACTAAATGACAGCAGTAACTGGAGTTACCGTACAGTAGTATCTCAGAATGGCTTTTTGGTGATGCTGACTGCTCAGTAGCTCATTACTACTGTGCAGTAGTGTCACATCATGCTTTGCACCACACAATGCCGCTGTGCAGTAGTAATGAGCTACTGCACAGTGTCTTGTGCAGTCAGCATCTCGTGTACATATGGCCAGTGTCTTTTCACCATGGCTTGAAGGAAAGAGGCTAAGGATATGTGGCTCTCTGGTGTACATGTGGAACCCTCCCTGCCCGCCCTGCCAGGCAGTCTGAGCCATCCAGACAGCAGGATATTCTGCCAAATGTGGCACACATGAGAGCCCACCTGGATAATGTGACTGGGCTAGGAGCCCGCTGTTTTCCAGGGGTCGTGCTGCCTTTCAGCAGTCTGTCTGAGAAATGTGGGATCTTAACGTGGGACCCCTTTGTATCTTGTTGTTTCTTCAGCACCTTCCCTCCACCCCTTCCCTCTATCAAGGAACATTGCTGTGGGTTCAAGGAAGAAATTGTCCTGGGCCTTGCTCTCAGGTGGGAAGCTGAAAAAGCACCTCTAGGTGGAGGTTGATGACATAGTGGCACCAGGTGACACAATCACCACCATGCCATGCAATAATGTTGGCAAGCAAGCAGGAGTTGGACCCAGCCAGCATTACATCCAGACCAAAGAGGAGTGGCAATGGAGGTGTGAAAGCAGGGAGGGCTTAAGGGAGAAAGCACTGCAATCTGCACTGGAACAGGTCTTGGGGAATTGGCTCTAAACACCCAGTGGAGGCATCAGCCTAGTCACACACTCCTGGTAATAAATATATTTTGCAAGTCCCTTCAGCATTTGGCAAGCAAGAGCAGATCAAAGAAAACCTTCCTACCCAGACAGTGTCCCTCTCCTACCCCTGTCATTCCACCCCCACCTGCTACTTCAGCACTACATGTGACCAGCTTCACCCCTCTGCCCACCCACCCTGCACACAGAGCAACAGGTGTCCTAGCTGTTTATTTGAATATGAGCATCTGGTCACAATGGACTTCACTGCCCACCCTGCACCCTGGCTTTCAGCTGCTTCCATTCCCTGGCTCTGCCCTTGCCCTTGTCTCAGCCAGCTCCCCACACAAGCCAGCTCACATGTTGCAGATCTCCCTGCTACACAAGCCAGTCTGCCTGGTAACTCCTATACCCAACCTGCCCTAGTTTCTTGGCACTGTAGCTATTGTTATAGGCTAAGACAAAGAATACACCCTGTCTGAATTCTAAAGAAGACAGGATGGGGGGAGCAATTACATAAGGGTATTTAATTACATAAGGCAGGGCTGTCTAACTTCTAGGTGGCTGGTCAGGGGCTGAATGTCCCACTGGTCACAGCAGTGGGGAGGTCACATGCCTGTGGGCTGCACCAGGGTAAGCCATACACTGTATGGATATCTTTCTCGCACACTGTACCATATGGACTCTCCCCCATGCACATACATTGCCCCCCCCCCACTGCTTCACTGTGTATCTGCATGGGCCTTCCCTCCACCACTGCTGCACCATGTACCCCCACAAGTGCACCCCACACTCCCTCCTGCACTGCATGCATGTCCATTGCCCTCGCTGTCCCCTTGCACTGCTGCACCACAGGGCCCCAGGCTCATCCTCACCTCACCCAGCTGCATATACTACACTTCCCTGTGCCCTAAGATGAGGGAAGGAAGTGGCAGCCAGAGGAAAGAGAGAGGGGAGCCCAGTGACTCTAGTTGCCGTTGCAGCTAGAGGAATAGGGGGAGTAGCTCAGGAGCCACAAGATAATCACGGTGGTCCACATGTGGCCTATGGGCCACTAGTTGGCAGTTCTGATGTATGGGAACTAAAATGTGCGTCTGGCTGGCTTTCTGGGAATTGAACTGCTGCCACACAGCACAGAAGAACTACATGAGAGAGAGACCACAACTCAGACAGTTGTGTTCAAACTTGATTTTGAAGCTCTGGTGATACCTGGGCTTGAGGTTTTAGCTCAGGGATTTCTAATTAAATTGCATGTTAGTGGTCACATCAGAATATTATAAATGGGACAAGAGACTGGCCACTTCCTGCCAAATGTGAGTGCTTCCTGGATGTCTTGTGCGGACTTGGACCATACAAGAAGATTATGCTCAAAGGTGGGGCAAAACTTGAACAACCAAATAACACCCCCCCCATAAACACTCAAGAAAAAGATTCAAGGAATGTTAGAAACGGAGAACAGGCAGCATTGGGACTAAAGTTTGAGCAGTTGGAAGCAGATGGCTGAGTTACTATGACACACTGGGAGAAGGAAAGCCTCCGCCACAGTCAGAGAGGTTACAGATTGGCTGGAGGGCCGCACCCAGA
>NW_017728947.1:51039683-51041380 GCF_001723895.1 Crocodylus porosus | reverse complement strand
GGTCCAGAGGAGGGCCACTCGCATGATCAGGGGGCAGCAAGGCAGGCCCTACGAGGAGAGGCTACAAGACGTGAACCTGTTCAGCCTCCACAAGAGAAGCCTGAGGGGGACCTGGTGGCCACCTACAAACTTGCCAAGGGACACCAGCAGGCAATCGGAGAGTTCCTGTTCGCCTGAGCACTACTGGGAGTTACAAGGAACAATGGCCATAAGCTGACTGAGAGTAGATTCAGGCTAGACATCAGGAGGTGCTACTTCACAGTCAGAGCGGCTAGGATCTGGGACCAACTTCCAAGAGAAGTGGTGCTGGCTCGTACCCTGGGGGTCTTCAAAAGTAGGCTAGACAATCACCTCAGCGGGGTTGTTTGACCCTAGTACTCTTTCCTGCCCATGGCAGGGGCTCAGACTTGATGACCTGCTTAGGTCCCTTCCAACCCTAGAAACTATGAAGCTATAATTGTTGTCAGTCACTTTAACCTGGGACCTAATTGTGGAAAGTGCTGAGCACCCACATCTGTAGCTGAAGTCAGTGGGAACTTCAGGTGCTCACCACCTCTGAGCAAGCAAGTCCTGGAAGGCTGCCAACTTGCAAAGAAAAAAAATACTAGCCAGTGGCAGGGAAAGCTGTTTATTTCTACTTTTAAAATGTAGACTTTTCTGTGTGCATTAGAAGTACCAGCTTTTTAATTGTGGGTTATTTCTGCAATAGCCTTAAGGTACTATGGTACTAAGGCACTATGCTGGTGAAAAACCAGCTGGGTGTTAAACCTACTGCTAAGTCCTGCTGCATTTACCCAGGTGTGAATCTCTTGCAATTTCCATGGACATTTTAGTGGGGGAAACATGGTGAATGCCTATCCAAGTTACTGGCTCCTGCTCCTTGCATTCCCTGTGTGTAGAGTGCAGTGAGCGCTGCCATAAATTTGCTGAAAATACAAATAAAGCTATATATTTAGTTCTGGCTGTGTTCAGCCCTCTTATCTTTCCAGTGATATTTTAAGTAAGAAATTTAGTTACAAGACTACTTATGTAAACAGTCCAATTAAAATACAAGAGAAAGCTGAGAAAAACTTGATTCTAACACTTCTGATTATCCAAGTGGCGGGGGAGGGGAAGGAAGCCACGTGACCTATTGTCCACTCAAAAAACAACAAAACATCACACAGATCAGATAACAAGAATTCAGTAGTAACTGTTTCAGGCGGATAATTCCTCAAAGAACATGATTTAGCAAATAACTTCAAATTGTGAAAAAAATGAGACTGTATGAACAGGAAAACAGATTTATCAGAGAGATTCTTTCGGATGACTTAACAGCTAATGGAAGTTATTTTGTCCGTTTAACAGGGGGCTCTGATTTTTCTTGGTGTCACAAACTTGGGCACTTTTTTTGCAAAACAGATATCTGCATTCACAAAGTGGAAGATGTCTGGTTGTGAGTCATATTCACTTAGAATATAAAGGCTACCCAGGTGGCAGCATATCTATGAGGGGGAGGAGGGGAGGTGATGAGGGTATCAGTCCCAGGTACCATCTTAGTTTGGGGTGCAAAATATAGCAGCTGCTGCCACTGCTCTCCCACCCACCACTGCCACTGCTGGCAATTGGGGCTGTTGCCACATGCACCACTGCCACCTGCTGTGGGTACATTGGAAGGATGCAACAGGCTGCAATCAGACCTCGACAGGTTACAAGGG
>NW_017728947.1:51022102-51039221 GCF_001723895.1 Crocodylus porosus | reverse complement strand
AGCACTGCCAGGAGTGACCAGGAATAATGGTCACAATCTGGCAGAGGGAAGGTTTAGGTTAGATATCAGGAGGCGCTACTTCACAGTCAGGGCGGCTAGAGTCTGGAACCAGCTTCTAAGAGAAGCGGTGCAGGCTCCTACCCTGGGGGCGTTTAAGAGGAGGTTAGATGAACATCTTGCTGGGGTCGTTTGACCCCAGTATTCTTTCCTGCCGTGGCAGGGGTTCGGACTAGATGATTTGCTCAGGTCCCTTCCGACCCTACAAACTATGAAACTATGAAACTATATGAAAACTGTGAAAGCTTGGACAGCGTACAAGACAATGGCTGGGTCAAGACTGGATTGTGGTAACAAGACTGCCACAAGAAAATCAAACTCCACTAATGGCTTGCAACCCATTAGGCATCGAGTGCTTGTGGTACCCAATACCAGACCCATGCCATAAAATAATAAAAGTGGTCAACTTGTTGGCAGAGACCTAACCCACTCATCACATGTGTGTAGCTAAGAGAGCCAGTGAAGGCAAGGAAACTGCATATGCATTTCAACTGATCTAGCAGCAAACAAAAACAAAAGACTCAATATGCATCCAGGATGTTATAAATGTCTCAGTCATTCAATGTATGTCTGGAGTCTGGTAAACAGACCATCACTGGTACAAGCTACTGCAAATGTGACCCAGTGATAATTAAATACCCAAAGACAGGTCCACTAACCAATGCCTCTAAGCATCCTGTCTGACCAGTCAAGGCCTATCATCTGTGATTGACCTTTAATGGCAGGGGCTGGAGAAAAACACAGTCTTCACACCTAGACAAACCCAGAACAGGAGCCAGGCATTTTAGCAATTGTCATATAATGGTCACCCTTTTCCTCCCTGTTTGTTTGGACTTTAATCGGCCAGCCACCAAGGAAAAATGCTTTGAAGCTATACAATTAACCAGTATAAAAACTAAGCAGATTTGCCAGCAAGGTGTGTGCACTGCAGCCCGGACGAAGAAGCCATCCTGCCACCCAGCCAACAAGTGAAGGACCCACACTTTGAGGCTGTACAAGAACTGCTTCCTGCCTGCATTGGGTAAAGATCTCTGTGCAACTAAGATAATACTAAGGATGAATAGCATTTTTTATACTGGGAAAGAGTCTTTTTCTGTTAGTTTTGCAGCTTGTTGAAAGTTATTAAAACAGGCCTTTCTGCTATTCATCAACCAAGTGTTGTGTCAGTTCTCATAGCACTATGTTTAAAAACCCGCTCTCTAAATGCAACACCACCTAGGGCAAGGAACTGCCCAGTTACACCTGTGTACCTTGGGTGGGGAGGAGTGGGGCACTTCTGGCTGAGAGTGAAATTCATCATTTGCAAGGGCCTACACAAATTCTGTGCAGCACTTTGAAGTGTCACCTAAATCCTCAAGATAGTACTTAAGCACTGCGCAGGCCTTGGGGTGAATGTCCACGTGCAGGAACTGTCAGAATGTGGTATTTGTTTTCTTGAAATGAGTGTCTTGCTTTCTGGTATTGCTTTACATTCAATAACGAGTGCTTTGTGGTGTTAATATACCTAACATCAATGACCACATTCACTTGTATAACAATCAGTAACTGTGCCAGTTCTAGCATCATTGTTTCTATTGCTGATTTAAGAGCATTGATTCTACAATGATTAGTGCAATTCTCAAATTGCACTAGAGAGGTGGGAGGTGGGGCGCTGACACTTATTAGTAGGGATATATTTAGTTCACAGTGAGACAAAGCCATCATGGCTTTGTCCTGGCATGAAGAGCCCATTTCATGGGCATTTCGTGGCACCCCCACCCCTTAGTGCTGATTGGCAGTGAGGCCCCAGGGGAGGGGGGAGGAAGGAGGAAGGTCAGCTGCCATCTTGCTGCTGCCCACTTCATGCCACGCTGCCAGCTGGTGCCTTAATTAGTTTAGACTTAATAAAAACCTATTAAGCTTTTTTTCCCTCCTGCAGATTTTGCAGGCAACCCTGGATTTCAGGGTTTCCACAAAATCCACGAAACCACAATTTAGGTAGATCCATACCTATCAGGTGAGCAAGATCAGGTCCTCCAGGAAGCAGCAGCAGCAGCAGGACAGAAGGGAGGAAGGGAGCCACTGCAGGGAGAGGAAAATACTTTATGAGACCCGTCACTCTCTGAATGCTGAAGGGACATGCAGCAGGTATTTGTCACCCAGAGTAGGTGAGTGGGCTGATGCTTCAATAGGGGAAGCAGATTGGGGCCTCCTTCCTTCGCAAGCTCACCATACCATCAATGATTCCTGACAGTTTGCCTCCTGGCATCTTGACCGTCTTAGCTGCTCTCCTCCCCCAGTAAATTTTCACTGTCCTCACTGGGGTCCTGGTGCTACTTTCTGACTAAGCCAAATTAGGTAGCCAGTCCTTGCACACAGCCCTCCTTGGACTGCAGCCAACCCTAGACTAGTGCTGCTCTTGCAGGCCAGGAGTTGCCATTGCTGATGTCACTGGCTTGGTGGACCCTGTAATTAGATATTTTCAAACACAAATCACCAGAAGCAGGTTCATAATGAAAGTGACGTCTCACATTTAACTGCAGCGCAATGCACTGCATGCCAGAGTCTGTAATTATCTGTATAAAATACAGCAGATACACTCACAGTAATTTCAATGTGCATCAAAAACTGCAAGGTGTCTTTGGGGATATCAGCATTAATATCTGCTTAGGTATATCAAGAAGGTATGATGGTGTAAAAAGTTTTATGGGCATGAGTGTGGCACAGTCATTCATGAACAGCAAAGTCCCAAATATGTGATGTAAGTCATTCATGATGTGAATATGTATTACAGGAATGTCACATAGGACTGGTTGCCAAACCACTCCCACCCATAAAGTCAGGGTCTTTGTTTCCATGATACCAACTGTGCAAGGTTGTGAGGGCATCATTAAAGTCACCTGAAATAGCTTTCTGTTGACCTTGATGGTATTTTATCAAGCCTTTAGCAAATAAGCAAACAACACAAAACAAAAAAGCAAGGAGACATAAGTGTTTGGTGTAGGTTAAATTTTTGGACAACTTTAGTTTTTAGAGGTTCTGATAATTGATAATCTAATTGTAAAAGTTTTATATTTTGTAAAAATAAGTGGCCGTAGGCCCAGATCCTCAATGGCCCAGAATGGGTTCTGGTTTTTAGTGATCTGCAGCCTTGATATCGACTCTACAATTAAAGTTGTACTGAAAGGGGAAGCAGGAGGGACAGTGTCATTTTTCAGAATGAATCATAAAGCATATGGATTCATGAGACATGCGCTAGGAAGGCCCTTCTGTACTGACATTATTATGTTTTTCTCAAGTGACCATGGGAAAAAAGGCACACATCCCTTTGAGGAACTTCCATATGAAAAGAAACTGGTTGAAATGCATATGTACAGGCTGAAGAGACAAAGGGATTGAAGGGAGACATGATGGCCTACAAATATGTACAAGGTGTCAGCAATCTCAGTAAGAGGCGGAAGGATGGTATGGGGCAGCGTGACTAGGAGCATAGAAAATGCATGGAAAAAATATTGAGGCCCCAAATCCTTTTTGCTGCCAGGCCTAACACCTTTACTACCCTGTGGACTTCAGAGGGCTTTTGACCTGCTTCAGTCTGTTCAGAACTGCTCTTTAGACTTCACATCGGAAGAAATTATTTTTTTTCTTAGGGGGAGAATGCTTCAAGTATGGAAAACAGTGCTCTGAGGGCATCTGCAGAGGCTCCATCCCTGGAGATTTTCAAAGGCAGGCTGGATACAGCAGCCCTGGTGAATAATATTTAGTAGACAAAAAAAATCTCACTGATTGTAAGAGGCTACACAAGAAGAGCTGCCAGGTTTTCATTATCTGTGACCCCATGATTATTGGTAGCAAAGGGAATTTTTATACAAAAGCCTTTAGCAGCTTTATTTATGCCAAGGCTGCTATCCAGAAGGGGAAAATCCATCATGTCAGAGATGAATGCAAACACAAGACTCATGGCTTGCTTTCTGTCTTTCCTTTTGGATTTTCCTTTCTTCTGACACGGAGAACACGGTGTTCTGCTTACACTCCGCTGCCTGGCTTGTTTAGGATTCCACGGGAACAAAGAAACACCAAGAACAGAAACACCTTAATATAGCAACATAGTTGCTTTCTGGGAACTGTTTTCTTGGTCAGTAGTCGAAAGGGGGAGCATGGGGGGGGCGGGGGGAAGAGTCACATGACAGTGGTCTGTAGAGACACCCTGACTGACGCTTTCTGCCTCTTCTGGCTGGGAGCCAAGATACGGTTGCTAAACTGGCTTGCTCTATCTGGGGTCAGGACACATCATTTCTATGACACATAGGAGTCCCAGAAGCCCTGGGAATGGGAGTTCAAAAGATCACTCCCAAACCAGTGTTATCTGGATACAAAAATGTGCTGTTGCCACATTGTAGCTGTTCAGTAATATCGAGATATAGAGAGAACAATGCACACAACCAGTTCCTCACTGTGTATATGATTATGCCATATTCAGAGCACTTGGTTCAAATACAACAGACCTTTTGCCTCTTTGTATAAAGTGTAGTTGACTCTGGGTGTTAAAGGCCTATGTAAAACTGCATTAACCTATGGACACAGGGGTGTAGGTTGTAGCGGTGTTGGTCTAAGGACATAGACAGGGCTCTTTTAGTGACTGATAAAAGATATCAGATTCACCCAAAGAGCCTTGTCTGCCTATTAACCTGTGCACAGCACTTAGAAACTGGGGCTGTTCTTAGGGCAGGATCTGGGGGCAAAAGATTAGGGGTGGGGTGGGAGCGAGCAGGGAAGTTCAGTCTCAGGGTGGCAGTACCTGGGTGTTCAGAGGCAGGCAAGGGTAGGAGGTGAGGACTTTTGGGTGAGTCTGGTCAGGTGCTCCCAGGGGCCTGGCCAGGCACACAGGGGAGTTGACATTTCCCGATGACTGCAGTCACCTGCACTATTCTGAGCGTTAAACTCTTTGGTTTTCTTTTGGTTCTGAGAAATGCGTGAAGTGTTTTTGGCTTGGATCTAGACCTGCAGAGGCCACCAGTTATCTGGAATTAGAGGACGTTTCCCCAAAGCCAGTCAATACCCTGATACAGAAAATCTAATATCTGATATTGGACCCTAACTGTGGTGAAAATGTATCCCTCCCCTGGTACAATCTATTTGCATATGCATTGTGGCAATGATTTGAATTGCCCTGAAAGTAACAGAATGGCAGCACCGAGCAGAGCCAGAAACACTGTAGGCAAGCACAGTAAACCCATTTGGTTTTCCCAGAATGCCTCAGTTATTTGCCCAGGATATTTTAGGCCTGGGATATATAGAGGGACTAAGATAAGCCTAATCCTCCACATTTATTTTTAACTGCATGACATCTATAGGGCATGTGGGGCACACATGCTGTATGCCATAGGCCCATATAAGAACATTGTTAGTAAAGCACAGCATTGTTCAGTTTGGTTGAACAGACATATCTGAATCTGACCACCCTATCTAAACAGTATCCAACTTTCTTAAAAGAGGGGCAGAAGTATCTGACATTGTGAGAGACAGGATACTGGGCTACATAGACCGGTGGTCTCCACTCAGTATGGCATTTCTCATGATTATAATAAGGGAAATATTTACTAGGGGAAGGAGGCAGCAGAGAAGGTCAGGATGCCAGGAGGCAAATTGGTAGGCATCATGGATGATATGGTGATGCAATGTACTGATGGGATGACACAACTTTAGTGATATAGGTTGTAGCCATGTTGGTCTAAGGACATAGGCAGACAAATTTCTTTGGGTAAATCCAATATCTTTTATTAGATCAACTAAAATAGTTGGAAAAATTCTTCTTTGCAAGCCTACAGGTACAAACACCCTTCGTCAGGCTGAAGAAGTGTCTGATGTTTCCTCAGCCTGACGAAGGGTGCTTGTACATGAAAGCTTGCAAAAAAGAATTTTTCCAACTGTTTTAGTTGGTCTAACAAAAGGTATCAGATTTGCCCAAAGAACCTTGTCGGCAACCTTAGTGAGGAGCTCCACAGAATTACCTGACGATATGCAAAATAAACAAACATATTGTCCTGTGGGAGAAAGATACAGAAGTAACAAGCCTGCTCAGTCTGACTCCCTGGGTCATTTGAATGGACCCAGCTGTAAGCCAACCAGGTGGCAAGTAAAAAGGCAGCTCCTTCTGATTCCCCAGATCATCCAAATGGATTCTGCTACGAGCCAACCGGGAGGCTGAGTGACAAGGGCATCAGCTGTCCTGGCCGGTAGTTGTCCCATGCTTCCAGGACAGCAGGGGCTAGAAATCTTGCAGAAACAACATGCTGAGTTCTGCAGAAAGAAACTGCAGGAAGATAAGTTAAGGGGCACAACTTTGAATCACTCTGTTGACCACAGCTGCTATCATTAGGAAAGGTGTGGTTTTAGGGAGGAAACAGGCAGATTTTTGAGGTGGGAAGGCTGTTTTGCATTGAGCTGATATGAGACCTACAGCAGTAGCCTCTGAAGTCTTAGTGTGTGCCTTCACACACAGATGTAGTATACATTCAGATCAGCAGTAGATCCCTGGATTGAACCACCTCCAAACTCTAGGGCATTCAGTGTCCTTGATCCAAAATCAGAAGCTTACAGCTCAGGCCCATCCCCAGCTTTATGATAATTTTCACCCCACTTTTCAGTTTGCTAATTTGCTACTTCTCAGAGTATTAATAATGATGAAACTTGTTGCAGCGTGGCCAAGTGAGAGGCAGAAGACCTTGTGGGTAGGTGGAGATTAAGAAATAGACTGTTCTTGACAGTGGGAACGGATCACACAGAGGAGAGCGGGTAGATTCAAACCTTTCTTTACTTAGTGGAACCTCCAGGCTGAGCACAGCTTTTGTAGGATCTCGCAAGTCCCTTGTAGTCTATGCTGTTTCTTTACAGCCAGGAGGCCTCTGAAAGCCACATAAACAAGGGTTAAATTACCTTCAAGAGGCGAGCAGAGAGCACAGGTGCTGCAATGTTTGAGCTGAGGTATCAGAGCACACGCTCTGTGCTCCCTGCAGTCTAGGCAGACAGTGAGCTACCCCCTCGCTCTTGGTAGAAGGCGCAGCTGTGCTCTGGCACATTCCAGCTGGCTTCAAGCCCTGCCCAGATATATCAAAGTCTAAATCCTGAGCAGGCTTCCATGCCTGTTTAAGGCCAAAAATAATCAGTGGCCATGACATATTTGCACTGTGCTGGAGGGCCAGGCAGCAGTGTTCACATAAGAGGCCGCATTCTCTCTCCCATCCCTTTCTTCCAGTGCATTGTGGAGCACTGGGGCAGTGGTGTAGGGACCCCACTTGTGGAAGATTCACAGACTCCATCCATCCTTTGACCCATCTTTGCTGCCCTTATTCTGCTCTTAATGTACCTGGCTCATGGGATCCCCTGTGGAGCTAGGGTCCACACTGTCTAGTACAAGCTGCTAAATCTTTTTTGTGTCAGCAGGGCAGAACTCTACCAACTCTACAGTGTGTGGAGCTGGCTGCCCTCCACACCTAGATGCAGCACAGAGTGAATTCCTAAGGACAAAGGTCTCAGAGTGGAAGGGTGTAGCAAAGGACTCCACACACACTGATAAAATCATAAAAAAGTAGATTGGAAGGGACATCAGGAGGTCATCTAGTCCAATGCCCTGCGGAAGGCAAGATCATCCTTGTTGAAACCTTTTAGACAAGTGTTTGTTTTAACTTGCTCTTAAAAGCTTCCAAGGATGGATATTCCATAGCTTCCCTAGTTAATCTAGTCTAGTGTTTAATTTCCTTCATAGTGAGAAAGTTTTTCCTAACATCCAGTCCTACATTTCCTTGTTTCAACTTAACACTGCTACTTCTTGTCCTGTCAGCTGCAGCCACAGAGAACTGTCCTCTTCATAACCACCTTTGTTGCGCAGGGTCTGGATGCCTTAGGTTATATGTCAGGGCTGGGATTCCTTTCTGCTGCTGCATTTCAGCATGCTTTCGCTACAGAAAAGCCAGCAGTGCTTCATGCCTTGGTCCTTGGCTCGCCGTGACCACAAAACAATATAACAAGGCTTTTTAGAACCCCAGCTGCTTGAAGGGGTATTGAAGTTTCTGTAGAGCAGGGCTGTCCAACTTCTAAGCACCTGGAGGCTGAACACACCCGGAGCTGCATCAGGGTGACCCATGGGCCCCCTAGCCCCACACTGCATAGATGCCCCTCACTCGCTGCTGCATTGTGCACTTGCACAGCTCCAGACTCACCCTGTGCCACACTGTACACTGCCCCACCCTTTGGGGCAAGCACAGCCAGCAAAAGCCAGAAGGAGGAGGGGGAGCTTGGAGATTGGTTGATGTTGTAGCCTGAGCTATGGGAGCAGCATGGCTGGGCAGGAGCCCAGCTGCAACTTAACCCCTTGTGGGCTGTCAATTGGACAACCCTGCTAAACAGAATAGTTTGAGGGTTTATTTGTAACCTCTTATTATGTAAGGTATCATCATCCTCACACTTACTGGGCTATGATGTATTGACTTAGTTCCTGACATTACAAGGTCTGTGCAAAGCTATGCACTGTGTACTCAGCAATAGTGCAATGACCACTGGGGGATAATTTAGACAAGGAACGAGACTGTCCTGAACAGGAGTTGGCCTAGTTGACCTCTTGGGCTAGGGACAGACATTACACATAAACTGGTTTAAATGATCATAAACTGGTTTAAATCTGTAACAAAACAGATGTTCAATGTACATAAACCAATTTGAAAATGGATGAAACTGATTTGAGATAAACCTGGTTGAATGTATTATCAGACTTAACTGATTAGGATCAAACCAGTTTATGCAACATCTGTCCCAGTCACCTTGCTGGTTTAAGTTAAACCAGACTCCCCCAACATCCCAGCATTCTCTCTGGGCTGGGCAGGGATCTCTGCTCCACAGCAGAGTTGGCCCCTCCCCTCTGCTCCCTGGATAGAGCTTGGTAGAGACTGCAGGTGTCTGCCTGGCTTCCCCCTCCTCCCCTACTCCCCACTCCTTGCTAAGCAGGGATTGCCCCATCCCCTCTGCCTTACATAGACACACAGCACTAGCTAGCAGACCACATGCTGGCTATGGTCTCTCCTATGGCAGATGGGACAAAGGCAGAATCAACAGGTAGCTGGTAGTGTTCCTCTGTTGTTTTCTTAACGGGGTGATAAACACTGTGTTATCAATTCCCTGCTGGGCTGGTCAGGGTGTATGTAGGGGGGAACCCCTCCTTAATCAGAGCATTCTGCCAGGGCCTGGCCATGCCCCGCTTCAGCTCAGCACTCTGGAAGGGAGAGAGGGCTGCTTGAGTGCCCCCCCCAGCTTCTAGCCTGAGCCACTACAGGCATGTGCCTGCATTTCAGGGATGTCTGTACAGTTACAAACTGATTCAGCCTAGCCAGGTTAGACTAACCTGCAAAGACTGAATCAGCTCAGGCTTTTTGACTGTCTGTCCGTAGCCCTGAGGTCCTATTCAGCTCTGTTTGTCTCTGATCTAGAAATAAGAAATTTTGATTACGCTTTAAAAAGGTATACGTATTTGCTAACATCATACCTGAAAGTCATTGAGGATCAGTATAGTTACCTGATAAAATAATCATCACATATTTAACTTTCCTGCTAGTCTAGCCCCAACCTATGAGAGGGCTCAGTTTAACATAACACAGGATGGTGCTGCTCATAGCATAATCATACCCACTGTCCAGGTACAGTGAACCTGAAATCTTCTGTTCCAAAGTCAAGAAGGCTACCATATTGACACTTACGGTAAGAAACATAAATTCATGTCAAAAGCATACAACTAATAGGATCATAATGTAAAGGCAGTCTTTGGAAAGCTTGTTTTTCAGAGCTTATCAGCAGGATTAAGGGTTTTCTGGTTCTTAGCAGTGAGCTTTGCAGATATGAGAGACTGGAAGGCTAAATCTATATCATATGAAAAAGTTGGTCAATTTTGACTTTTTCCTGTACCAAGATTACTTTTTACTACAAAGCAGTTCTTCCAAACACTGAATGTGGGCATGAAGATAATGTATTGTTCATACAGTTTGTGCTTACGTTGAGCAACTTAGTTGTTTTGAGTCTCTGGTTATAAACAGTGCTTAGAAGCTGCAATATCTCCTGCAGCATGCAATACAAAAATCATGATAACCGAACCTATCTTGCACTACTTTACTAGGAGCTATATTAAGCAGTACATGGGAATCCTGCTTATTACTTAAAAATCCTAGTTAGGGCTAGCCAAAGGCATCATAACAATACTGAAAACATTAACCTTTATAGCTTTCTATGCTATACATAGAGGAGACTACATAAAGTGATGGAAAGGCTATTGTGTCTAGGGACATGAAGAAATGGCAGAACAATAATACTAGGACAGCTTCATGGAGTCAGAGCCACTCATGATCATGCTATTCAGTGCCTTCTTATCCCACCCCAAGATACCAGCTATTTATCTAATACACAGATGCTGCTGGTCTTGCCAATCATGCTGTCTTTGCTTTAGTTTTTAGTGAGGCCCTACATATGATGCATCTGTCTGGTACTGTGAATGGCAGTGGCTGTGTTTGACCCAATGGTGCACAGAAACCAGTGCATTTGTATGCTATTCACACAGCATCATACGTGCCACCTTGTGGCAAAATAATGTCATGCTTTCTTCTGAGAATACAAAATAGAAAAGTGGTGTAAATGATCAAAAAGAAGAAAAGATAGGAAACACTACACTCTACCGGGAATCCAGACTCACTGGGGAGACACTGTATTTGTCTTTAGTGAAGCCATTCAGAACTTTTCCTTTGTTTTAAGCCAAATTCTCTTTGGATGAATGCAGGGTTCACAATAATTTCAATGGGAAATATGTGTGTGCATGTGCGCATGTGTGTGTGAAGAGGATATGGCCATTATTGCTTTTGATTTTCCAGGCTCTCATTTTATTTGTGCATTTCAGAAAACAGTACAGTAAAATTAGGTATCCTGTACCTGGTTGTTCACAAGAGAGAAGTAATTGCATGCAAAAACCACCACCCGAACCAACAGGTTATAGAGCCAAATCCTGAAGTCCTTACCAAGGCAAAGATGCCATTTAAACCAGTGGGACTTCTACCTGAGTAAGGACTAAACAAAGGACTTCAGCATATGGCTCAGAAAATGTTAACTAATCAGACAAACTCAGCTGTTTATTTGAGGGCATCATTGAGCTCTGTTTGGGAGTCCTATAGTCCCAGCTTATTAGAAGCAAACTGATAAATAAATAACACCAAAAAGTTTCTGGTTACCATGCATCAAATTAATAAAATGGTGTGATCTGAAAAGGAGCATATTTTGTCTTCATTGTCTGTCTGTAGTATTCTGTGGTATTTGACTGCAGCATCTTAGCATCCTAACATTACCTTACTTTGCATTATCTTGATGTTACTGCAGTATCCTACTATGAACGCATCCTGTGGTATCTTATTGCTGCAGTGCTCTGCTACTAATGTACCACAGTTTCCTGGCACACCCTATAACTGCATTATCCTCAGAATAGTTTACTGCAGCATCTCCTGGTGACTTATTGCTGCATTATCTGAATACTACTTTACTGCAATGCCCTATGTTACCTTATTGCTACATTTATCCTGATATTTTTATGTCAGTGTGCTGTAATATCTTATGAAGCTCTACTCCAATACTACTTTACTACAGTAGTCCATGGTACCTGAGCACTGAGTTATACTAAAAGTACTTCACTGCATTAGCCTTCGGTACTTTATTACTGCCTTAGTCTAACACTGGCTGCATTATCTTATGGAATTTATCACTCTTACTTGCAACACCAACTGGACACCTTAGCTTCTGTGTAGCGAAGTATTACTTTCTTTGCAGCTGTATTTCACAGCAATAGCCCTGTATTGATGGGAAGCTTTATAAATGGCTTCCATGCTATTGAGATTTTAAAAAGCCCTCTACCCTGCTAAATGGAATAAGGCCTTTCCCTGAAACAACTCCTTTAAGAGCATGCATGGGAGCGGAAAGCTGGTTTCTAACTTATCTTCAGAACGGTGAGGTAGTTGGAAGACACCAGACACATGGCAAAATAGTAGGATTGCTGTCTGAGATACCCAGCAGGGTCTTATTGAACAGAAACAAATAGCAGCACTTAGTATGAGTAATGCCATTAAAAAAAATCAAGAACACATTTTATATAGAAGTAGTTGCATGTAAATTCCATTGTGCTTCATGAGAGAGAGACAGACACACAAGGAGCAGTTGGTTCATATGTGTCCCCATGAAGAGGACATGTCTGCTGTTATGTTGCTTGTTTTTACAGAAGTTTAGTCAAAAAAACTAAGTGTAAAGCTCTGTGATCTCCAGAGAATACAAAGCTCTCTCTGATTATCTAAATATTACTGAGCAGATTAAGTTGCATGAGTGTTCATTTAACTAGCAAGCTGTTCAACATTTAGTGTATACATGCAGGCACTCTCCCAGTGTCTGTAAACCTTCCTTCCATACTTAAAATACTGTTTACACTGTCCATATATAGAGTATTTCCTAAGGGTAAAATTTGGCCCTGTCTACAAGAATGCCTTGCAGAAAAGGAGGTGGGGGCAGGAGGAAGAAGTAGCATGGATCCTCTTTTACAAGACACTTGCCTGTGTCCTAAACAGAATATTGACTCAAATGCCCCTGACTGAGGACAAGGACAGACTTCCCTCATCCCTCCATATTTGCTAACATCTGGGCTCACCAGGAAGTGTAAGGAGAGCACTCCCCACCCTTGTCTGTAGGCATTGACTGTATCCAGTGGGGCAGAGTACCTTTGCTCAGCTGCTCCAGCTTCACACACTTTTAGGACCCATCTTTCTGGGGCAGAAGGGCCCACCTTAGTGCCAGGAATCCAGTGAGAATAAGGGGTCATAAAAACAGACATGGCCCTCCTCTCCTGCTCTTTGTTGAAAATTCAGATGTGCTCAATGACTTTTTTTCCATAGACATCCTCCTTGTGAACACCCTGTGGGGACTGACTGGTAATGTCACGCTAGTGCAGGGGGCAGGACTGAGATGCCTCTGTCCACAGACCATGCAGTAGCTGTCATACAAAGGTATTATTAATTTGGGGCATAAGAAAGACTGGTTTTTATCAAACTCCAATGGTGTGTGCCAGTGATCTTGGGTTCTTCACAGAAAAATCATCACCCACACTCTGGAAACAACTGGCCATTTATTTTCAAGTGGAATGGCTAGGAATACCTTGGGAGGCAGACATGAGAGCATGTGGCTAGACACTGAGTTGTTTGTGCCTATGCTGAGTGGGTGAAAAGAGGACAGAAACTAGACATGGGGAAGAATTATGTAAGATTTTTTGGGGTGGCCAAACATCATCCAAAGGGTGAGAGGCCATCAGCACACACATGCGGATATGTAGCATTTCTGTAAAGTTGGAAGAGTTCAGTTTCAGGATCTAGGTTAGCATACTATTTAATATCAAATATCACTTTTCCAAATTCTACCATGCACTCTCACAGGCAAAGCGCCTCATCCAGAACTCGCTTAAGCAAAACTTCCACTGATGTATCCTGCAACCTAGCAGGAGCTACCTGGAAGACATAAGAAGTGCTTGTGGGACATTGCATTTCACTAAGGAAGGAAGGAATGGGAAATCTTTTTTTTGATAGAAATGGTGGTATCTTAATTTTTACACTGGATACTGGGGTGACATGCTTCAGAAGTATATAATGGTTAGCCAGCTAGATATACATAGATAGACAGTTTTGCTTAATTAAGAATGCAGGATTGGACCTATGACAGTTTTTTTTTTTACCAGGGGCACAAAAAGAGAACTTGCCTTGGTAGGAATGAAAGTCAGAAGATGTGCTCTTCTGTATGATCCAGTTCTGAACCACTTGCTGGTTCATGAACTTCAAAATAGCTCATTGTTTATAGGGCAGTGTTTTATGAAGCTAAGTAGTTCAGTCACATTTGGAAATGGTTGGTTTTGGGGAGGTTTTATATCTTGACAATATGCTGCAAGTGAATACAGGTTGCTTTATACTTCTGCAGCTATTAGACTTGGATTTTATTATTAGACAAATACATATCTTTACTTCAGTTAGTTCTTTCAAATCCTTCCTCACTGCCTCCTCCTCCCTCCTTTGCCTCCCTGACATATCCCTCAGATCTTACTGAGAACAGTTTTGGGAGGCCTATTGTATCACTTTTCAAACTGTACGCTTAGGCTTGATATTACACAATGCTTCATCCAATTCCCATTTTCCTTACGCTGTCATTTCATTCTTAGAAATGGCACTTCCCACTGGAGTGACATATCTGAGAATGCAAGATAGTGTCCACTATTGTTTAGAAAGATTCATCTGGCACCCAAACCCCTGCCTGATTCAGAACAGTTTTCTGAGCCACCTCCAACCCTATGAGATTCCCCTCTCTAAAGGATGAATATTGCTCTCAGTTACACCCATGTGAATTTTGGGTAACTGCAATTAAGTCAACACAGTGTCATATGAAGAAACAAGGGCAGACTTCACCTTTTATGTTTGGAGGGATTTGGTGTTTTTCCTAAGAGGTTCAATTCAATCCATTTAGAATAAAACTTGAAAAATAATCATTGCATAAGCATAGAAAAATCTTTAAATAAATAGGAAACCAAATACAGTATAATACCTTTAAATACTTTATGCATGTGTGTGTCTGTGTGGTGATGTGTGTGCGCACATGTGTAGTATACATTTCAAACATTGCCCGGTGACCACTGGGTAGAGTCACATTCGCACTGATGTGCATGCAGAGTAACTCCAGTAAGTCAGAGGATTTACACTGTGATCAGTTTGACTCTGTGGGGTGGATCATCAGCTGGTGTGAATTAGTTAAGGTCCACTGACTTCAGCTGAGGATCTGGGCATGCACTTTTGCCACCTGCCCTTGAGAGGACAGCAGGCCAAAAGAAGTGCTTTTCCCACCATTATTTTAAAAGAGGAGAGGAAATAAAAAAAAATATCAAGTCAAAGAAATTGCTTCCGTCTGCAGCAGAAATGAATTAGACATTTTGTTCTGAGCAGGAGAAGCAGCTTCTGGTAGATATTTTATTGGATCCAGATGGCCACAAGAAAGGGAACAAGTGGGTGGTGGGGACAAGAGTGGTTTCAGTTAGAGCCGTGTTTGTACCAGGGAGAGAAGAGATGAAGGGATAATACTGGTGTTGCTCAGCTCTTCTTTCTCTAGGTTGCAGTTAGGACTGGTTCCTTAAATAATAAGATACTAAGGCCTCTGCCTTGTTGACCTTCTGTATACAGTGCAGCGTGCTCCTCCAAAACCAAGTAGGAAGCAAAGTACCTTTAGAGAACTCAGTGCTGTTATAAAGCTGTACAAGTAAGAAAGTGTTGATGTAAACTATGAAAAGAGGAACCTCCAGTGAGCTGATCTCTCCATCTTGCTCTCATTTTTTCTCCCCTCTGCTCTCATTCTTTTTCTCTCACTGTGACCCATTCTCCCCAAAATGAAACATCCTCTGCGGAGGTTGAGCGCAGCTGTTCGTCAGGGTTGTCAGCAATGGCTCGCTCAGCTGAAGCTGTCAGGAGGACTGCATCAGGCCTGTGAGGCGCTTGCCCGCCAGAGACTTTCCCTAGAGGAACAAACAAACAAGCAGAAAAAGAGAGAGCCAAACATGTGAGTTAAGCTGTGGCACAGGAAAAAGAGGCCAGACTGCTCAGTCAGTTGATCTGGCGAGCTGGTTTTGTGACTGATAACGGAGAGCAGGAAACTGAAATGGCTGAAAGGTTGCAAAGATATCTGAATGCAGGGGGCAGGTGCCATACCCAAGGGCGGTGGTGGGAGTATGTGGTTTCCTGCCAATGCCAGTGCTTAAACAAAGGCAGTACATCGGATGTTACAGGGCTCTTGGTATTTAACCTCTCCGTCTTAAGTCGCATTGTGTGTCCATTCCTTGTTTACCCCTGTGAAAAGGCAAGTAACACTGGTGTCAGTGTGCTGTGTATCCGGACCCTTAGAGGTGTTTTAATCACTCAAGGTGAGGAACTTTTTCACACTGTCTCATGACAACTCCTCCTTCCTGGTTCCCCTGCTTCCCCCTGTCATGTCCTTCATTCCTTCCAAAGCACTGAAAAGAGTCTCGCAGTTCAGGGCTATGATCCTTGACCATGTAAAGCATGTAGGAATTTGACCATGGACTGCAGTGAGCGTGGGATCAAGGGTAGCTGCTGGAGGATGCCACTTCCATATCTGAATTGCTTCACTGGCTTATCCCATATGATCCCCACTCTCCTTCACTGCAGTAAACTTCTATATCAATTACACCTCGTTTTTGTGCTTGTTTGGAGATGAATTTTTTAAAGGGATGCTGTTAACTTTTCATTTAGCCAGATTTGAAAATAGAAGTGATAAGTAGGGTCAGGTACTATGCGAGTTGCCAGATCTCCTTGCCCTTTTTTTTTTGGTGGAGGAAGGGGATTGACAATGATACTTTCCTTTTATCATTATTGAAATAAATATGGAAGGTACACTCCTGCAGGAGACTCCTGCTGTATCTGGCAGGTTTTTTTATGTTACTATAATTTGTTGCTTTCTGAAAAAAAGAGCCACAAAAACAGGAAGAGACAGTAGATTTGACTAGACACAATTTGCAGTCAAATTAGGTAAAATGAAGCAAGTCAGATTAATTAAACTCTGTTTGCAAAGTCAGCACCCTGAGGAATAGAGAAAAATGTTTCATTGTCTGATGTTGCCTAACCATAGGTTGGAATAGTAGGTAAACGATAGGTAAAATGATTAAGGACAGATGTTTGACTTCTTATGACAATGTGCATTTTTAACTATACCAATAAGTAAGTTGTATATGCAAACACAGTCCAATTTGCCATCCTTCCAAAGGTCAACAGATTGTTGTAAAAAAACACCCCCAAAACACTGCTACTGTTTAAAATGATTGGAGTGTGGTTGGTTTTCAAAGCTTCATAATTTTTCCTAATTTTAAAGTGAACTGGTAAATGCACTTCATTTTGCAAAGGACTGATTCCTGCCCAGATATTAGTCACTGACCAGCAGCTAGCCTAGAAGTGCTGCTGTTTAAAATTATATATATATGTAT
>NW_017728947.1:50996317-51021917 GCF_001723895.1 Crocodylus porosus | reverse complement strand
ATATTTGATTTTTCTCCTGCTATAAAATCAGCCAAATCATACTCAATATATTTTAAAATCACCTTTGGGCAGATCTCAAAGTCAGAAAATGTTACTCAAACAAGAAAATGGCTTTCAGAACATGAAGGGTGGTAATGTTAATGCTTTCACAACTCCTACGTTAGCTGTTATCATTACTCCAGCTGTTCCATAACAACAGTAAAGAATCTATACAGCAGCTGGATTCTACATTTTGCTTAACATGTTGGTCTTACCATTGGTTTGGGCAGCTCCTTTGAAGAAACCCTACAAAGATTTGGTTTGGTAAAATGACTGTTAGATTAAACTTATAGTTTAGTTCAAGTCTGCAGCTTCCCTGGTGCAAGGAAAGTGATGGCAGTTGCTGGGGGATAATTCTAGGGAGAAGAAAACTGCCTTGCAGAAAGCACAAGCGTGTTGCAGCTCCTGAACTGAGACATGGCAACACAGGCATTCTCTTCCCAACACCCCATCTTGTTCAAGGGCCCATTCTGAGGTGGGGGATGAATTTGAGGGGGATGGAGGGGCCCATACTAACAGTGATTTGAATGTGTCCTTGTTTAAATTGGAAGGAGGAGGAGACTGCTGTTGCCAATGCCAGGCAGATCAGAAAAAACTGACAGCAGAGTTAGTGGTGCCTAGCTTCAAGGAGAGGAAAAGATGGAGGTGAACATAGAGACTGCATATGACCCACTGGAGTAGACTTAGAGACTGTGTAGGACTGGATATGACTCACTTGAGTAGACAAGCATGGGGGGCCGTTAGCTGCCTTACAGGCAAAGGCATAAAAAAAAGACATTGCCCTGTGTCAGCAAACTCCATCGCAAAAACACTGCAACAACAGCCAGTACTCAAGCAAGCAACACAGAGAAATGATTACAAATCTGACTCATGAACAACTTAGATCACCCACCACCAGTCTTAATTTAACTGCCCCATCTCTGACAATGGGTTTGACACAGTTATTAAAGTGATCAAGACTGGCAAGGCTGCTGGTTCAGATAAGATATTTACAACTATGTTATCAAGCTTGGAACCACAGTGAAAAGATGGCTTCAGAAATTCATGTATAAATGCCTAGAAAGTAACAGACTTCCAAACATGTAGAGAAAGGCTGATATCAGTGTTATCCTGAAATTCAATGAACGACCAGAGGATCCAAAGAGCTATTGACCTATCTCACTATTCTGGGTTGCATGCAAACTCATGTAATGCAGAGCATCATCCTGAATAGAACAGAGAACATCATCGATCCTTAGCTCCCAAAAGAAAAAGCTGGCTTTCAGAAAAAGTAGTATACCACTGACCAAGTTACATTACGTATATCCAACATAGAAAACAGATTTGAAATGAGGCAGAAAACTGGTATGGTCTTTATTGATTTTACAGCCACCTATGACACTGCCGTGGCATCAAGGCCTCAAATATAAATTGCACTCCATGATGCCTGACTGCAAGCTATGCGCTGTCATCATGAACATGATCTCCAGAAGATCATTCAAACTCACTTCCAGACAAGGAACCCTGAAGAATGGAGTCCTCCAAGGGTCAGTGTTACAATACTTTTCAATGTATATATCTCAGACTTCCCGCATACAATACCTAAGCAATACATTTATGTTGACAATAGTAGCCTGAGAAATACACATGACAGAACTGGAAAAGACACTGAGTACTGACATGGATCTCATCACTGACTCCACAAATGGCACTTAAAGTTGAACATCAATAAATCAGTATCATTATTCTTCCACCTGAATAATTGTCAAGCCAAGAGCATGCTGAGTATCAGCATAGGCAACCACATCCTTCCCTATATGAGCATACCCCAACCTACCTACGAGTCACATTAGACTGTTCTCTCACCTAACACCACACTTAAAAGGTCTGTAGTAAAGTCTCTACATGGGTAATTCCCTTAAGATGTTTAGCCAGCATGATATGGAGTGCCAACTTCAAAGAGCTCAGAACCACCGCACTTACAATGGTATATGCTACAACAGAATATTGTGCTCCTGCATGGTCCAGAAGTTGTCATACTAAAAAGCTCGACACTATACTTAACAGTGTGCTGAGACTCATAACTGGCTGCAGAACTTATACACAAACATGTACTTCCTGTATTTTTGGGTATTAGGCCAAGTGACATGGAAGACAGACCGTAACATCATTACTGACAATAGAGGCAAGAGATGATGAAAATCACCTGCTCTATCAACTGCAAGATAAAGACCCAAACAGATGGAGGCTTAAGCAATTTAGAAGTTGTAAACCATGTCTATATGAAGCCCAGAAGCTCCTGGAAGACATTAGGGATACTGAAGCAAACCTACAGGCAGCAAAAGAGTGGACCCACCACTGGGAAATGTCAGACCTATTTCTACAGTGTTTTTTACCAACACCAAACAAGTCCCCCACTGGGGCATGACCTTGACAGAGAGTGTGGGCCAAGCTGAACAGATTGAGATCTAAATATGGATGCTTCAGAACAACCCTTCACAAGATGAACACCTTGGATAGTCCCCTGTGTGAGTGTAGAATCCAATAAACAGCACAGCATTTAATTGAGAGCTGCAATCTCTACAAATGCCCAGAATGGGTAGATGGAATCCCTATATTGAGTGATAATACCAGAGAGTGGCTCATAGATTTGGAAGTTGATAACTGACACTATACAAAAGAAGATGACCAGATGCTGGTAAATCAGTAGCCTTTGATGACCTTTGATGTAGTCACAGCCTGGGCCTGGGCTTGTTGTTAAGAGCTGGTTTCTTCTATTGGCAGTGTTTGTCGGTAGTAGCTCTAACCTTTCATGGGCAAAAAGTTTGTTGTAACTCAGAACGCTTCCTGCAAAGTTTTCTCTGTTATAGCGGGGAGCTGCACTTCTGTCTGTACCCTTAGATTCTCTTTCCATCACCAAAAATACTTGTTATTCATCTGTTTGGGTACCTCAGAGTACCTTTCTAACATTCATTCTTAACATGACAATTGATTGGAATTATCCTTTGAATTGTTATATCTGTAAAATGGGTTGTTTAAAATGGCTTGCACCTGTTAATCTGATAGATCAATAGCCTAATGGCTCAGATCCTCAGAGCTTATCGACAGACTTATCTTCCTCACACCCCTGTGGCAAGTTATGGCTCGATTCAGTGACTTGTCCAAATTCACACAGAGGGGGTGGGGGGTGGATCTACATGTGTGCTTTACTGCCAAGTTCACTAAGTATCTCCCTAGTAAAGCATCACTGTCTACATGTGTGGCACTATTATACTGGAGTAAACTAATTAACTCCTCTGTAGAACAGTACTGTCTGACACAGGTACTATTTAGCACTGGCGAGGCCACATCTGGAGTACTGTGTTCTGTTTTGGGCACCCCACTAAAGAAAGGATGTGGACAAATTGGAGAGAGTCCAGTGGAGGATAACAAAAGTCCTTTGATCTGGTATCTCACGATGTTCTCATGGGAATATTGGAGGATTGCGGGCTTAACTGCTTGTTGTTAGTTAGGTGGGAGGAAGTTAGGTGGGATCTGTGCTGTCTTGGTGAGAAGTGGCCAGTGGTGTCCTTCAGGAGTCCATGCTTGGTCCAGTGCTTTTCAACATCTTTATCAGTGATTTGGATGTGGGGGTGAAGAGCTCACTGGCCAAGTTCACTGATGACCAAAGGCTGAGAGGAGACTTGGTAGCAGCTTACTGCTACATCAGGGGAATACATCAAGGACTTGGCGAACAACTGTTTACCAAGACACTCTTGAGGAAAACCAGGAGTAATGGCCACAAACTCCTAGAAGACCATTTCAGGCTTAACACTAGGAAAAATTTCTTCATGGTTAGGGTGTCCAGGCTGTGGAATAAACTCCCTCCAGAGGTGGTGCAGTCACCTACCCTGGAAATGTTCAAGAGGGACTGGACGGTCACCTTGCTGGTGTCACCTGTGCCCAGTTGTCTTTCCTGCCTAAGGCAGGGGGGGCTGGACCCGATGGTCTTGTGAGGTCCCTTCCAGCCCCTTACAATCTATGAATCTATGAACAAAAATGGTGAGGGGGCTGGGGAACATGACTTATGAAGAAAGACTGAGGGAACTGGGCTTATTTCATCTAAAGAGGATAAGACAGAGGGGGGATTTAATAGCAGCTTTCAACTATCTGAAGGGGGGTTCAAAAGAGGATGAAGCTAGACTGGTCTCAGTGGTGGCAGATGACAGAACAAGGAGCAATGGTCTCAAGTTGCAGCGAGGGAAGTTTAAATAAGATATTAGGAAGTATTTTCTCACTAAGAGGGTAGTAAAACACTGGAACAGTTTACCCAGAGAGTTGGTGGAAGCTCCATCTTTGGAGGTTTTGAAAACCCGGCTAGACAAAGCTTTGGCTGGGATGATCTAGTTGGGGATGGTCCTGGTCTGAGCAGGGGGTTGGACTAGATTACCTCCAGAAGTCCCTTTCAACCCTAACTTTCTCTGATTTTATGCTTCTTTTTACTCCTCCACAATGCACATGTAGACTGATCAGGGCTGGCTGGGGTATGAGGGTGCTACAGTGTGGGGGCTGCCTGCCAGCTAGCCCTGCACTGACACATTCTCATGCCCCAGCCAGCACCTCTGCAGCACACTGAGCCAGAGTGGACCAGCTTCCAGCTGGCAGGCTGACCCCCCTGGGCCCTCTGCCAGCCAGGGCTGTGCCATCCTAGTTCAATGTGCCACAGTCCTACGTACACACATAAACACTGCACCCAGGAGCAATAAACTCTGGCAAGAACTGCATTCGGGTTTATTCAGGCATACTAATTTCATGTGTAGATGCACCCAGGAAGTCTCTAACCAAGCCAGGAATTGAATATAGGCTTATCAGGTGCCAGGCATGGCATGGGAAGATAAGCCTGGGTAAGGCTGGAGCCTGCAGCTAGCTAGCAGAGGGAGCTTGTTCTAGGGGTTTTCCAGCCAACTCTGGAGGGTTGGGTGGGTAAATTGGAGCCCACACCCCTTGGGGCGGGGGGAGGGGGCAACACAGCCTCCGATACACCCACCCTCACCCTCAAAATGGGGGCTGAAAAACCTCTGAACCAAACTTCCTCTGCTCCTTTTCCCCCCTCCCATTCTGAAAACAGCCTGAGGCTAGGAAGCTGCGCAGACAGAAGTTACAGAAGATGCTCTGTTTTGCAATGAAGGGTCAGATTTTCACCTGATCAGCCATTTTTGAAGCTGTTTGCAACTGCACAATTGTGTTTGGTCACAGCTATAAACTGCTTTCTGTGGCCAGATTGGGTGAAAATTATCACTTCTGTCTGTGCCCAAAATGAAAATTTCTGATCTGAAAGAGAATGGTACCAAAGTTCAAAAGTGTTCAGGTGTGCAGCTTTGGTTCATCTCAAGGCAGAGATGGGGGATCAGCCATAACATTTTGGTCTGAGTTTGAACATCTATAAAGGATAGGGGATTAGTAATATCCTAGGGGTTATTTTGACTTCTCTGTTCATAATAACCCTTTTTATTCCCTTTCAATTCTAGAAATTCTAGAATTCAGTTCTACAAAATTCCTGCATTGAATATGAACAACAGGGGACCAAAATATCATCTCTCACAGGCCAAAATACTGGGCCAAATCTTCAGTATAACTCCATGGTAAATCAGCGTAATTCCACTCTTTTCCTGGTGATCTGCCCCAGCAGAGGGCCTGGCCCACACTACTTGTTTCCTTTTTAGTTCCTTTATTGTTTTATTGTCCCAAAGTCCTCTGGGGAAAGTCACACATCCATGTCATGTTCCTGACTGCTGCATTTTGCATTTGGAGTTAGCTGACAGATATAAAACATATATTACCAGGCAACTCCTTTGTGGCTCTGCACCTGGCAAAGCAAATTATTCCTGCATTATGTCAGAACCTCCCTTCCAAATCCACCCTTCTCTGTTTGTGGAATGTGGCTTTTGGCCAGATGTGCAAAAATGGGGTTGGTGTGTATTTAGCACAATCACTTTTGTATTGTGTTGTAATCACTTGTGTACCCCCACACAACAGGGGCTCCTCAGGACAGGCAGAGGTGGGCAGTGCACACCCTGCTGAGAATTAACTGCAATGTGCTTCTTACATTTGGCTGCAAATTCGTGGAGTTCACCTTTATGGGTCAGTTTCATCGCCTCACTTGGAGATGTCACCGAGCTCCACTGATGAATGGGATTCCGAAAGCTGAGTGCTCACATAAATTCTGTTACATGTGCATGTAGTGACTGTACGTGTCAAGATAAATATTCAAGATTTATAGAAAAGGTGTCCACTAGTATGGGTTTATGTTGAGTTGATCATCCGGTATCATATGCTCTTTCTGGGCCTTGTCCAGCATAAATATGAAAGGCAGTCAAAAGCAAGACTGTTTTTTGGAGGCCAGATATGGTTAAAATGATTCCAATTAGGTATGATAAAAGCTCCAAAGGATATTTTCAGTAAAATCACACAGTCCTTACTTAGCCCAAATTTGCTCAATGCGATCTTTAACTAAGTAAGGAGTGCAGGGTATGGCTCTTAGTGTGGACAGGATGGCAAAGTCTGGCACTATGAATCTGCACTTCCTTGCTAAAGATTACAAACAAAGTATAGTTTTTTTCCTGCAATTTGTATCACTTCTCACACATTCCTACCTCACTTCAACCCACCAAAGGAGAAGTTAGTCAAACATGGTATAGTTCCAGGAGAAAATTAATGAATCCTGGCTGGTTTTAGGTAGTGCGCACGCACACACACACATTTCACTCTGCATATACTGATCCACTTAAGTCTAAAATAGACGGGGACCTGTCTATAAACTTTTAACAAGGGCTAAAGCTTTAAAAAGAAATCTTCTAGAAGCTGTTCTTATGATGGCAACAACTAAAGAGACTGTTGTAACTCAAACATCATATTGCAGTATTAGCATGGATGTGTAGAGGCCTGGACAGAAAAAGGTGCAAGTTCCCTTTTCAGCTGTAAACAACTGTACTTTCCTGTAGGTTTTAAGAGCCGATCTAACCCATGTCCATTGCAAAAGGATAAAAGTAGTACTCGGCTCTGTTTCTGCAGCAGCGTGAGTTTGTTATCTCTGAACTCTAGCTAGCAATTGTTCTAGTGTGGTTAAAAAAACCCAACAGATTATGGTACTAATGGTGAAACAGTGTGTGATTTGAAGGTAGAGTAAGCCTGAGGAGATTTTCAGGGAAGCTTTAAAGAAACATTCACAATTTATGTTCAGCGTCTGACTCTTGACTCTACAGTCCATTTTACAGTTGGATCAGCTATGCCATGCAGAGGCTCAACCTTGTGAGGTGCTAAGCAGCTTCAGTTCTTGTTGAAGTCTATTGAAGTAACGTGTGCTCAGTAGTGTGTCTCATGAAATGTTTGACATCTTCTGGGGCTGGGCCTTGGTTGAGATCTCCTCAACTGAAATTTAAAATTCCACTTACATTCAGTTTGTTAATGAAGTGGAATACAGCAATTAAACTGAACTGCCTTGGACAGGCAAGGAGCCAAATGAGAGGAAACTACATCAGACTGTCTACATGAAAAGAGAACAGCATGGGTTTTGCACATTTGTGTGCTGTGTTCTTCTCTTGATCTTGCTCTTTGCTAACAAAGTATGCAACCAAGCCAGTAATTCTTAGAGCTGAGAAACTGGAAGGAGGTTCTGAACTCATCTTAAAAACAAAAAGCCGTTATGTCTCGTATTTGTGGTTTCACACTATGTTAATGTTCTCTGGCCAGCGCAGAGCTCAGTCTTTTCATCTGTCATGCAGACATTAACCAACATAAGCATGCAATAATCAGCAACCACATGCACTCTTATCAGTTACTTACTTGAGCAGGATCACTCCTATGGGCAAATTTGTGGTTGTGGGGAGAAGGGAGAGAGGGTGCACAGGGCTCCAGAGTTCAGAAAATGGGCTCCCATTTGCCAGATTGACACAGAACAAAGAGTCGGAATACTACGGGAGTTAATTTCCATGGTCTCCACCACCCTCCTTGCATATCAAGGTTGGACTTCTAGTGGTATCTCAGGATCGAGTCCCTTTCACCCCCCACCTGCATTTACCCAGGTTTTTTTTTTATCAGTTTCATCTACTTCCTCCCAATGCAAACCAGAAACATCAGTTTCTCAGAGAACAGTCTCCTCCGAGGTGATAATGCTTCTCAGCTTCATTCCACCCACACAAGAAGGCTGACATCTGGGATGTGTACATCTTTCTGCTGAGGGGAGGAAACAAATGGCACTTCAGTCAGCTATTAGTTTAGGCTTCAACTTGTGGTTCCTTGCATGATGGGCAATCCTGAGCTCATGTACTGAACCAGGTCTTAACTAAGACATGTCTGCCCGGTATCAGAAAACAGTGTTGCCACCTCCCAGACTGTTCCTGAAGTAAGCAATTTTCCAGAGACACAGAGCTTCCAATCCTGCCCATCTTTTCTTTGTTATATTTCATTGTAGATGTCAGGGTAATTTTACTTTGCTTCATTTTAATTGTTCTTTTTATTAGATTTTTTTCACAAAAAGATACATGGCAAATGTAAGTAACAGAAGTTAACAAAGTTAAATATGAAATGAGGTTAAAAAGCAATATCGATGAAGGAAAAAATAACTTAGTTAAACACAAAGTCAACACAGAAACATCAACAAAAAAATGAAAGAAAAACCAAAATTTCATTTAAATTAGTAGACATCAAAGTAAGAGAAAATACCACCAAAATCATGCCTTATTATACCAAATGGAAACTGGATGTGTAATGTGACTTTCAATAGCAGGTGTGCAAAATTATCACTCATTTTATTTCCAGCCATACCCACTTGTTCTTTACCACTGTATTCTTAAGGGTATTACTGCAAACTAGCACTCCTATCTGGTAAGTGTCACTAAATTATGGTATATGACCACTGCCTATTTAGTCTAAGTTGTTGCGGTCTAGTCTTCTCCAAAATCAGCTAGTTTGGGTATTTGTTATTGCTCTATATTTTCTGTTTCTGGTTATAGCTCTATGGGCACATGCTAGGTTGAATTAAAGTCAACATTATCCATCCTTGCTGTGTTTTTTTAACTACTCCTAAAGATCCGTTCACGGTCCCATAATGTAAGGGAGCAGCTATGGCTCCTTAATTATGCAGACTACCCTCTGGGCACCAGTTAGAGTTGGCCTAGGGTCTGCTTTTTAATTTTCTATGCTACAGTATGGTCCTAGCCTGGCTCAGGATAGCTTAGATCAGCCCTGCCCTGAAAGCTAGGATGGGACAGTTTGTGCAGAAACCTTATACAAGCTGAGAGCTTCTCCAACCGAGTGGCAGGAGAATCTGCCTCTAAATGCTTAAGATCCTTAGTTCTCTGGTTGCAGTCCAGTTAACTTAGCTCTTTGAATCCTATCTAAGCTTGTTTTCCCCTAATCCTGTCAGTGGAACCGTACTGCTAGCTACTGGGTCATGCCAGCTTGGAAAGGTACTGTGTATTAAAGCACATGCGTCTTGTAGGGAAAGGCAGTTACAGGAAGAGAGAATTCCTGATAAAGACACTAAGCATTATATGCAAAATATTTTTAGCAATTGCTGTGCAAGATGTACCAGTTGTCTGGTCTGCTATTAGGGGACAATAGCCATTCTGAAAATCAATTCTGCTACATCAAATCTTGCACTAGTATCACGGGCAGTTAATTTCAGTGGAAGTTTTGCATTGGAAACTTGTTTGGGAAGCCTGGCCTTCAGGGTGGCCCTATATGGTATGCTACGGAGGGCTGGGACCCATGACTTACCACTCTGTGCAAAACAGCTGGGAGTCTGAAAGCTTTTCTGGTAAAGACATTGGCTCTAACCTTGGCTCAGCCCTTGGCTTCTCAGTACAGGATCTGGAAGCCCCATATAGTCTAGCTTAAACTTGGACTCTCAGGGATCCCAGGTTTGTAATATGGAGCTGGAACCTGGAAATCTTCGGATGGACTTCATCAGGCCAGGTTGCTGGCGGGGGAGGGTGTGAAGCACTATGCAGAGTGTCCTACGGTTGGGACTGCAGATTCTTGGCTCACCTGGCATCTTGGACTGCCCAGCTCCTGGAGTCAACAATTATAACTGTCCTATTTAAGTAAAAGCATCCATGAAATGGATAATAGTTACCATATTTAATCACATACCTACACAGCTTTTCCCCCAAAATCAGCATCCCATAATTAGGGTACGTTTCGAAAGTGGGGAAGCTGACTTTCTATCTGAAATACAAACACCCGACTTTGATTCCTGCTCCCGCTTTGATTTCTTCTCCCAGCAGCAGTGGCATTTCTACTGAAGCAGCTGAGTGAGTTAGTTGACTTAATGGTTCATTGTTCTTCACTCTACAAATGTTAATGATCACCTCTCCTTTTAAATGGTCTTGATGTTCCACTAATCAACCTAAACTTCCACCTGAAATGTTCCTGTCTTTTAACTACTCTTTTCCTATTTTACAGCCTTGCAGACTATTGTTAACTTTTTTTCAAAACTGTAGCTCCACCTGGGGAGACCAGTATTCAGCAGCAGTTTCAGCTCTTGGTTAAGCAGGATGGGGAGGATGAGTGAACAGTAGTTTAGACGCTGTCCCTGCTCTATTCATGCATACATAAACATCTTTTTTCTTCATTCTGCCTTCTCAAAAACAAGCTGCATGTCTTATTTGGGGGTGTGTGGTATGCAAGGAAGTATGGTATGCCAATTAAACTTAGGAGGGACCAAGTTCCCTGCACTGTATTTGGTTTCAGAAGCACCACATGTTAAAAATAACCCCCTGAAAAAATATTTTTTGAGACATCCATTCACTTTTAAAATGTTGCAATTTTCCACAGACATTCTGAGATTTGGCAATCCATTCTATTCATTTCCAAATTGTTATAGCTACCATTCAGTCCCCTGTCTGGGGGTGTCCTATTAATGCTTCAGGAGAAAGCAGAATTGTGTGCTGCTGTTTGAATTTTAAGGCAACCTGGGATTTTCTTTTCTTTTCCTACACATAGAACTTTATCTGTTAAACCCCCTTTAGAGGAACTGGGGACTAGCTGCATGAATATCTTGAATGTTAAGAGGAAGGTAGAAGCTGATGATGTCAAAGTTCACTTGCTTATGCCACTGAGATATCACACCTGTTTGGAAAAGAAAATTTAGAAGAGACTAAACTGAAATAAATACTGGGCCCAACCAAAAGCCCTGAGCACCTTTCACCTTGTGGGTGCTCAAAATCTGTACCTGAATTTGGCAGCTAGAATGCAATCTCTTCTTAAAATATATTAATATTTAATCTCTCAGAGTCTGTGTGTGGCTGGAATAGAAGACAATGAATGAATAATAATTATACCTTACATTTTATATAGCGCCTTTCATCCAAAAGGATCCCAAAGCACTTTACAAACTGTATATGTAGGGATCACTCACCCACTGCTGGAATGTAGCGACCTCTGGGGTGTAACGCGGCAGCCATTCTGCGCCAGCAACACTACACAACAGTGTTTTTAGGAAGGGAAGTGAAGAATAACTTATCCAGTAGAAACTATGAATACTTATCTTTTAAAGGAGCCCTTGAAATAGAATAGAGTATGCAGCTAACATGCAATACATGCAGCACGTTTTTACAGTACAGAAAGCATGCAGTGATAGCCCATATAGCATATCCATCATACAGATGCAGTACTATATAGATACCAGGAAGAGATGCAATATACTTAAGCATGCAATATACATTCAGTATATGCAGTGCACACAATGTTTTTATTGTTCGCCACTGTGTTAGGTATTAACCAATTGCTGTACACATTAGAATGGGCAGAAGAGAAGCTGTGACTGTACACTGAGTTTTCTCACAGCCTGGGGGCATTCTGATGCTTTTCACTATTGAGGTATTGCAAGTACCCTTTTCTGGTAAAGCCACATCTCATAAAGCAATTTTTAATATAAAAATATATATGTTCAGCAGGCAAACTTTTTATCAATAAAGGACTCCTCCTTAGGACAAAATCATTTCATTTCCCAATAGCTATCTTCATGCAGTATATTGGTGTCTTGTCCCCTGAGTTAATAGTTTGTGGTATCCCCTTTACCAGTTCGGGATACTGTCCCTTTATGCTTACTGCACTTTGTGGGATTTAATTCTCTGATTACTGGTACTGGTGCCTTCCACTTTCAATTTTAATCTGGTCACATATTTGTTATCTCATATTGCAAGTGGTAAATATTTTCTATGTCCTCACAGAATGCATCTGATTTATCTGATTGTCTGGCATTGGAGAAGTGATGGGGCACTGATAGATATGGGGTCAAGTTAAAAAAGAGCCCTGACATGTTGTGTGATTATACTAGGTAGCTACCCGCCAGCCAACCAGAGGCCATCTTTTATAATGTATGCTTAATAAATACTTATAGTATATCAAATTGCAACTGTATGTAAATTACCACATAAATCACCTATAAATGTGAAATCCCATCAACACTACTCACACATGTGACATCATACTGATGAATTATGAGACTAGATTAGTTGGAACTGGGCGGTTGGGTTATGATGTGAAATTTGAGCCGATGGCAGACAAAGTGAGTATACATAATAAACAAAGGGGAATGAAGTGCCAGCAGTTGGCAGGGGCTAGGGATGGAGTAAATGGGGAGGAAGTAATAAAGGGGCAAAAAGGAAAGTGGCAGGGTAAGGAGTAGATAATTGTTTTGCGTAGGGATAATAGGCAGGAAGTCTTGGGTGGGAACAACAGAAGAGTGGTATTCCATGCCTGGCATAGACTAGGATTCCAGTTTACACTCAGAAAAATGGTGAATTTAAGGTTTTTTAGATTTCATTAATTCATGGGGGTTCACAGTGTCATTTTGTGGTGCAATTACAGTCATATGAGTCAGTTATCCGCAGTCAGTGGAGACCCCCGCAGGGCAGGCAGTGCTTCTCCAGCTGGAATCAGACATTGCACATTCTCCTCTCTGTCTGTTGCAGAAAACTGGCTCTCCACTCACTTTTATATGTCAGATTTGCCTACCTGTTTTCACATATCTTCAGCTGCCACTGACAACAGCTGAGGCTAACACAGTGAATATTTAACAAAGATAGCACAAATCCTATAGACAGCTAGCCTGTAGTCTGGTATCATCATCATCATCACAGGGATATCGTTCATTGAAGCAATCATGATTTACCTGTGAAGGCTTTTGCAACACTTTTTGTCAATAGGATTTTTGTATGCAAATAAACTTAAAGCAGCTCTGTGTTGATTTTTGGGGGGGGTGGGAAAGGGGACTACTACTATCATAATTCCCAACCATCCTTCAAACAATTAAGAATCTAATCTGCATCTATTGTGCACTGAAGTTAAAAATGAAGAAAACATCTAAAATGGCTTTCTACAGTCCACTACTAAAAAGACAATACAAGCACACTCCTTCACCTTCTTCAGCCCCGGGCCAGTGCCATTCTTGCAATAAATTAAAACAGCCTCAGAGTTGTTTCAAATTTCCCATGGCTTCCAACAAACATTGTGTATAGGTAGGATATATTGTTGTGGCTCATTGTGCACCCTTTTTTCTATTCCACTCAGGACACATGGGCCCAGGTAAAAGAATGGTATAAAGCCACTATAATGGCTCTAAACCTCCCATGAAGGGAGACGCCTCAGGAACTTTACAGTGGCTTTGAACTGCTACACAGATTAGTGTTACCAAAGCCTCAGTGTTTCTGGCCTGTATATTGCTCACAGGATGTTTAAAAATTCTTAGCTTCAAGCGGACTGCATTGATCGGTGAAGTTGTAATAGGCTATAGACTGATTTGATCCTCCAGGCTGACAACTCAAATCTTACCTAGGTAATAAAAGTTCTAATCTGATTTTGCTTAGTGGCCTATGTGAAATGTGTTGATGATCTAAGCTGAGCTCCTAGTAGATAGGTAACTAATTTAAAAAATAGTCATCTTAATTGGCTCTAATTGGCAACCATTTCTACATATGGCTAGCTATGAGGAAATATCCTTTCATCCTTAAGAATGGTCCATCCAGGTCACAATATCTCAGATCATGAGGTTCGAAATGCCAAGTATGGTGCCCATACAGATATTGAGTTCTTTAAGAACAGAGCCTATTCTAGTTAAGCATAAATAATCCTATTGACAAAAGCTAGCCAAACATGAACTCTACAAAAAAAAAAAGAAAAAAAAAAGGAGGAAATAAATAAAATAGAAATGAACTAGTGAAACTAGATGAAGTTCCTGTTTGTACTTGGTTGAAAATATGCCACAGGTCTGTTTAATTAATCAAGAAGGATTACCTCTTATTAGAAAATTGTGGTCAGATTTAAAAAACCCCCCTGAGCTGATGCACACCACATTAAGTAGCAGCATAACAATATTACATTGTTCACTGCAATATGCTCATGAGAGGATTCCATGGGAATCTGCAATTTATCAGTCAGTTTTCCTGGCATTCTCTTTGGTGTGCCTATATACCGCATCTTCCCTGTCAAATCATTTAGCATAAAGCTCAATAAAATTGTAAAGAACTAATATACAAAATAAAAGTCCTAGAGGATTGAAGACATTCACAGTTAGCACTGTCAGCACGCCACAACATAATAGTAGATTCACAGCATAGATACTTACTTATGGGATGATGGAGAAAACTCTTCCTCCCACACAAACCAATGCTAATGTCTAACAAGCTTCTGAGTCAAAGACAATTTGACTCAATGCTGTTATAAAAGAGCTGTGTGCAGGAAAACTAGGTGAGAAGAAGCACTACCACCCAGAATACCAAACAGTCTCCAGCATGGCACATGGAGGAGAATTTTTGAAACTGCAACAGGGTAACGTGTCATAGTCAATCCTGAAAAAGTCATTTTTGCAGGAGGAACAGAAGAAATTGAAATATTATCAGGGTGAGACAATGGCTGTCTTGTTTCATGAAGACATCTAGAATACCACCTACTCGACTCAAGTATGGAAAAGAACATGAGTCCTCACAGTTACTGACAATCTAAATACTAGGACTGGCAACATTTCAAGAGTTTATAGCCTCTCATTTTTATCACTTTGGTTCTGTCCTGAAGGGTCTGTTTTACCTAGAAATTGAAACAGCCTTCTATTCTTAGACATACTAAATGGCTTGTTGTACAGTATAAAATTTCCCCCCTTAGTTTATCTGTTTTCTCACTCTCTCCCTTAGTTTCCAAGTGTCTTTTCAGCTTCAGCAAATAAACTTTCTAACATCATATTTCTAAGGCCTACATATAGCCCCATGCTCCCTTATCCTCCTTCCACATTAGTCTGAAAACACTGTCTGGAAAAGCTCCCTTGCCTTTCTGAACCTGACCCCTTGACCCCCAACTCATTGCTTTTTGATGCTCTATGACTTCTAACTTGTTGATTTTAAGAACAAATGAACCAAACCTGAATCTCTGAGTCTCTTTGCACTCGTTCACTCACTCAAAATAATGTCTAAATACCATTTCACCTTAAGTCTTACCATACTGTACACATGCTAGCTACAGGAATCATATTCTAACCTATACTTTACATATATGTGCATGTATAGGCTTGAAGCAGCTGCGAAATACCCTATATGGCTGTGTCCACATGAGTGTGGAAATTTGTTTCCCTGGGGACAAGAAGCAGTGGCACACCTTGTCTGCTGGCACTGGACTGGCCCTAGCAGCCTTCAAAGGGATTCTGGGGGCCTCCTGGCGCTGCAGCCGTGGCGATCCTGCCGTTTACAAAGCTTGGCCACTTTTTTTTGTGCAGGTTTTTTTTGACCCTTGCAGCACTGAGAACAGCTGAATGTGAGGTAGACATATCTGCAGTGCCAAATACCACACGGCCACACCTGTCTGGATGCAGTGCAAATGACACTTACTTACACATAAGTTGTACTGCACTGGTACCGGGAGAAGCAAGAAAGAGAATGCATGAGGTGTTGTCTATAGATTTTAATAGTTTCCCTTTAAAACATGATCGGTATTTTAGCCAGAAGTATGAAACTATGGCCTTGGACACGAAGCATCTGAGATGTTGGGGGATTCTGGTTTAAGTTAAACCAGGAAGGAGTCTGGGACAGACATTGCATAAACCAGTTTGAGCCAAATCAGTTAAATCTGATACTACATTCAACCAGGTTTATCTCAAACTGGATTCAGCCATTTTCAAACTGGTTTATGTGCACTGAACATCTGTTCTGTTACAGGTTTAAACCAGTTTCTGATCACTTAAACCAGTTTATGAGTAATGTCTGTCCCTAGCCATACTCAGTGGTAGTGCTATAAAACTTTGTAGCACTAAAAAAATTGAGCATTGTGGGGGCATGCACATAAGCATAACCCACTGGTGAGCGCCCTTCAAAGGTGCGCTATCCAGCCAAATGGTGATAGGGGGAAGAAGCAGATACAGGATGATGAAAAGGGAGCTGTTGTGGACAGCACAGAGCAGTTGTGGAGAGCGGGACTTCAACTCTACTCACTGTGGGCTGTTAAGGCGCCATCCACCTTAAAGGGAGAGAGGAAGAGCAGAGCACTCTAGGATCCTGGGGATAAGAGAGACCCCCTATGGCGTTAAACATAGCTGTGCACATGTTATGTATGGCACTGTAAAAGGCAGAACTGCAAAGAAGTTCCTGTTTGAAACTGGGACTTTTTTGTGGTAGATCCACCATTTTTCGAGTGCTACACACAGCCTAAATATGAACACACTCACTTTTTCTAGTTCTTTAAGGGCTGCATATATAATGCTACCTACATAAATTGTGTCCCAGCCTTAGAACTTCCCACCCTGATGACTTGCAGTCAGCTGCTACATTTTCTGTAGTGCTGTATGACAGAGACCCTTGGCTGCTGTTTGATAGGCACCGCCACTACTTTTGCTGACGTTTCACAGGGAATTCTACTAGCCGCACATTTTTGCTTCTCTTTGAGTGTACAGGCATCAATAGCAATATTCATTCATCAGAAGAGACATGCACAAGAACTATTACCCTCAGTAGGTCTAATCACCTATTTTATGAGAAAACCTAAAGTTCACAAGCATCTGGGGCTTCAGCAGAGGGGGAGTCCTCTCTGTACCATGTTGCAGTCTGGTGCCTAGGGTCTCAGTTGGAGGAGCTCTCCTGGCCCCATGCTGCAGTTGGGCACTTGCAGAAGGGGAGATCTGCCCATGCCAGGCTGTAGTTGGACAGAAAAGGCTCTGTTGGAGGGGGGCTTTCACTGCACCACACCACAGCTGGGTAGTGGGGACAAGCAAGTAGTAACTGGGTCCTATTGCCCCTCTTTCCCCTTCTTGGACATGCCCTCTGTTGTTCTGGGTCCTGCTGGAAACTGTTTCTAACTGTTTCTAACACCTGGTCTATAAAATCCAGTAGCTAATGTCAGATGAACTGGAAGTAGTTACAAGCATCTGACATAAACAGTAGTATACCACAAGTTTGAATTCCTTTCTGATCGTAACTGGTGATTTACTTTATTAGGTTTTTAAACTTGAAGATTGATAGTCCTGATCATTTAGAAGAAAACCTAGCTACTGAAACTACATGTGTTCTTTTTTGTTTGTATAAAAGATCAGGCAGGATTGAACTGTACTGCTCATGCACTGCGTATTGCCAGTATGTCCATTGTTTTCATGATGAAAGCTGCCTGGAATGTTACAATATTGGAGAAATTTGCATTCAGGTCTGAACTTTGGGGCTCTAGCCATTCCAGTCACCTGCAAAGGGTGCAATTCTTGGTTGCAGGCCCAGTATTGTCAGGGATAATAACTACTGCTGATCCTTACTGAGAATGGGAAGATTCAAGATGCTATAGCATGCAACAAGGGACTTACCAGCTGCTTTTTTTTCTGTTATTAAATGTTAGAAACATGTAAATGGCCACCAGCAATAAGAAAGGCACAGTCAGTGGCTTTCACCATAATGTAAAAGCATCAATGGTTTCTCTCAATGTACTCATTAAAATACATTTTCCTTTTACTCCTGGCCCTGAAGGATCATCCCAGCTTATGAAAACTAAGCTTCTGTCTATCTGATTATTAAATCATTTCTAAAGCAGATGGGAAAGTACAGTGGCTTAAACAGCTACGCTGAGACTGCATGGCTAAAAATAGTACCAGTAGGTTCCTTTTAATTAGTAAGATGATCAAATATGACAGAAGACAGAAATGTAGGTATATAGTTTTGTGTGTGTATGTGTGTCTTTAAAATTAAGTTATTACCCTCAATACCAGCTATTATTTATAATATACATGACACATGATGTCTGATTTTTATGATGTCATTTATCTTTATTTATGAGGAGAGAGAGGATAACTCAGTTTTGGTAATGTCAATCCTTGCTATCCTCAGAAATAAAACTGCATATAAGATGCACCTGCCGCCACGTGCAGTGCCATAGGTTTTTAAGTGAAGTGGATTAGCAGGAATTCCAGTGCAACAGTCTTTCAGAGCTGCAAAGTCCCCATGCTTGGGAAAGTTAAAAAAATTAATTTACCTTTAATGTGATGTTTTGGGATGACCGGTGTCCCAACAGGACAGGGGAGGCTTGATAGATGGTCCCTACGCATTGATGTATATGCCTTAAAGGATGCATAAATTATATCAAAGAAGCTAAGTAGATTAGAAAGGAAGTTTGCAACTATTCCATCACATCGGGGTTATGTGTCTGTGAGAATTCTGGGCAGAAAGTGGCTATGAGTAATGTATCCACAACCCATCAATGACTGGCATTTGGTCTGTGGATTGTACATCTGGTTAGCAGTGGATATGTTGAGGCTGAAGGGAGCCAGAGCTTGAGGGGGAACTGCTGAGATCTGACTAGAGAGCAGTGTTGATGATACAGGGACTGCCACAATTATATATAGTGACATTGTGCTAGCCCATGTGTTACTTCCTGGCTGCTTGGAGTAGCCCTGAGGATCAGAAACAGGAAGAGAAATGACAATGAAAATGAAAATGTGAGCTACAAATATTTTAGCAGATAAGCTAAGGAATTTGAGGAAGTCTGGCATATTGTGTTTCATCAGGTCAAGTGAGCCAGGACTTGAAATCTAACACTGATTCTGCAGGCAAAATTCCTTTCAATGTCAATGAAAAGGCCTGCTGTGGAGCAATTCCAGAATACACCCTGTGCTCCATACAGGCCTGACACTCAGAGGAAATGAGTGCCTCATGATTAGCCATGCATGCCCTTCCCTTCATCTGTTGCTGTGCAAAGGTGGCAATTGTTGCTTCAAGAGTATTTGCAAGTAAAACTGGAAACATTTGTTTTTGTGACCATTCTGAAGACTGGAGAAGGGCAAGATCCTGCTGTTTCTGTCCTATTTAATGTGAACATGATGGTGTCTGGCTTCCAGGCAAACTTGGCACATTTCACAATATAAAAAAAAGGACATTTCATTGATGAAACTGCTTCTCCTAGGCCAAAATCCCCACATATGAAGATCAAGATCTGGCCTTGTACATAGACATAGAGACACTAAGGAGTTGGATGGAAAACATCCTCTGTACAAGATCTTGCTCCTTATTTCTATTTTGTTTTCTTTGAAGACTCTAAGCCCCTGGTTGGCTAGTGGGTTTCATGATAGCTACTCAGCATGGAGTTAAAAAACATCTCTGGGGACAGGGCAGTAGGAACCTCAGAGGATGAAAGTACTTTATTTGCTTTGGAACTGAATGCTAAAAGCTAGGGATAGATTTTGTAACAAGTGTCACCCAAATGAGAAGCCAATTTGGAGGTATCAAGAGCTTGTCCTTCAGCTTTACTTAACGTGAGACAAAACTATATAGTATATTATAACATGAAGAAACTGTATAACAGCACAGCTGACTTTTACATCAGTGCTATGCAAATCTTTTCCTACAGCTCTACGTTTGCCAAGCAAGTAACTTGCAACACAAAATAGACTTAAACAGACAAACGTTGACAGTCTGACTTTCCCTTATCCTAAAACTCCTTTTCTGGTATTCTGGTATGTGCAAGAAGACCTGAAAGTACGTGGATGCAGCCTCTCATGGAGAAAGCCTTCTTAGCTGTGGTAGTACAAACATGGGCATGTCTACATGAGACTTTCCTGAGCAGTTGACTAATTAACCATGCAGTAAATGTTTCAGCATCTATACGTTCACTTCTACTAGGGCACACAAACTGAATAAACTCCCCAGCAGGGTAGTACTTGTAAATACAAGTAAATTCTTGTAAACACAAGTACTGCACTGCTGCAGAGTTTTTTTGTGCACAGCAGTATGTGTGTACATGCTAGCCAGTTGCCTGGGTCAGGAGGGTGCTTCAGTGCTAGGGCTGCCTGCAGGCTAGCCCTTGTGCCCCAGCCAGCCCGTCTGCAGCATGTTGAGCCCAGTCAGAGCAGCCCCAGGCTGGCAGGCTGACCCCCTGGGATGCCTGCCAGCTGGGGTTGCTTTTACCCAGCTCAATGTGCTGTGTTTTGGACGCATGTGAAAACCTTCCTGGGAGCAATAAACTGCGGAACAATACATGCCACATAAGAAATTCATGTTATCTCTGTTCCCAGCACCCAGAAAAGGGGGAAGAATGGGAACTTTCTAAGGCAAGTTGAGATGCAGTACCTGTGCCTGCTATCTATGGCTGTGTGTAGATTAAATGAGGGGCTTGTGTGCACAACACTTTAAAGCAGACAAAATGCTTTTGCACCGCTTTAATGGTCCTGCACACCTCGGTAGTGTATTGTGCATTAATTCCAGCCAGTGTAGAAAATTTGGCAGTGTAATGTGCCTTAAATCACTTGGGGCTCCACCCAAGAAAAGCAGTGAGCCTGTTGCCCCTCCCGGAGCCCACCTGCCTGCCTGAAGATAGCCAAGGGGAATACGCTGTACTCTGGAACATTCATTTCCGTGCTGCTTACAACAAATGACTAACCACACAAGATTTTACATAAGAATACATGTTCTATTTACAGTCTCTATAGGTTAAAATCATCTGGATCAGCTTTTCAAGTGGCATAAGAAGGCAAAGAGCCATAGAAACTAGATCAGTTTAAACTGATTGGGTATCTGGCCCACATTTTAAAATAAATCTCCAATGAATACTGCATGCAAATAGCAAAAATAGCAAACTGAATTTAAAAATCATAATTTTGTTTCAGCTATTTTGTAGCTCCATATTTTTTCCTGACATTTTTGCTGAATGCAATATATTTCAGCACAAAAATTAAGCTTAGGCAAAACATAATCTTACTTTTGAATTTCTGAAAATTGAAGGTTTTGTTTCAAAAGAAATCTACTTCTGACTGAAAAACAAAGTAAAAATCATGTCCAAGAATAACATCGACAAGATTTTACAAAGTTTTCACAATTATTAGAGCAATTTCTTGTAACTGAAAACAAAATGTATCAGATTCAAATGTCATGTTTTCCAAATTTTAATGTACATAATTTGAACAGCTCTAGCAGCTTATATGGATTAAACAATCAGTTCTTATACTACTATGTTGGAAGAATTTAGACAATTACAGGATAAACATTATAATATCTAATTCCTTTACCCTCTTCAACTGTTTAGGTTTGTTTTCCTCTAATTTTGGACAGTGAAAATGGAATGCAGGATACTTTTATTTGCTTCAAACCTATTTCTATTGGAATAAATCCTCTCCCAGAAGTCAATGGGAATACTCACCTAAATACTAACCATCTCAAGTGGGTGTTCTGTGATGCAGGGCACCATGGAAAGACAAGGTCTTTTATTACTTTAACTTATACATAGCTTTCTGAGGCAACCCCCTCCCCCCGAAAAACCACACCCAAATGAACAACCCTAATTAGTCTGCACATCACTTTTGTACCTGCTATTGGAAATTTGGCCTTTAAGCTTACAACTGACAAGCAATCCTATAAAGTCCTGAGTGCCCTGGCTTTAATCAAGCAGGCATCTAGGCCTGTGTGTAATGACTACTCAGGGTCACTTTGAACTTTTGAGACCTTAATGAGCGCTCTGGAAAGTATATTAGAGCCCTGGTCATGGAGGACCAACAATCTCCTCTGCTCCTACATATGCAGGAAATTGAAATGCATTTTGGGGGACTAGAACATGCAGCATTAACTTTGTCTTAATGTCCACAGTCTCTTGATTATGCTAGGAGATTACCGCCTTGACAGTATTATCGCCTGAGAGGAAACTTATATTTTAACACTGTGATTTTGCTTTATGACTGTATGCTGCTTGACATAATACAAGCTAGGACTGTTTCATTGGATCAAACAGTTCTAGTATCATCAGAGGCTAATATTTCATGACTGACAAAAATGCTGTTCTGCAACTATAAAGTGCAAGTAAAACATTTATGGAGTGGACTGCCATGCATTTGTATTTTCACAGACCTGCATTTTACATATTGGCTTCTATTCCACCCAGGAGAGTGCACACACAGCAGCGACTCTCCCTGTGCTTGAAGCAAGGATATTTGTGCCCAAAAGCTTGCAAAGAACATTTTTTTTCCAACAAATCAGTTGGTCTAATAAAAGATATCACATTTACCCAAATAACCTTGTCTGCCAATGTCCTTAGATCAACACAGCTAAAACCAACATCCTAGAGAACTGGAATAAGGAAGTTACAGAGCTACCTACAATGATTGTTTTGGCTGCCTTTCATATCAGGGTCCCACCACTTTGAAAATGTTAATATTATTGTCACCAATCAAACTGCAAGTGGCAAATTCTGCTTTCATTTATGTTATCGTTAAAGCAATTATTCAGCGTTACTCTCAGTATATTCTAATGAAACTGGGAGCAGATGTTGGTCCCAAATGTAAAACAAATCTGTACTATATTTGTTTAATTTTTCTCTCCCTCTTTCTCTTTCTGAAAGTTTCTTAGAAAAAGAATAATGCAGTTGGGCACGGTACTGTCTTGTATGTGATTCTACTGTAAACATGTTTTTTACAATTGCCATATGCATTATACTATACCAATACACAACAGGGGAAACCTGCCATGAGACCAGGACACTGCTAATGTATTGCCCTTCACATCTGCTTTTCACTTACGTAGTTAGCATGACAGCATCAGAAAAAAACCCTTGATGCCTACACATTGTATTATAGCTCACACTTACCTGTATAATTTCACCTTATCTATCTATGTGGAAATATATTTATAACATGTATGTAGATATATAGTATATAGAAAATATACATATATATGTACACACAGATGCAAGCATATGTACTGTATATACACATAGTACAGTTCCTCCATGATAAAGCCGTTACAAAAATATAATAAAGATTAGACACTTTTCACAAAATCTTGTACTGGGCCTCCTAACAGATTTTACTGCATTACAACTATTGTCATCATCTTTACATCACTTTCTTATAACACCAAAGACAAGTCTGGACAACGGTACAGTTGCTAGGAAAAAGATGTAATGTGAGTATATATGTGTATATACATATGGTATCATTAACCATGCAGAGAAGTCAATATGGATATGCTTTAAATGACACTATTAGTACCATGCTTTTCTACTACAATGAGCAGGGGAAGCCACAAAAATACTGTAGTGTGAAAATAGCAAAAAGACAACCTGTCATTTAAGTATAAACCAAAATTAATTTACTGATATGAAAAATTTTGCCAGAAGGCATATTATGGAATTCTGCCTTGCTTTTTTTAGAGCTACTATTTAGATAAGCTACAGTATTAAAAGAGAAGCTGCAAAGAGGCTATCTGCAAAAAAAAAAAAAAAGAAGAAAAAAAAAGTAAAAAAAAGTTAAGCATCAATACCCCCCAACTAAAAATAAAATAAGGGGAAAAAAAAAAGGAACTTACCACACTGCGAGTGAACTTTTCTAGAGAAGTTCTACGACCTTGCTCATTCTCTGGCTTTAAGGGGAAAAAGTGGGGAGAAAAAATACAGAAAAAAACCCTTCAGCTTTAATGCAGTTTTTTCAAAACAGCAGCAAAAGATAAGGAAGCAAAAGAAAAAAAAAAGAAATGATAAGGGAAAAGATGGCAACTGATGTTTGCAACAGCAAACAGAGGAGAAAACTTTTAAAGAATGAGAGCCCCGAGCTGCTGAAAAATGTCACCTTTGCTCCCGAAAGCTACATAAGCAATTCAACCAGGGTCTGTGCATTGTGTCCCATAGCTACGGATATTGATTTCTTTGTCGTTGAATTTTCCTTCTGCGCCACTTGAACTGAGACCTCTGGTTCTGGTTAACAGCCACCAAACAGTTGACTAGGAAGAGCCAAATTGACATTTACTACTTTTTAGTGAATATTATAGAATAGAGGGTTTGAGAAAAACAGTGCTGGAATGACAGCTAGGGAGGTTAAATTTCTTTATTTCTGCATAAGGTAGGTGCCCATTGCCACCATGTTGACTCACCCAGTAGGCCTGAACCTTGCTCAGGAGAGGCCACCTGTAGGTATGAGATAGCACAGAATATCTGTATAGGGCTGTGGAAGGACAAAGCTATATTTTTTGGCACAAGTGTTATTTATGCAGTACAGAGGGTTGTGTATATGCTTGAACTCTTAACACTTCACTGCAATAAGGCAAGTACATATGCCACTAGTCTTTTGGCATTTATGTGAGAACATGGCTCACTTTCAGACTGAAAGACTATGTCATTTTAATCTATTGATCCCTAATGAGAAAAGAAATAGACCTTTTATTGGCACGTTTATTAGAAAGTTCAGCGTGAAAAAGGCACTATGGAAAGCAGTCGCATTAAGTAAAGCTTAATATTGTCAGAAGGCCCTCAGCAGGACTGACACACAGGGAACAAGGTCCTGGATACCTATCTGACTATGATGGGCCACAGAAATGAGATGACACTGAAAGGGTATAAGAGAAGAGAATGATTTGACTCTCAGTAACAAGTCAGCAGAGACAGTAACCAAACAGGCTCAGGGCTGTGACAGACCCATTTCCTCTGTGGGTTGGGATCAGAGGGGATTATGCAAAACACAAACCAGTGGATTCTGTGTGCACAAATATGTGGGATGGAGTCGATAGACAAAGGGAATCTCCAGTTTCCCTTTTATATGGCCAGTGTAAGAGCAGTCTCCCTGCTCAGGGAAGGACAGGATCTCCTTCCATGAACTCCCTGGGATGCACATCACACCGAAGAATACAGACAGAGACGATGAGGAAGTGAGCCACAGACTTGTTCTCTTACCACGGGTGCAGTTTCTGATTTGGCAGATGTATCAGCAAGAAGAAGGCTGCATAATAATAAAGGGTGATAGAGTCTGTGCCCTTTAGAAGCACTATCCCCCCTTGATCTCCCCTAGGAGTGATATGGCTGCTTTGTCTCAGATACTTATCTGACTGTGGCGGGCCATGGAAATAAAGATGACATTTCAGTGTCTATACACATGCTCCAGAGTGGAGGGGGACACTTTAATTAGAGTGGCTCTGAGAGCTGCTCTAATTAAAACATCTGCAGCATCACATGTATTCATAATCCCACGTTTTGAAATGGCAGCGGGGGTGCTTTAACTACAGCTCATTTGATGAGCTCATTCAACGAGTTAAAGTGCCCCAACTGCCATTTTGAAATGTGGGGATAGTGAATACACGTGACATGTAGGCTGCTGAAGCATGCTAATTAGCAAGCT
>NW_017728947.1:50994185-50996177 GCF_001723895.1 Crocodylus porosus | reverse complement strand
CTGATTGTCAGTCACAAGTCATGAGAGACAGCAGGTCATTTTACAAAGACAAACACCATCCTGTATCCAGGTGAAACTACCAAGGAACTGTCTCATTTATAAGTATTTGAGGGAGTTACATTCTCAGCTGTCATGCCCCAAAATGACACTTAACACAAGAACTAGAAATTCTAGGAGAGTGGAATTTTATAGCTTTACAGCACCATGCATGGTTTTTATATATGTGTTTGTGTGTGTCCCATTCCTGAAGTATGGTCCCATCCTTCCACTGCCCTTGATCCCTCTCCTCCCTGGAGAAATGTTATTCATCAGATTAAAAATCATATTAACTGTGTTTGTGTGTGGGTGTAGGTGTGTACACCCCCCCCCCCCGTTGCATCAGGAGGTCTCCTGCTTGGCCAGAATCTGGGTCTGTGATGTTACAGTAGGATTTCTGAGACTCATCCAGTCCTCTGACTACTACATACTGCTCATCCATGTGGGCATCAATGATACTGCCAGGGGAGACCCTGTGCAAATCAAAAGTGACTACAGGGCTCTGGGTGCAAGGGTGAAGGGGATGAGGAAGGGCCCAGGTAGGAGCAGACAGATCAATGGATGGCTGCCTAGGTGGTGTCACCAGCAGGACTTTGGCTGCTTTGACCACAGGATGTTGTTCCAAGAAGAAGGATTGCTAGGAAGAGAAAGGATCCACCTGATGAAGAGAGGAAAGAACTTCTTCACAGACAGGCTCACTAACCTAGTGAGGAGGGCTTTAAACTAGGTTTGCCAGGGGATGGAGGCCAAAGACTTGAGTTAAATGGGGAACTGGGTGACCTGAAGGAAAGACAAACTGGAAGGGGAACCAGGAGAAGCCTTCTCATTCTTTCAGAGAAAGGAGGGCAATTGGCTAGTTACTAGGGCTGTGCGAGGCTTTGGATTGCGCCTCAGATCCAGAGAAGATTTTGATGCTTCGGACGCTGAAGCAGCATGTCCAGACCAAAGATCTGGCTCCTTTAGGCTTTCCGAAGCGGTTCAGAGCTTCTGAACCGCTTCGGAAAAGCTTCAGAGCTACTTCAGAGATCCGGCCATAGGGTATAATGGGGAATCAATGAAATATCTGTAATGTCATTGTTTTTTGTCTGATTTGGATGACAACTGCAGGGATAGTGGCCCCTGATGAGGCCATAGAGCCTTCCAAGTTTCTAGGAGATAGGTGCAGGGGTTTGGGGGAAACTGTACCCTAAAATCTTGAAAGCAAAACTCATGTCACGTGTGTATGTTAAGCCACAGCAGGATGAAAACTGCCCAGGTGGTCACCCCTGCTGAGCCCACAAAGTCTACCAAATTTCAAGATGATAGGTGCAGGGGTAGTTTGGCTTCTGGGGCCCTGCACCTCTGGCTGCTAACAGGCAAAACTCGTGCCATGGGTGCTTGTGCAACTGACTGTCTCTGTCTTGAGGCAGTTGATTCTCTGTATTCTTTCCTCTCCTTAGTCTGTGGTTTTGTAGGTGTTAATCATTGCTCATTAAGTGGTTACATTAGCTAGCTAATGTGTATTGAGCTGATCCCTAAGTGAATCATGATTGATTGGTAACTGGTAACACAATAGCTTAGCAGCCCACCTGCAGTAGTTTCCCACCCTACCATGCCCCAAAATAGACACAGCTGCACAAGCACCCATGTCATGAGTTCTACCTGTCAGCAGCCAGAGGTGCAGGGCCCCAGAACCCAGAAGCCCCTGTGCCTATCCCTGTGACAGCTGGCAGGCTTCGTGGCTGCAGCAGGGGCTAGCAAGTCTGCAGCTTTCACCCTGCTGCGCCTCAGCACAGACAGTGTCACCCATTCACGAGTTTTGCTTAGCTGAAGCTTGAGGTGCAGTTCCTCCCAAACTTGAGGTGCAGTTCCTCCCAAACCCCTGCATTTGTCTCCTTGAAACTTGGCAGGCTTTGTGGCCTCAGCAGGGGCCACCATCCCTGCAGTTTTTTACCCCCCTGTGGTGTAACACATACA
>NW_017728947.1:50954354-50993495 GCF_001723895.1 Crocodylus porosus | reverse complement strand
GAGATGATTGAGTTCAGGATCCTGAGGAAAGGAAGGAAGGAGAGCAGCAGAGCATGGACTCTGGATGTCAGAAAAGCAGACTCATTCAGGTAACTAATGGGAAGAATTCCCTTGGGAGGTGAGTTTGAGGGAGAGAGGAGTTGAAAAGAGTTGGCTGTACTTTAAAGAATCCTTTCTGAGGGTGTAGTGACAAATCATCCCAATGAGAAGGAAGACTAGCAAGTGTGACAGAAGACCAGCTTGGCCTAGCAGGGAACTCTTCACTAATGTAAAAGCAAAAAGGAGGCTTATAAGAAGTGAAACTTGGACAAACAACTAGGGAGGAGTATAAGAGTACTGCCCAGGTGTGCAGGGATGAAATCAGGAAGGCAAAATCGCAACTGGAGTTGCAGCTAGCATGGGATGTGAAGGGTAACAAGAAGATTTTCCTCAAGTGTGTCACCAACAAGAGAAAGACCAAGAAGATGGAAATTGTGCGTCCTTTACTAATTGGAGGAGGCAACCTAGTGACAGAGGATGCAAAAAAGACTGAAGCATTCAATCCTTTTTTTACCTCAGTCTTCACAGGCAATGTCAGCTCCCAGACTATTGCACTTGGCAGCATTGTTTGGGGAGGTGAGCAGCCAACAGTGGAAAAAGAAAGGGCTAGGGACTATTTACTAAAATTGGATGTGTACAAGTCCATGGGGAAAGATGGGTTGCACCCAATGGTGCTAAGGAAGTTGGCTGATGAGATTGCAGATCTACTGGCCATTATCTTTGAAAAACCATGGTGATCGAGAGAGGTCCTGGATGACTGGAAAAGGGCAAATATAGTGCCCATCCTTTAGAAAGGGAAGAAGGAGGATCTGGAGAACTACAGACTGGTCAGCATCATCTCAGTTCATGGAAAAATCATGAACAGGTCCTCAAGGAATCCACTTCTAAGCATTTGGAGGTGAACAAGGTGATTAGGAACAGTCAGCATGGATTCACCCAGGGCAAATCACCCCTGACCAACCTGATTACCTTCTATGATGAGATGACTGGCTTGGTGGATGTAGGGAGACCAATGGATGTAATATATCTTAACTTTAGCAAGGTTTTTGGTACAGTCTCCCACAACATTCTTACAAGCAAGCTAAGGAAGTATGGGTTGGATGAATGGACTGTAAAGTGGATAGAAAACTGGTTGGATCATCAGGCTTAGAGGGTAGTAGTCAATGGCTTGATGCCTAGTTGGCAGCTGGTATGAAGTGGAGTGCCCCAGGGGTTGGTCCTTGGGCTGGTTTTGTTTAGTATTGTCATCAGTGACCTGGGAGATGGGATGGAGTGCACCCTCACAAGTTTGCAGATGACACCTGAGAGTGCTGGGTGGGGAGTACGCCAGGAGAAGCAGTCCCCCTGCAGCCAATCCTTCTAATCCTGAAGAGCCAGTGGCATGCCCAGAAGTGCCAGTGGCACGCCACAGCCAGTTGCAGGTCGGCAGGACCAGCTGCAGGGGACAGCCCCCAGTTGGCAGGATCAGCTGCGGGTCCCCTTCCCCCACTGTCTACTGCAGGGGCAAGTGCCCCCCCTGACTCAGGAGGCACCAGTAGCCCATGACCTGAAGGCTGGTTCCAAAGAGGATGGAGCTATGCAGCCAAACAATTCTCAGTGGTGGCAAATGACAGAACAAGGAGCAATGGTCTCAAGTTGCAGCAAGGGAAGTTTAGGTTAGATACTAGGAGAAACTTTCTCACTAGGAGAGTAGTAAGACACTGGAACAGGTTACCCAGAGAGGTTGTTGTCCTTGGAGGTTTTTAAGACTCGGCTAGACAAAGCCTTGGTTGCAATGATCTACTTGGGGATGGTCCTGTTTTGTGCAGGGGGATGGATTAGATATGGGGTTCCCAAACTGTGGTACACATACCCCGGGAGTATGCAAGACATCTCAGGGGAGGTGGGGTTACACAGGATAAATTGAGTAATGGCAAATTTAATTTTCATTGTAATAATAATTGGCCTTTAAGGGGTTAAAATATAAAATGTATGCTGGTAGGGGTACAGAGGCAGCTGGTAAATCTGGAAGTGGGTATGCAAAAAAAAGTTTGGGAACCTCTGAACCTCCTAAGGTTCCTTTCAACCCTCATCTTCTATGATTTCTCCATGGGGGCTGTGGTAGTATGGGACTGTATTTCAGGACTAGTGTTTATCCCTGTAGAGTCCAGCAATGTTCATATTCTAGAAACATGCTTAAAACAAAATGACATTAGGGTAAATTAAATGGGCAGGTGTCATTCTGAATTGGACCATTACAGTTCTGTCTGGCAACTGCTGGGGCAGAAAATCTGACTTGGAAAATAAAAAAGAAGGAATGATAATCAGGGAGCAGTAAAGGCGAAGAAGGGACATCAATGGGCTTCCATAGTTCTGAGATGGGCTTTTCAGTTTTATCTTGTAAACTTCTGGACAGACAGATGGCCCCCTGTTTGCAGTAGTCTGGGACATACCGGAAGTAGTTATTTTAAACAATGGCTTTAATTGTATTGCAATAAAGTTCTGCTTCTCTAAATGTTTTCCAGCCCTTCCCTGGCTCTACCCGAAGAACAATACCTACAAGATGCATGGTATCAGCTGGGATGGCTGGTTTTGTGTGACTTGGACGGCAGCTGGTCATGATGTGGCAGCCATTTAGCTAGCACTGAAAATGGAACTGGGGGCCGTCAGAGCAAAACCCGCAAGTCACCAGAACTTGAACCAAACAAGCCTGCTTGACAGCTGCGGCTGTAACAGATGCTTCTCCTCTGTGGGTTGGGATCAGAAGGGAATATTTATAACACATGAACCTGTGTTCTACTCTGCACAAATATGTGGGACAGAGTAGAGAGAGGGAAGTACAAGGAATCTCCAGATTTCCTTTTCTATGGTCAGTGTAAGAGGATCCCAGGGCTGAGGGATCTCTTCCTTCCACGAATTCCCTGTGGTGTGTATTGCACCAAAGAATACAGATAGAGATGGTGAGTAAGTGAGCTCTGGACGCGTCCTCCCACCATGGCCGCAGTCCCTAGTTGGGTAGGTGCATCAGTGGGAAACAGGCTGCAAAACAACAGAGGGTGACAGAAACTGCACAAGGCCTTTGTGTCCTTTAGAAGCACTATCCTTTCTTGATGGCCTCCTGGAGTGATCTCATTTTACTTTGTCTCCAAGAGTGGAAAAGGCGAGAAAGACATGATGTAACCCAACAAAGAAAAGGACCTGGGCATTTCATAACAAATTAAACCTAAATACTGGAACAGGGCCCTGGAAGTCTGAAACACACTGGCATTGCAGAGTTGAAATTCTGCGTTAGCTTCATTTGCATTTCAAAATGGAGGCTTGCACTGATTTAAACATGGTAAGGAATAATCCAAACAATGGTGTTTCCCCTGTGTTTTTAATTGGAATTAAGTTCAATATATGTGATGCCAATATGCCCCATGGGGAAAATAGGATTTCTGAGGCTTGCAAAGCCGGAGTTTTTTAGCAACAGACTGGATATCAAGAAATCAAACTTAGTATCTCACAGGATATGGGAATGGATTTGGTATTGTGGTCTACAAATATCAGCTATGGTGATTGGCATTGATTGTCTTTAGGTTGCAAATTCCACACTTCACTGAGATGAATGGGGCAGGTGACACCTTTCAGAGCTTTTGTTTCAAGCTGTCTATAGACTCAGGCAGACAACACTGCATTTGTTTACATTCAGTAAACATGCTTTCCCCGCTTCCTTTTTCACAATCAGAAGGGTCGGAAATATAATCATTTTGGAAGATTGGATTCTAGGACTCCCTTCATCAGAAAGAGTTTAGTTCTCGGGCAAATACTACAGGTGCAGACTAGGGGGCTGTCCTAGCTTTTCTCCCAGCTGTTGCAATTTCTATTTCTTTGGTAGTTCAACAGGAACATGAAAGTCTGGTTTGGATCACCGGTTACAGGCTGCAGCATATAAGGTCCTCTGTGCCTAAAAGAGGTGCACAGGGAACCACTTCTTGAAGACTGAGTCCTGTTAAGGTGTCTTCTTAAAACTTGCCTTACAAATAAAAGCAGCAAAACCACTGTGTTGCACGTATGGATGGTGAGCTGTGCTAATTTAAAACTCTCTAAGGTATCTGTGGAACACCAGTCACCCGAATATCTACTTCTTGATGAAAGCACTGAATTTTCTGCCAAAATAAAGAGCAAACAAACTTGGCTGAGTAACCAAGAGATGATGTAGAGTGGGAGTGTGTGCAAGTGCTAGTTTGGATTACTTGTCACTATCTCAAAGGGTGCGTCAACAAGAACCGTTTACTGCAGTTGTCTAATTAGCTCCTCAGTGAACAGCTCAGTGTCTACATGTACAGCTTATTAGGCTGCAGGAAACTAATAAATCCTGCAACAGGTTAGTACTTGTAAATACAAGAACTATGCTGCTATGGAGTTTTTTTTGTGCTCAGCAAAACACACATAGACATTCATGAGGTTGGCTAGGGCTTGAGGATGCTTTAGCGTGGGGGATGCCTGCCAGGTAGCCCTGCACTGGAGCACCCTCATGCCCCTGCCAGGCCCTCTGCAGCATGCTGAGCTAGGTTGGAGCAGCCTGAGGCTGGCAGGCTGATCCCCCGGTCCCCCGCCAGCTGGGGCTGCTCCAACCTGACTCAACGTGCTACAGTCCTGGGTGCACATGTAAGCAGCCCACCCAGAAGCAATAACCTCCGGTGTGATATGCATTAATATGCAAATATACTTGCACCTAAAGTCTATTAATATTATGACCAGCTGTGTGCTGCTGAGGTTACCACTTGTCTGCCTCAGACCAGCTCAAATTGAAGGTGTTGAGGCTGCTTTGCAAAGAGGAGGAAGGAAGTTTTAAAATAAATAACTTAAAAATAGTGAAAAGAGTAAGACCTGTGAAAGGTCTTGGAAAACATTTCAGCTGAAGCACAGGAAGTGGGCTGAAAGGCTACAGACACATTAGTTGTGTGTGCTGCTGCATGGTAACAATACTAGTACAAGCACTGTAAATGCAAAATGCACACGCACAGAGAAACAAACATGTATGCCATTCAGACAGTCCTCAAACATTCAAAAGGAAAATGAACCATCATCATCAGTAGTTACGCTAGCATACCCTACCACTTAACAGTAGGTAGCATTTAAAATTATTTAAAAAAAAATGGAAAACAGTTTAGCTCTGTGCCAAATGGGCTGAACTAGATCACCAATTATTTATGGCATCTATCCATGTGTTTTTTTACTGGTTAATTATTTACTTATATGTCCAGGAGATTTCCAGTTCTTTTCAGCAGAGCTTGCTAGCACAGACCAGTGTGGGCAGGACACTTCACAAAACCAACTGCCAATGATTACTAAAAATAGTTGTGAGGAAATCATTCAGCATTCTTGTAGCACTCAAGAAAAGCCCTGTCATTGAGTTGAATCAGCCATGTTCCCTCTGAAGGGCTGAAAAACGACTGAAGTGCACTAAAGCTAGCTTACTGGACAATATATGGGGTTAGAAAAGGCAAGAGACAGTGATTGTGTTTTCAGAGAACTTGCTTGCAATGGAACCTGCCCTTCCTCGGGAGCTAATGTGACCTAACTGTACATATTGGGAAGAGAGTACAAGGTCCCAGATATAGTCCGGCTGAAATCAATGCAAGTGTTGCTGGTAGCTGGAAGAGGGATAAGCAAAAATCATAACAACTCAGTATTCTGGGCTGTAAGTCCAACAACATCCCCCTCCCATGACATTCAGATTGGAACGTTTTAAAATTCTTTGCATGGCCTTTGTGTCTTTGTTAGGAGAACCTGATGATTTCAAAAGTAACAGTATTTTACTATGCATAATGGTCAGCGGGGTCGGAAACACTCCCCCAACTTTTCCTCACCTGCGGATCAAGATCCATGTTCTCTGCATCTGAGACAGATATTTACACCAGTGTAAGTTAAGCATGCAAAGTGGACATGACAAATAACCGACTATGACAAACAACCAACTCAGAGGATAGGCATGTTATACCCCCTATGCCATCATTAGCACAAGACCTTGAAGAATCTGACCCTGTGTGTACTAGTTTGGATGAAAAATAACTGCTCCACCTCTCCCAACCCAGACATTTTTTCTACATAGGAACATCAGTTCTTTCTCATGATGGATCCCTGTTGTGCCAGGCTCTTCCAGATCTGATGTTGCTGATACTACCCCCCTGCAGGCTCAGATCACCCTTTGTCTCCTCACCTCCACCTGGGCCCTTGTCATGCTCTCCAGGGGTGTGTCTATAACTCAGCATGAAAGTGTAACTAGGGGTGTGTCTATAACTTAGAATGAAAGTGTTACCTGTGCTAGCTTCAACCTGGCTAGCATGGGTAACAATAGCAGAAAAAGCACAGTGGCACTGGCTTCAGCATGGGCTAGCAATCAGAGTGCATACCTGGGTCCCCTGTGGGTTTATATTCTAGTTGCTAGCCCATCTTGAAGTTTGTGCTGTCATGTCTTTGCTGCCACTGCTTGTTCAGTAGACTAGAGGCCCTGTGCCTTGACACTGTCTTGCTAAGACATCAGCAGAAACTTGGTTCAACAAGGCCTCAGCTTCTAACTGAGTTCCGCACTTCCCTCTCCCTCCTTGCAATGTAGCACCAGGTTCAGCTGGACTGCCAAGAATATAATAAACATGGAGTTTCAAGGGCTTTGCAGATCACATCTGGAAGATGGTAAGTGATGCATCTCCCAAGAAGATAGGGAGGCTTAAAGGGAGGCTCAACAATGAGGGAACAATTAGCTGGTACACGTACCAAAGTAGTGAACTAGGGTGCACCTGCACAGGTATCTCTGTGGCAACTAGTAGTTGTTTTTTTATGGGATCATTAGAATCTGATTGGTTTCTATGGGTGTTCAATGTATAACACAGGTATAAACAGTGTAACTACCCTATTCCACTTTTGATGTGTAGCCCCTGCCTACCTCCCCTCTGCCAATCAGCCTGATCAGGCAGACAACAATAATTTGAGATTCTCTAGTTATACTCACCATGTCACTTATTTAAGCTTAAGAAGTACTTTATTCATTAAACCAGGGACAAAACTGAACTGTTCAGGGATGGAGTCTGGCTAGCCCAGCTATTTGCAACACTACTACCTGTGTTAGATAGATTACATGTGCAACACCCAGATTTCCATTTTATGGTAACCATACATCTATGCTCTTATATGGACAGTTACTCAAGGGGCCTCTTGGCTTTTTCCTTTTGGGGACAATGGTTCTAGCTGCTCAGCTTCTAATTTCACACCTAAAAAAATGCAGCAACTGAAGCTACTCTGCTCTATGCTTCCCTCCTCTCCCCAAAAGTTACTAGAAGTGTCTAGCAGGCCTTTCTTCTCTTGCACATACATCTGAGTTCTTGTGGTGACCCATCCTGTTGAAGATGCAGTGGTGTTTGAGCTACTTCACTTTTTACCACAACGGGTAAATGGACACTCAACCCCACTCAACCAGTTCATCCAGCCAAAATTTCTACTCAGGTGGGATTGTCAAGACCTAACTGTAGCACCCATCCCTTACAAAAGGTTCATTATCATCTGAACATATAGCCATCTTTTTGGCTAATGTGAAGAAAGGATGTTGGTTATAAATAATAACCAACTCTAATCTGCAGTCTGAAGTAATACATCTATAGCAGTAACGCAAACAGACTGATGTCTGGCTAAGTGCAGCACAGGTGGTGCAAAGCAAGGGGTCAGCCCTGGAGCGCAGTGGAATCCAGGCCAGCACTGATGATGCTCCTGCAGAGAGCAGCCCAGTGACAGCTGCCTCGCTGCAGGTATGAGGCCAGATGGAGAAGTAAACAGAGACTTGTCCTTATGCTGAGAGCCAGGCTAAAATCCACTTCTCCAATGCTCTATCTACATCTTTTCATAGCCAAGGCATACCAAAAAGAAATACTGCCATGGACTGCAGTGAATTACACCTAGCTCTTTACCTGTCTAACACCTACATATGACCTCTACTTACACTCATGCTAGAGCCCAACATTGCACTCCCCAAGCACCAGAAATTGGCAGCACCCACGCCAATATACAGTGATAAATAAAGTAACAATACTGAGAGGAAAGGAGAAAAAATCCATAGTGAATGAATAAGAATAAGGCACATGTGCTCTATATTTGGTCCCTAATCACTGAGTGCTGTGTACGTGTTACCCTTCCTACTCCTTCTCATAACCCAGCTAATTTGCTCCCAGCATACCGAAGTCCATGCTCACTTCTCTCCTAGCCCACAGACCAGGAACTCTTATGTGTGCAGTAATTACGTGATGTGGAAAAATGATAATACTTTGCACTTATTATTATGCTTTCAGCTCAGGAACTTGAAATGTGCCACATATTTTTACAGATGTTTATCAATTATGTCTCACAACTTGTCTGCCAGGCAGGTCAGTCCTTTACAAAGAGAAGAATAAAAAAACAGAGATAAGTTATTAGATTTCTCCGATGTCAAATAAGAAAACAAGTGGGGAAGGCAAGGAAAGAACCCAGCTATCACAACTCCTCCTCTTGTGCTTTGGCCACAAGACCACCCTTCCCACTCCACTGTACATCTCAACTTGCTAAGTCACTGGGTGAGAGAAGCAATGTCTAACAAAGACCCGACACAAAAGATACACCCACATTGTTCATACACAAACCTTAAAATGCCATGCAATTCATTTGTTTTGTGTAAACAAAGCAACTCTATAATCTTTTGCTAGAATTAATTTTCAACTATAAAAAATCAGGAGACACCATGCTGGTGTGAAAAGGAGGTAATTTAGGTTCAAAATGAGAAATGTCCTTTGAATAAAAGGAAGTGTTGGAGGTCCACCTACCAGGGACTCAACCTCTCAGTCTCCTAAGGCTCTGGTATTCCACTGTGCTTCCCCATCCCTCACCCTTTTCCCCAGGTTGTCTCAAGATACACGAACGGATCAGATCTGCGCTGGAACTCCTAAGGATCTTATTAGGAAGCTCAGCATGACAGCTTCCTATTTTTTCAGCCAGCATCCCTGTGCTTTCAGTGGTATAAAAACATTTATTACAACCTGGCTGCGAAGAGTTTCAGAGCTTCTGAAGTAATTATAATTTTGCTGTGTGTTAAGCTGGTGAACTGCATGTCTGCATAATTTCTACCACTGTCTTTTTTGTGCTTGGCTAAATTCACCAGAATACCCATGACCCTTTCTAAAGGAAACTAGATTCTGACTTCCACTGCACTGTTAGCATGACACAGACTCTGATCCCCAGGCAGTCTGAGTGGGGGAAGAGGAAGTCATGCTGACAGGTCCAGTGCTTGATCTGACAGCAAACAATGATTCTAAAGAGATCTTGGTTTAGAACTGACTCAGCTGGGGGGAGAACTTTCCTTCAAATTAACACATGAATCCTTATGTGTTCGTGTTGTGTAAGGGAGGCCAAACTGGAAACTGACAGGGATAAGACGAGCAGCAAATGGTTTTAATTTCTCTATCATCAAAGGGAGTTCAGAAGTTTTAATGCACTGCTTTCTTTTCCCCCAACCTCTGAATTCTGACCTGCAACTTAAATTTCAAATGTCAGATAGGACTTCACGTTTCCTCTTCCAGTCTATATTTGTCTCAGACCAGCTGGTTTTGACACCAGGCCAGTTTATGCTCTCAATTACATCATTCCAATGCAACCAATGCTCATGCCAGGCACAGCAGAGGGTAAAGTTTGACTCATTATGTCATCATACACACTGTAAGGATGCACAGTAGCAATCAGGATCTAAAGTACCACTGGGATTTCTCTGAGTTATGCCAGTGCTCTGTCATTTGGTAGCACACAGAGTATGTCAGGGAGGAAAAACAGAGAACAAAATGATGGAAAACCACATGCTTAGGCTGCAATAATTGTCTTGGAAGTCAAAGCTTTACAGTATAAATAGGACGTGCGCATGCGTACATACACACGTGTACACACTCCTGGAGTAAGCCAAGAGGCAGAAAAAGCATTTAAGCACAGCCACAAATACAGAGATAAGTATCTTACCTCCCAACTCCCCCAAATGGAACAGAACTGGCTGGGTAAGAGCTGACTTAATCCTATATAACCAGCTACTCTTTTGAGTTAGGAATTCCTTGCAGAAAATAGGTTGCTGTCACCTTAGGACTGAAACCCTTTTTTCTTGTAAAGAATGTGGCTCACTTACTGCCTGGATTGCAGTTACTTCTGGCCTCAAAAGAGAAGCAAAGTTCGCGGGGGAGGGAGAGAGAGGGAGGGGGAGGGCAAAGAGCAGGGGAAAGGGAAGGAGATAGAGGTCAGACACCACGAGGAGGTCTCCAGGTAAGGCATCCAAAGGGAAGGTCGCATCGTTAGACGTATGAGGTTTGCAGCATCTCCCCATTCTTATTTCCCCGAATAGCAAATGACCAGATTCATGGGCTCTAATTCTGATATATGATATGATCTTTGTCATGACAAAATGACAGAGCCATTTTAAATGCCTCCATTGAGTCTGGAAGACGCTGGTGTGGTATGAGCATCTTTTCCATGTTCTGTGTTATTACTGGCTGGCCAGTCTATCTTTTCCCCACATCTGCCGAGTCTGTGTATGGGGATGCCGTACCATGGGCTTTTTCAGGTAAAGAAAACAAATGTTCTCATTCTTGTTTTAAAGAAAGAAAAATTAAAAAAAAAGAAAAGAAAAGAAAAGAAAAGAAAAAGCAACAATATTCTTATTTTCACACTAGCAGCAAGCAGCAGGCGAGAATCAATAGGTGCTAAGAGGAGCAAGCATGTCCTTTCCAACAGGTACCTTCTTCTTTGCCAGCAATAAGTCCTGGTAAGCATTAGAACGGAGGAAACGTGCGTAGCTGTCACTCTTCATCAGCTTGTAAATGTGCTCCTGGGGGGTTGGGAGGAAAGGAGAGATTAAGTACTGTTTTCAAATGCCATTCAGAAACCAGAGATTCCCTGGTCGTAGACCAAGACCCCACTGTGCTAGGCACTTCAGAAACACAGAACAAAGACATGGTCCTTTCCTTGCCCCAAAGAGCTTCAATATATTAATCTGAAGTTTAAAAAGGAATTGATGTTGTAAAGGCCACAGCTTCTGTCCCAAAGCAGAGAAGTTATTCCACTTCTGTCTGTCCATTTTATCCAATGACAATTACATGCAAAACCACCATTTGACAGGGTCGAGGTCACACAGCCCCCTCCCCTCAAGTGCACACTCCCTCTGGCCTGCTTGGCTTCTGGCTTCACATAAGCTTCCCCTCTTGGCTGCCCAGTAGGTTAGCTTTGATGAGATGGAAAGAGGATGTTCTTGGCCCTGCTCAGACCCTGGTTTAATGGTTAGGACACTTTGCTGGGAAGTAGATGTAGTTTCAAATTCCTTCTGAATGAGGCAGCCTGGAAACTAAGTATCCCACCCCCCAAGCAAGTCCCTGAACCACTAAACTATTGGGCTAGAAGGTAGGAGATCCATCTACCTTTTCCAGAAAATCACTAGCTGTGGTTTTCTGTGACCAATATTTTAGGGATTTACATGGCACTCATTTACATGGAGCTGACATGCCTTCCATGTGCATGGAGAATAAGTGCCTGGAACAGATCTTTTCTCAGTTCTTTTCACAAGAGCAAGACCTGTTGTGTAAGTGGCTACTTACCCACCTAAAGGTGAGTTGTATTTGGGCCTTAGTGTCTTGTCCTTATAATTTTCACAACCAATGACAATTTCTTTTGAGACAATATGAAACTTGCAAAATGAAATCTGGATGGGTAGAGTGACTCTGCATTCCATTTACTCGGTCAGTTTTCCTGCATAATTGAATAATCTCTTAAACTCAGACATAATTTTCTAATTCTTCTCTGAACTCTTAAAAACCATTGTGCCATGAAATCAAGCCCAAATTTTATTGACTGAGGACATGCTTGGTGTAGTAGAGTGGGAGAGCCATATGCACAAGAGGAAAAACAGGAACACTGGATGTACTTCTAGTCTTTGTCTGTGGAAGTCTTTTTTATTATGTGCAATTTAAACTGTGCAGATTTTTATCACATGAAATATTTTCCCCTACCTCCAAGTGTCAGTGTCCAGATGTGCATGAATCTTTAGGAGAGAGGAAGAGATAGCGAATACTTTGGTTGAACTCTGTGTCTGCAGTATTGGCAAGCCAAGCAAAGCTGCAGCACCTTTATTGTTTTGGCTAATCTGTGAGCATAAGTAATTGCCTAATTCAGTTCTCTTTCTACTGTGTTAAGACAGGTATTGCTGGCCTTGTTTTGACTCAAATACAGTTTAATCTTAACCCTTTGGTGTGGGTAAAATGGATTAAACTACATAAATTAACTATGCATATATCATGGATTGTGTGAATATGAATGTTCCTATCAACTCTTACATTATTTCAGCCAGCAAGATTTACTTCAACTAAATTCAAACAGCTTGAGGACTGATTCAGTTTGCTGCCTCTTGGGCATGTCTACAAGTGCACATTTAATGCGCATTAGCCCAATTTAGGCGTGCATCTACATGTGCATGTCCTTAATGTACCTTAAACATGGCGATTTTAGGATAGTTGAGCCTAAATTTCATACCTGCATAAAGCAGGTATCAAATTTATGTGCAAATAGCTGAATCACATTAGTGAACATGTAGACACACTACTGTGCATTAACATAGTGTGTGTCCATTGACTTGGGACTAACTTTAGTCCCAAGTCAGTCTGCACACCTGCATTGATGTGCCTTATTGTGTGCATGTATAGATGCACGCCTAAATCACCTTAATGTGCATTAGACTATTGTGCATTAAGTTTAGGCACACCTAAAAGCTTGTGTCCACACACCCCTTATGTCACTGATTCCATCCCCTAAAAATGAACACCTCATAACTGGCTGAGAAGCAAACTGAATGCTTATAAACAAAGTCAAAGTTTTGCCTCCAGGGGCTAGGACCGGTGTAGAAGTGATCCCTGCCTGAAGAGGGAACACGGAAAGAGGTAACATTTCTGGTCTTTGGAGAATAATGGGGCCTGGACTGTCCTGGAGGTTAATGTTGGAGGTCGGGCTGGGCATGTTACTGATGTAAAAGTTCCACCTTCTGAAAAGATGCTGGTAGTATTGTAGAGGCTATGTTCTAAGTCTCTAAGTGCTGAACATAGATGTAATTCTCTTTAGCACAACCACAAAGAATATTTTAGTATTAGAGAAGGCTGTAGGGAAGTCTTATCACACAAATATGCTATAATACAGTTATGAGCGTGCTGCATTGTTAGTATAGATGTTCTGGATGCTCTGTGGATGCGGGGAGACTGGTGGATGTGGTGTACCTTCATTGTAGCAAGGCTTTTGATACAGTCTCCCACAACACTCTTGAAGGCAAGCTAAGGAGGTATGGGCTGGATGAATGGACTGTAAGAAAAGCTGGCTGGAGCACTGGGCTCAGAGAGTAGTAATCAATGGCTTGATGGTCCAACTGGCATCTGGTATCAAGTGGAGTCCCCCAGGGGTGGGTCCTGGGGCCAATGTCTTTTGTTCAATGTCTTCATCAGTGGCCTGGAAGATGTCATAGAGTGCACCCTCAGCAAGTTTGCAGACGACACCAAGCTGGGGGGAGTAGTAGATACACTGGAGGGTAGGGCTAGGATTCAGAGTGACTTAGAAAAATTGGAGGATTGGGCCAAAAGGCATCTCATGAGGTTCAACAAGGACAAGTGCAAAGTCCTGCACTTAGGATGGAACAATCCCATGCACCAGTACCGGCTGGGGGCTGGCTGGCTGGACAGCAGCTCTGCAGAAAAGGACCTGGGTGTTACAGTGGACAATAAGATGAATATAAGCCAGCAGTGCACCTTTGTTGCAAAGAAGGCTAACATCATACTGGGCTGCATTGGTAGGTGTGTTGGCAGTAGGTCCAGGGAAGTGATTATTCCCCTCTATTCAGCCCTGGTGACGCTGCATCTGGAGTACTGTGTTCAGTTTTGGGCCTCCTGCTACAGAAAGAAAGTGGACAAATTGGAGAGAGTCCAGCAGAGGGCAACAAAATGGTTTGGGGGCTGGGGCACATGGCTTATCATGATAGGCTGAAGGAAATGGGCTTATTTAGTCTACAGAAGAGGAGACTGAGAGGGGATTTAACAGCAACCTTCAAATACCTGAAGTGGGGGTTCAAAAGAGGATGGCACTAGACTGTTGTCAGTGGTGGCAGATGACAGAACAAGGAGCCACAGTCTCAAGTTGCAGCAAGTAATGTGGAATTCTAGGTTAGATAGTAGGAAGAATTGTCTCACTAGGAGGGATGTAAAACACTGGAACAGTTTACCCAGAGAGGTGGTGGAAGCACCATCCTTGGAGGTTTTTAAGACCTAGCTAGACAAAGCTTTGGCTGGGATGATCTAGTTGGGGCTGGTCCTGCTTTGAGCAGGGGGCTGGACTAGATGACCTTCTGAGGTCCCTTCCAACCCTAATTTTCTATGATTCTATGACTAATGGAAAAAAATAGTCACCCATAGGGTTGGAGGATGTGACACTCTCCACACAGGCAGACTACATATTCTCTGAATCACTGCCTCAGTGGGTGTAATTTCTGTAGGCTGTTGTTTGGGATCATATACATGATAGTGAAGCTTATATTTAGATACCTGGAGACTTCTGGAGAAAGAAAAGTGATATCCATTTTAGTACAAAGATAAGTACAAAGACAACATTGGGTACTGGCAGAGGAGAGAGATGCCCCAACCCAGAAGGTCAGTTAACAGTAAAGCTCCTGCTTCAGGGCTGCAGCTAGGAAAATAGTTCTTATAGATGTCAGGATGACTTCTTGCATTTGGTCTTTGCCAGCAAGGAGTAAGGTCTGTATGTCTAACTGGGAGAAGACAAAAAAAAACTTGGCTCTTGACATGAAATAAATAGCAAGATGACTCCTGACTGTGTTCATACCATGAAGGACAAGGTAGAATGGCACTTAAAGAAAGCACTACAAAGCACAGAGGGCCTTATTCCCCATTGTGTGCTGTTTGTGCATAGCTTTATATAATGAGTGATAAATTTTGTAAACAATTGCAAAGCTGTCATTAATCTGCATGTTTGGAAACAACAGTAAATTTTAAAGAGGAAAATGTTGGCATTTCTTTGAATTAGAAAACAAAGAACCAACCAGGTGGTAAATCATGGAAAATTTCTTTACCGCAGTTATGAGAGACTGAGAGGAAATCACACCCAGCTACAGCTGACAGTTGAAGTGCAGGGAAGTAAACCCTGATAAGATACAGCACCCCTTTGGGTTTTTCCCTCCCTTTGCCATATCTCTGGAAGGAGATGAAGGACAAGCTCTATAAATTTTCTTGACAAGAGGGAAAAGAAAAAAAAATCAAAGTTTGAAATCCAGACGGGAATGTGGGAGGTGGATGAGATAACAGAAACTGTCTCGAAGCTGCACCTGCTTCAAATCAATGTTTTGCAACAAGATCTCAAGTCTCTCTCCCCCTTAGCAGTCAAAGCACAATGACCCTGGCTAGGGCAGAGAGTGGCAGCCAGCCAACCAACCAGGGCCTTGGGAATACCAGAGAAATATGCTGCAAAGAACAGAGTGATTTAGAAAAATAATTGTGTATCAGCCTCTTCTACACTGTGTACTTGACAGAGCTCAGAGAACATTTTCTTCAGTCATAGCATCCTTTTCAGTGGGAATTTCTGGCTATTTTCTCTTCAATGTGTGTTCAAGACAAGAGCAGTTTTTGTGGTTGGAATCTGATTTATTTTCCAGGCTGCTATAATCTTGCCTGCTCTGCACATGGTGTAAAATCTCCCCAAAGCCCAGGCCTTTTAGGTTTGTAAACTCTGGGTTTGAGTAGAATTTTCTCTCAACTTTCCATCTGGATGACATTCCAATAAGCTCCCAGATTTTACCTTGCTAATCGAGCTCTCTATAGCCAGAGGTACATGTAGGTGTAAGAGTATCTAATGCTCCACTGTGGGAGGAACAGGAGACGACTTGAGATTCTCTGTAGCTTGGGTGTTTCAAGGTATATTTTTAGACAAAATTAGTGTATAATACATTCTTTTAGGGTAAAATTAACCCCTCTACAGACTATTTATGCAACACTTAACCTATGTTATTTTACCATTTCTATTTCCTGGGCCATCCGAAACACAACCAGCCCATATTCTGTAAGTTGTTTGTAGGCTTTCCATGGGTGTTTAGGGCACATTAAATTGGGTATTAAATTGGTAAATGTACATTACTTTGGGACCCATTTGGATTGAAATGCACCGTCAGTGGAAGGCAGCGTTAGTTAATTGCTTTATTAAAAAAATAGGGAAATTTGCAGAAGGTGAGACAAATGCAAATATAAAGTGTTGGGCAGGAAAAGCATTAATGTTTACTTTACAGAGAAACTGGACTGAATGTCTACTTGGGGCATCGGTGAAGTGTTTATTCACACATCGAAGGGCAGATCCTCTGCTTCTGTGAACTGTCAGGAAGTCAATATAACTTAATATGATTTACACCAACTGAGCTGCTTGGTTTATATGGTCAACAGAGCTCTAGGGTTGGGCTAAATCCTTCCCTGGCCTCTAACAGTGCACAGAGAGAAGAAGGGAAAAAGTAGGCAAAAATAATCTCTTCTGACCACAAAAGCAGCAGAGCAGGATCCCCACATATTGCTAACAAGATGCAGCTGACTAGTACATCTGCCTGTGTGCCACCCCACCACATGAGCTCATCTGCTGGTTAGGAGGAAGGTTTAGCTTACATACCAGCTCAGCAAGCAAATATGCTGTAGTCAGCAGACCAGTGGGTACCCTAAACCATATTACTTATGCTCCACTGTACGTTTCCCTAGGTTGTCCTCAGGAATCCCGTCCTGGCTGACGGGGCTTCTGACATCCAGCAGCGCAGGCACGTGGACCCTCAGACATGTCCATGCAGCAAAAGATCAGAACAAGCCCTAGCACAGGCAGTTACGCTGAAACACTTTCTGTGACACTGCTCTGCTTAATGTTTTTTAAAAGGCTGCTGAACCAATTACCATTAAATGAGTGCTGAGAACTGCACTGAACCTTGCTTCAGCCCTGGCAGAGGAAAGTGCCGCATCATCACCGGAAGCAGAAGTAGCTGGGAGCAGATATAGTTCAAATGATGCGTGCACTATACAGCAGAACGAAGGACCTTCATCCTTGCCTTTGCTGAACCCTAAAGAAATATCACCCATTAAAAACTCAGAGGCTTTTCATTCAAAATAACCTCTCACCTCCCAGAGCCCTTGCTAACAGATTCCCCTGGACTTGTTTTTTTTCTTTCATCTGTTCTGTTTTCACTTGCTGCCATTCTGCCCTTTCAACAACTGTGTGCAGCTACTGCAGAGGTGTCAGCATGCCCCAACTATAGCAAAATATGAAGCCCCTTGCTTGGAACCCCCTGCTTACATTACTGTTGTGCCACCAAGCATTGCTATACCTAAATATACCTAGAGTTTATGTTGGAGCCCAGCATCTTCAGAGATTTATAGTACAGCTACGAAATGTTTCAGGCTGATAACTGACATATAGGTCTTAGCCTGAAAGTGAATCGCTCTGGAAAATTTGAGCAATATCTGTTTGGCCATTTTCAAGCTACTTAAGTGACACAATAGATTACAGCTGAAGTTTTGGCTGGCGGTTTTTTCTTTACATTCAGTCATGGAATTTTTGTTATTGAAAGAAACTGGTGAGTAATTAGAGCGTAACAGAGGCTCAACTCTTTGATAACTGGCAAGCGTAATACCATGCCTGAAATAAACACTGGGCTGAAGGTACAGTAGCACAGGACAGTGAACCAGGCAGAAAACAACCTTACGGTTTGAATGCTCATTCTGGGTAATATGCAGAAACCCTGTTTGTCTACAGCTAGAAATATAATGTAAAGCTTTATTTTTAATTTACAATATGTCAATGGCAATACAATGCAAATTTAGTACTGGAGCTACTAGAAATCTATGTAGCAATTAGATTTTTGTATGTTAACAATATAATGGAAGTGCTCAGCTACCAGGGGTTCTTTTACACGGACAGCATGGGAAGCGCACAAAGGTATACAGTGCTGGAATGCAGCACGATCAAGGGGTCAGCTTGGTTCTACTGGAGGATTTAGAGCTAAATATGGAAACAGCTATCCTGGGAGACAGGAGTGGCCTCTTGGTATGCTAACTCCATATGAGCAGCTTTAGGTTTAGAGAGCATTGATTACTACTGAGAAGCTGATTTTCCCAGGGTGGGCCCAATCCTGATCCCTGGCAAAAAGCCCGAGTGAACAGGCTTTGCATGGTGGACCAATAAAGGAGATGGAGGAATGGAATCCCCCAGAGGGGACAAGACACAGAACAGGCACAGCCTCGGTGACACAAAGTAATGGCTGTGGCTGGTGTATGCATGGGATAGAGTTATCAAAATCATTGGTCAGACTGCAGCTGGAGTACTGCATCCGGTTTTGGGCACTGTACTTCAAGAAGGTTGTTGATAGACTTAAGACGGTCCAGAGGAGGGTCACTCATATGGTTAGGGGCTTACAGGACAAGTCCTATGAGGAGAGATTGAGGGACCTGGACCTTTTCAGCCTCTGCAAGAGAAGGCAGGGAGGTGATTTTGTGGCTGCCTACAAATTCATTAGGGGGACGCAGCAAGGGATCGGAGATGCTCTGTTCACCAGGGCACCTCCTGGGGTAACAAGGAACAATGGTCAAAAACTGACAGAGAGCAGATTTATGCTAGATATCAGGAAAAACTTCTTCACGGTAAGGGTGGCCAAAATTTGGAATGGGCTTCCAAGGGAGGTAGTGCTCTCCCCTACCTTGGGGGTCTTTAAGAGAAGGCTGGACAGGCACCTGGCTCCAGCACTCTTTCCTGCCTAGACAGGGGGTCGGACTCGATGATCTGTTGAGGTCCCTTCCAACCCTATCAAATATGAATCTATGAATCTATGAACTCTGCCATGACCCCAGTCCATCTGGAACCTTCCTTTTTCTGTTCCTCTGAAGAAAAACACTGCCATGTAACTGAGCTTTATGATATGCAAGGACATAAATGAACATTCTGCACAGACTTAGACAATAGCAAAGGGGTCAGACAGGGCCCCAAAGAAATAGCCTATAACTTGTCAGTAGAGAAAGCTACGTTCAAATAAGTGCCACCACTATGATAAATCAAATCGACCCTTCCTGGAGCTGTAAGCAGAGAACCTAAGCCGGGTAGTGTGCCGATCTGTACTCCATGCAACTTACTGCAAGGCGTCATGTGCAATATGCCTGCTCTGACTGGAGTTCTCATATCAGAGTTTGACTTCAGAACTTGTATATTGGGTCATCATGAAGGGGCTGCTACTGTTTACTGGAAATGGCTTTAGTTCACTTAAGAGGCTAGGTATATCCAAGGGCTTGTAGGCCACTGCCCTTTGGGGAAATGTTGTATGGATCAACCTGTTGACTAATCTACCTCTTATCTCATGGTCACATACTTTGGAGAAATTTTCTATTGTTGCATGTGAGGTGAGGGCTTAATCCCCAACCCTGTGTCCCAGTGCAGTGCAGGCAAGCATATAACTCCTAATGTATTAATATACAGAGAGACTTTGATGAAGGCTGTCATTTTAGACTTTAGATTCCAAGACAATTGCCCAGAAGCAGTGAGAATTCAGGATTATCAGCCCAACAACAAGCTAAAATGAAAGACAATTCAAAAGCAAGATAGAGCTTAATATTAGCAGAATAAATGTATGTTCTTTTCACAGTGTTAGAAAACTGGAAACATTGATTGTGGAGCATCTGCTATGCAGAGCTTGATATCTTTTACCATTAGAGTTCCACAGTTAAAAGTTATTAAGGTCTAACACTTCATTTTCAGTGTTCTGATTTTCAATACATCTATTTAATTGTTCTTCTGTATGAATTTATGTCAGTTTTCAGTTTTAGATACCTATTTCATTGTAGAGTGCTCTGTGAAAACCCCAGGGAATATCTTCATGTTTTGATTTGAATATTAATGTAAATTTAACTGATAGGGTTGGGTGCCGAGAGCTCTGGAAAGGACTGTGTTTTTCCAGTCACAACAGATGACATGTGGATAGGATAACTATAGAGAAATGGAAGGAGATGTTGCTCCATTCAGCTCAAAAGTGGAACCTAAGGAGCAGAATAGAGCAATTTAACTGTTTTTCTGCACAGTCTCTTTCAGAGGATGGTAGCACAAATTAGTGTTAATTAGGAAAAGAGCACGATCTGCTGCTAAAGAGCAAGAGAGCAAGAAAGGGGGTCTGTTGAGTTCTATTCTGCATTTTGTTACTAAATTACTATGGAATAAGAACAAACCTATGAATTTCTCTGGATTGCCTCAGTTTCCACATCTTTATTTCATTAGGCATCCAAGAGCATATATCTATATAGGTGTGGGATGGCTGGGTGCAAGGAGGGGAAGAAAGACCAAACTATTTGCTTAGAACGTGCCCCGATGGTCTTGCTAGGGAAGGATGAGAGACTGATTAAGGTCCATAGGCATGAGTTTCAGCTTTGCTTCAAACCTATGTTGATGGCAGTTCCCAGTAAACTCATCTGCAAAATGAAACTGAGTTATGATCACCTGAAAATTTTTTAGGGTTCATATCTCTAAAACTAACTGGATCCAAATTTGGGCAGCTGGGCTATGAACTTGGCTGTGACTAGCCCAGATGTATCTCTCTGTCCAAAGCAGCATGAAGTTTGGCATAATGGTCTACAGCTGCTCTGGAATTAGGCAAGTTTCTGAGTAGTGCATTTAAAGTCCCTGAATGAGCTGAGATTAGAACCAAATTCCCTTAAATCATCTCCATATGAGGCAATAGCAGATTAGTTCAGGTAAATGAACATAAAATTGAAACACTTGTTTGGTTTATTGAAAAAGAAAAGCAAACAGCTAAAAAGCCTTGCTAAAAACCATGAAAGAAGTCTCAAAGGCAACTTTGTACCATGTTTTATTAAAGTATGCCTGGCTTCAAAGGAAGTACCTTACGACTAAGTATTCCTATCAGGAAATAGTGCATTCTTGTGATACTGGTTTACAATGCCATGGTCTAAGAAGACTGGAACATAGATTAATGGCTTTCTGAAGGCAAGGGACATTGCAAGTGGTCAGCAATCTTGTACAAATTTGGAAAGCATGGGGTTTTGAAAAAAAAAAGAGAATGTCATAAGCAAGCACAGTTGATGTATGTCATAACTAAGCCCCTCTACCCCTCTATTTACAACTCTGTCTGAGTGTCACATAAAAAATTAAATCTTTTGGATGTCAGCAGCATAATTAGTAGAAGGAGGCTATTTGGGTGGAGTGGACCCCTTTTTATTTCTGGAGGTAGTCCTGAGTGTTTCATATCTTGGGAAGTCACACTGGTTGCTCAATAATGCTGATAACTGTTGTGAGTTTCGATTCCTGCAAGTGGTGCACATGTTTAATTGAACTGACCTTTGCCCATGGTGCTCTCATATTAAAAGCTGATTTAGTCCCAACTGAAAACTGTTTTGATCATTTTAATCTTTTGCTTATTGGACAGCTGTCCAAGAGCAGAAAATAATCATTTAAATTGGCAGTCCCTCCTTTGGAGGGGCTAAACTGAAGCTAACAGCAGGTGCTACATATTGAGATTGAAGAGCATGAACATGGCTGTGTGTAGCAAGAGGTGCTACAAGGCCAGGTGGATACATACATGGTAGTGTGGGGAATACAGGAGTAAGAAGAGTAGGGATGTGTGGAATAGCACAGTTCTGTTTTGCCTTGAGTTTTGACGGTTCAACGGAACAGTGTTTCATATCGAATTTAATTTCAATTTGAAACAGCTGTTCCATCAAAATGGAAAGGCTGTTCTGACACTATATCAAAGTTTTGCTGGGGATGACTTCCCATCCCCTATACTAGATCACACCACGGGCAGGCGGCATCCTAGCTGGGCTGCTTCCCCATCCCCCATGCTGGATTGCACCAGGGGATGGAGAAGCAGCTTAGCTGGGTTGCCTTGCTTCCCCCAGTGCAATCTAGAACCCACTTCTTCCATGTGCTCTTCCTATGTCAGTTTCCTCAGCAAAGCTATTGCTACAGCCTTGCTTATTGTTCTTGGTGGCTGTATCTTTGCTGCTTGAGCTCTTTGGGGCGGGGAATCATTCAGCTATAACATGCCAAGGGCATTTGTGACATAAAATATATCAGAATATGTTGCAGCAGGGAGGGACAACCCTTTTTGGCAGGCATGCCACACATTAATCCTCATGTTCTTCATGAGTGCCATTGTAATCCCCTTCCCCTTCCTCTGCCTGATCCACTCCTTTTTCTGTCCCTTGCCCTGTGTCTCTGCTTGATCTGCTGTATTGCCTCCCCTTCCCCAGACTACCACATGCCACATGCAGAGGCTGCCTGTGCCACTTGCAGTATGCATTCCAGAGATTACCCACCCCTGTGCTATGGTTTCCACTTTTCATCCTCATATGATCACTGGTTTGAAACACACTTTGTCATATTCCTTCCTCCTCCATCCCAGTTATGCTTATGCTTGTGTTCCTTCCTAATTTCTCTTGTGTGCCCCTGACAATTTTAAAGGTGTTGCCTCACAGTTCAGCTTACAGGCCCTGGTGCCTCCAGGTGTTGTGTTTCTATTCTCAACTGAAGAGAGGGCATCTGAGCATTTTTGAGTTGTAGGCCGTTAAAGAAGGCACTGTTTTGTAAATGGAATTTTTCTCTTATCTAAGGACACTCACATCACTGTATTTTCTCTCTTATCTTGTGTATTTTTATTCAGACACTCAGATTTTCCCTCCCACACTAGTGTGTTTTGATTTTCCCTCCCACACTGGCTGCATATGGTGTCACAGGATTGTGATATAAGTGAGTTATCATAGTACGGTGCTAAAGGAAAAGGTGCCCACAACTTGCCAGGGTGCTGCAATCCAACCATGTAATTGCCATGTGAACAGGTGGAGAATATAAGGATAGTACTTGGGGAATGTGTACTTTGTTACGAGTAGTTTATTCTGACTGGGCTCCTAGGGAGATCATGCCACTCTAAAACAACCACCTCCAGATGTAGCCCCAGTGAAGTGTGACATTGCAACCAGAAACAATTCTTTTTGAGATGAAGTGATGGTAGCTGTCATTGTGTTATCTTCCCATAAGTGCATCTGCCTTTTATATTTCTTCTTATTTCTGTTTGTTGCCTCATTTGTTAATGTATAAATTGACTCAGAATTCACTGGTATGGCTTTCTGATGGCTGTAGACTCTGCAGTGCATAGCTAGGTAACTTGGACATATCAGCTGCCTATACACATACTTGGGGGGCGGGGAGAGGGGGGCATTTTAATTAGAGCAGTTCCTGGACAGCCACTTTTATTAAAATGGCTCACTGTCACATGCATTAAGCCTTCACACATTTCAAAATAGTTGTGGGACACTTTAGCTAAAGCTCACTGGATGAGGCTTAGATAAAGCGCCCCGTGAGCATTTTGAAAATGCATGGGGGCTTAATAACATGACAGTGAAGCAATGCCGAAGTGTTCTAATTAGAACATGGAGCATACTCAATAAATTGAGTTTGCTGAAACACATTCTAATTAGAAATGAATGAGCATGTCTATAGGAACCCATCTTCCCCACAAACATCCTCTGAATTTTATCTCTGGAATGTTTTCACTGACCGGGATGTAATCTCTGGTAGGATGAAAATCAGGCAGAGCTTTCATCGTAGCCTTGTAGTTCTTGGCCATTGGCCTATTTCCATGAAATGTAACAGACAAATTGGGGCAATCAGACACTGTAAAAACTGTTTGTAATAAAATCTATCAGGGAAGCCCCTGCCCCTACCTAAAACTTATCTTAAGAACTCCCGCTCAATTTTATTGGCAGCATTTAAAATTGTGAATTGATCAGTCCAAGTTTAGATTCTTGTCATCTTCTACTGATTAAATGTTCATTGTCAAGCAGTAAGTCTTGCTTTCAATAATTTTATTAACCATTGTAATCAATTTACTTGGACCTCACTCTTGTCCTGTCTCTGACAATTTTGGCCTATATTTTCTAGACAGGAAACTAATTTGGATTTGAACACATCCCTTTTTACCTGGGTACAAGGATCAAGACTGAAAGTTCAAAGGAACATAGTATTTCACACAACTCTTTATGTAACCATATAAAAAGCATTACAAGAATCGTCCAAAATGCATCACAGCATACATCAATGTTAATACAACATTTAGAACATCACTTTAGAATGCCATTTTTATAAACAAAAATGTCATTCTTTTGTATTTGCTGTATTTCACTTTGCTTTGATTATGAAAAAATATTTTAAAATTATTTTCTGTTCTTATTTATTAATTAATCTCCTTTTCCATGTGTCCATTTTTGCTTACGCATAATGATGTGACAACTTTATAGAAGGGTGTGCAGTTTTGTTCTAACTTGGAGGAATTTTTAATAGAGTATCCGTTTTCCTAAAGGCAGAGCTTGAATTACGATTTGACTCTTGGGTAGGGGAGGGTCTGCAAAAAAAATTGGGCTTCCCATCATGATGCCCTAATAAAATCGGTTATGATTTTCAAATGTTACAGGGGGCTCTCATCGATTATGGTGGGGCTCAGCTCCCTCCCAACCTCCCCCATAATTCAAACCTTGCCTAAGGGCATTTTCTGTTTACAGTTTATCTGCACTTTTCCCTGATGAATCAGGAGCCTTAATGGGAAGGGATTAAAAGACCTTAAGGATCACTAGCCTACAAGTTTTCCAGGTGCATGATCTGACAGAAACGTTTCTAGTCACACCAGGTGGAGCTGCCGCTTCTTAATTAAAAATAAAGAAAGTAAAATAAATATGTATCAATCAGGGAAGGTTGATGTGATAGCAGTTCTTGTATGTGATAAGCTTTGGGGTAGGAAGTCCGGAATGACTAACCAAACTTCACAATTTCCTTTCAACTGCTTTGATTGGACCATTGCTGCAGCTCAATGCTCCTTGCAGATCTGCAAGCTTAAGACCATCTGCTCCCAGTGGAGCACTAGTCTGTTAAAGCTGATAGATTCAAAGAAATATCAGGTGCTGAGCTGGAGTGGAAAGCTCCAAAAATCACTTTCAAGTGCTTGTCTCTCTTTCTCTTTTTAAGTCAGTGGAGTATAATGTGGCAGTAAAACATTTGTAAGTATAGAAAAACGAGCAGCTTTAGTTAAATAAAAAACCCCAAACCAACCTGTGCATCTTCATAGGTATACCTCCCCGGGTCCTTGACATTTTGGCTTGTTTTCTCATAGCTGTGTGAGTCCAGGTTGATGGCACTTTGTGCCCCAGGAGCTAAAAATTCTTGCCAGATTTCCTCCACTCTGTTGGCTACATCTTGCAGAGGTTGTTTTTTGAGATTTTGGACAGCCAACCAAAACCTTCCATGGGACAAAACAGAACAGGAAGAGAGAGAGTATGTGAGAGACAGAAAGAGAGAAAAGGCTCAGATATAACTTTACAGATCAGCCTTAGCAGAATCCTAAACCTCACACTAAGACCTGGTCTTTCAGGCCTTTAAATCGATGTGAAGAGTCTATTTTGACTGTACATGTATTGGACTGCTCAATATACTCTACACCAAATCATTAAAATGCAGGTAGGTGAGAACGGTGACTTCAAACAAACAAACAAAATGTTTTTAATCAAAATGTATTTGCTCCCTGCTCTGGTGACTTTATAGACTCCAATGGGTTGTTATTCCTGGTAGCTCTACGAAGTCATACCGGCTATATGAAAATCAGTTAGGGCACATGTACACATAATGATCATCACCATGTACACGTGACAAAAATTTCTTTTGTGTGGCTTATGAGTGTCACACATTACATGTGTGCAAGGTTTGGGGGTTTCAAAAGAGTTTGCAATGTTGCAAACTACAACACATCCCCATGTGGTTTAGTTTAGCTACCAGCAGGCTGAGTGGCCCCTGAGCTGTGGGGGCCCCTGGTCTTTCCCAATGTGGTGGTGGCACCCCCCAGGCTGCCCAGGCAGGCTGGGTCCTGCCCCGCTTTGGAGGCAGCACCCAGCTGGATTCAATTGTTCCCCAAGCCTGCCAGGGCTTCCAGTGCCCCATGTACTGTCCCTGCTGCCTGGGACTGCCCAGGAATGGGCTGGCTTGTCCCTGGAGTAGAGTGGGAAGGTGGCAGAAGAGCAGCTGGGTGCATGGGGTGCTGGGAGCCTGCTGAGCCCAAAATTCCCTGAGCCCACCTGGGCTTCCAGTGCCCCATGCACCATCCCCACTGCCTTCCTCAGCCTCCTGCCACCTCCCTGTGTTGCCCTGGGGCAAGCCAGCTTATTCCCAGGCAGTCCCATCACCAGACCAAGAAGAAATGGTGGAGGAGGATTTCTTTGAACAGCTAGAGGAAGTTTCCCAATCACAAGCCCTGGTTCTTATGGCAGACTTCAATCATCCTAACGTCGGCTGGGAGGGCAATATGGCAGGAAATCCAGGAAGTTTTTTTGAGACTACTGGGGAAAACTTCCTGGTGCAAGCAACAGAGCAGACAACTTGGGGCCATGCTCTTCTTGATCTGCTGCTCACAAACTGAGAAGAATTGGTGGGGAAATGCAGTAGTGGATGGCAACTTGGGCAGCAGTGACCATGAGATGATTGAGTTCAGGAGTCTGAGGAAAGGAATGATGGACAGCAGAGTAAGGACCCTGGACTTCAGAAAAGCAGATTTTGACTCACTCAGGGAACCCAGGGGCAGGATCCCCTAGGAAGCCAGTCTGAGGGGGAGAGCTGTCCAGGACAGCTGGCTGTACTTTAAAGAAGCCTTAGTGAGAATGCAAGAAGAAACCATCCTGATAAGCAGGAAGACCATCAAGTATGGCAGAAAACCAGATTGGCCTAGCAGGGAATTCTTCAGTAAATTAATCACAAAAAGGAACCATATAAGAAGTGGAAATTTGGACAAATAACTAGGAAATATATAAACGCATTGCTCGGGCATGCAGGGATGAAGTCAGGAAGGTCAAAGCACAATTGAAATTGCAGCAAGCAAGGGATGAAATGGATAACAGGAAGGATTTCTACCAGTATGTTGATAACCCATTTCTAAGCACTTGGAGGAGAAGAAGGTGGTTAGGAACAGTTAGTGTGGATTCACCAAGGACAAGTCAAGCCTGACCAACCTGATTGCCTCCTATGATGGGGTGACTGGCTCTGTGGATGCAGGGAGACCAGTGGATGTCAAATACCTTGATTTTAGCAAGGCTTCTGATACCATCTCCCACGACATTCTAGCAGGCAAACTAAGTAACTACAGGCTGGATGAGTGGGCTGTAAGGTGGATAGGAAACTGGCTGGAGGATGGGGCTCAGAGGGTAATAATCAATGCCTTGATGTCTAATTGGTGGCCAGTATCAAGTGGAGTGCCCCAGGGGTTGGTCCTGGGGCCAGTTTTGTTCAATGTCTTCATCAATGACCGAGAAGATGGCATAGAGTGCAAGCTGGGGGGAGTAATAGATACAATGGAGGGTAGGTCTAGGATTCAGAGTGACATAGACAAATTGGAGGATTGGGCCAAAAGCAAGCTCATGAGGTTCAACAAAGACAACTGCAAAGTGGTCTGAATATGACCCAACAGTGTGCTCTTGTTGCAAAGAAGGCTAATGGCATACTGGGCTGTATTTGTAGGAATGTGGCCAGTAGGTCAAGGGAAGTGATTTTCCCCCTATATTCAGCACTGATGAGGCCACATTTGGAGTGTTGTGTTCAGTTTTGAGCCCTCCACTACAAGGATGTGGAAAAACTGGAGGGAGTCCATCAGAGGACAACAAAAATGGTGAAGGGGCTAGGGGCACATGACTTATGAGGAAAGACTGAGGGAACCAGGCTTGTTTAGTCTAGAGAATAGGAGACATGGAGGGGATTTAATAACAGCCTTCCATTACCTGAAGTGGGGTTCAAAAGAGGACAGAGCTAGACTCTTCTCAGTGGTGCCCAATAATAGGAAAAGGAGCAATGGTTTCAAGTTGCAGCAAGGGAAGTTTAGGTTAGATATTAGGAAGACTTTTCTCACCAGAAGGCTAGTAAAATAATGGAACAGGTTACCCAGGGAAGTTGTGGAGTCTCCCTTTACTACCCTTCTAGTGAGAAATTCTTCCTAATATCTAACCCAAACTCATTATTTTATTTCATTTTATAAAACTGAGATGCAGCAGTGAACCAACTATGATCCAACTTAAGAGGTCATTGACAAAATTGTCTCTGTAGTCCCAGGTGCTTTTTGCTGACAACAGGTCATGGAGTGTGAAGGAGTGCATCTGTTTATAAAAGAATGTGTAAAATACTCAGTGTGAGTCAGGGTTGTAGAATTTAAGATCCGGCTAAACAAAGCTTTGGCTGGGATAATCTAGTTGGGGATGGTCATGCCTCGAGCAGTGGGTTGGACTAACTAGATGACCTCCTGAGGTCCCTACCAACTCTAATTTTCTATGATTATATGATTCTATCTACCATCTTCTGACTGTCTTTCTGGACTTTAGGAGGGCCTTCAACATTGTCTCTCACCCCATTTTCATTAAAAAACTAGGAGACTGTGGTGTCGATACCTACACAGTCAGATGGGTCACTAACTGGCTGGAGGGCTGCACCCAGAGAATGGTGGTGGATGGGCTTTATTCGACCTGGAAGGATGTGGGCAGTGGGGTCCCCCAGGGCTCGGTCCTCGGGCCCGCACTGTTCAACATCTTCATCAGTGACTTGGACGAGGGGGTAAAAAGCACCCTGTTCAAATTTGCAGATGACACTAAGATGTGGGGAGAAGTGGGCACGCTAGAAGGGAGGAATTGGCTGCAATTGGACCTGGCCAGGTTACCGGGGGGTGTGGGGCGCAGATGAGAACAGGATGGGTTTCAACACTGACAGGTGCAAGGGGAGGAAGAACTGAAGAACTGATCTGCTCAGGTCCTTTCCAACCCTGCTAACTATGAATCTATGAAACCAGCAGCATACCTACAGGCTGGAGAACTCTCTTCTTGTCAGTGCAAACAAGTTGGGAAGTTAGCATGTGACCTTACAGAGTATCAGCAACTGCCTGTGTGCACACTCTTACTGACAATAAATAGAAAGTTGCCTACCCCTCAGGAGATGTAGAGAGAGCTATCTATCTCAAGTACCCCATGGGATAAGAGTGTCTATGTAGGCAGTTACTGCAGAGTACCTATGACCTCATGGCTGTTATTCTGTTTCTGAAAAGAGGGGGTCACAATTGGCCAAATAGTTTACTTTTGAAATAAAGATCCCCCACCATGACTGCTACCTCTAGAAAAGCATTTTGTCAGGTGTAATGGGGGTGGCCAGGTTAGATTATTAACAGGTTCCCTAAAGAAAGACCTCTTTTCTTACTGGCCAGGTTCTGATTACTAGGTAAAAAAAGACAGGGAACAAGGAAAATGGCTCAGTTTATGGTTATGCATTTGCAAGATACATAGGAACACCTGGGAAAAAATGGTACATGGCAGAGTTGTAGGGTTACTGCACTTAGAGGATGCCAGATATTGCAAGGGGAGCTCAGCCTCAGAAAAAGAAGGTATAGCCAGAAAGAAAAAGCAAACTACTCTCTGATGTATTCTCCTTTCATATAGCACACACTGGTCACAGAGGCAAACGGTGCATAATATAGACCTACAAAAGGAACAGCCCACACCACAGAAGGGGTAGAAAATACAGCAACAGAGAAGTAAGGAATCCAGGGTCAAACAAACAAATAGAAGGCCAGCTGGGTAACATTCAGCAGACAGGGAGCTGGAGGTTACAGGCATTGACAGTCATGGACAAAGGAAAGGAAGGGTAAAAGGGGCAAGTCAACAACAGCACCAGCTTTCTTGTCCTGTTTTTGTTCTGCCTGGCTATTGTTGGGGATGGTATTCGGAAGAATCTAAGTTGAACTTATTATCCTAGACTAATTCACATGAAGTGGCTATCTGCCCTTTGTGACTCTGTCTGCTGTGGCATTTGCAGCACGATAGTACATACAAGGCCTAATTCTGCAACCCCAACTCACACTGAGTATTTATATACATTCTTTTATACACAGATGCAGTCATTCATACTCCATGGCCTGTTGTCAGCAAAAGGCACCTGGGACTGCACAGAGACCATTTCATCAATGACCTCTAAGTTGGATCACAGCAGGGTTCTCTGCTGTAGTTCAGTTTTATAAAAAGAAATAAAATAATGAGATTTTTTTTCTTGGGGTTGGGGAAGGTATGGGATTGAGGCCATATGCCCTCATTTCCCTTTGCTTCTTTTAAGAAGTCAGCTGAGTTTGTCTGGATGTTCTGCATTTTAGCACATTATCTTATGCAATTACTAAATTACACCCCCATCTATCACAGACATACATACACACACACATGCCCATGTGCACACACACGCACGCATACAGACCTCACAAAGGTATAATCTAATTTCTATTTTTAAACTTGGCTCTTTTAATTAATCAAAATAATTAATCTTCCATTTTCAGATATAATAATAATATGGGAAGATGAAGACAGGTGCAACTCTGGAACAAGTGAGGAGAAAAGATATTAGACATTCCAGAGTAGCTGATGCTTCAGGGCAAACATGTGATTCAGCAGAATGTTTTCTACACGCATACATTCTTCAGGAGACTCCTGTGACAGTGCAGTTGTGATGATAATAGTGTAAAAGTGTCAACTTCCTCTTCTGTCTGTATCTTTCATCAGGGACTTCCAATGAAAGTCAATGAAAGCCAAAAAAACCCCAAGCAACCCACCACCAAAAATCTCTTCTTATTGGGGGTGATGCAAGCCCAGGACTCCGGCTGGAAGTTCTTCCTGAGGCTGAATGGGTGTGTGAGAAAGGGCTTTAGGGCTAAACTCTACAGCTGACATCTAAAAGATGAGGCAATGGCAGAAAGTGCGAAACTTCAGTCCCTTGTTTGATTTGGCAGAGATTCAGCCTGATGCAGTGGTTGAATCTCCAAATCTGAATAACAGTTTAATCTCTCTGAATCGAATCGGAACCCTCCAAAGCATTTCGGAGAGATTTGGAAAGATTCATAAATTTGGACATAGACACAACTTTAAATGTTTTTTCTGCATACCTCTATGTAGTAGGCAGCTCATCAGTGCTGCAATGCTGGGGTGCATGGAGCATCCTACAGGAGTGCAGGGGGGTCCTCATCGTGCTCGGCAGCAGACCTGGAAGTGGACCAGAAGCACTTGCGGTCCACTTCTGGGTCCACTTCTGGGTTTGCTGGAAAGCACGCTGCCCCCGCCAGCTTGGCAACTGGTGCCTCCTGGGTCTGGGTGGAGTACCTGAGGTCCCCCCACAGCCACTTGCTAAGCCGGGGGGGGCGCAGGGGGATCCCCTGTGGACCCAGAAGTGGACCAGAAGTACTTCCAGTCCACTTCTGGGTTTGCTGCCAAACATGTGAGGGCCCCTCACACTCCTGTGGGATGCTCCATCTGCCCCAGCATTGCAGTGTTCACAAGCCGCACTGGTACCTCAAGATATGTAGAAAACACTTTTAAAGCTGTGTCTATGGTTGAATCACTGATTCTCTGAATCAGATCAAGTCTTCAGCCAAATTGAATCAGGGATAGCGATCCAAATCAATTAATCAAATCACTGTCCCTGATTCGGGCTGAATCTGAATCCAAATCGAAAAGGGCCCGCTTCGCACACCCCTAGAAAGTGGGAGTGCCTGTAAGTTAGATTCCCAGGCTAGAACTCTGTCAACAGTGCTACAGGAGCTATTCTATTGAATCCAGTCCAGATGCTCTTTTATATGCATTAATTTCTTCCTGGTATATCTGCTCTTGAAGTCCTGAAGACATCGTTATCTAAAACAATTGGGTCCAGTCTGGGTCCCTTGGGCAGCTTTTGGTGTGAAAATGTGACTACATTTAAGTGTTCGATGATTATGAACTGAAATTGTGTTCCCTTGGCTGCATCTTTCAATTCGTAAACTGATGTGAAGCCTCACCATTGCACAGAAGTGACAAAAGGCACTGTTTCCATATACAGGCCCCCAGGACTTTGTCTGCTACACCCAGAGCAAACCTGGTATGATCCAGGAGCACCATGCAACTATTGTTCTTTTTTCCAATTTAACAGCCCTGTTGCTAGCTACCTGTAGCACTGCCAGAACAGGCATAGGATGAAAGAGTAACCTTCCGTTGTTGGCAACCCATTCCTGTCTGTGCAACCCTAAGGAGAGCAGGAGAGAAACCTGAATGGTTCTGCCTAAATCCTTGTTAAATAATATGTTAGGCCCCCAAGCTACATTAGGCCACTATTGTCCTGAATCCTTTGCAGAGGTTAGACAGCCTCAGACTTGCCACCCTGTACTAAGCTTCTGTCACATGCAGCAGATGACCCATAAAGGTTAGAGAGCCACAAAAGAATCCTTGCGTCATGGAGTAATACCAATACTTCAGTGGACACATGTAGTTCTCTTCCACTTGGATGCCTCTGTAGCTCCTTCATAATGAGGTGCCTGCTGGCATCTGTCAGTTAGAAGAGCATAGAAGTGCTGGGAACTCGTCAAGGTTAGGTTGCCTCTGAGAGGCAGAGAGGAGGAGGAAGGGGTTCCATAAAGTTAGAGGATAATTTTTTTACGTCCCCTTTCAAGAGCAAGAAGTAGCACCTCCTGGGTTGACACTGGAGCAGTAGACACTAATTAGCTCTCAAAGTCTGCAAACTGATAATAATCCTCTCTCTCTCTCTTTTTTTCCAAAGCTATTTACCTCTCTAGCTGTCTATACAGCTGCCTATACCCCCTCTCCTATCCTCCAGCTTTCACACTCCCATGCCCTTTCCTTTCAATCTCTTAAAAATGCCTTAGACATCATCATTGATGAAGTGGGGAGAAAAATAATATACACACATCACTGTTAGTTTAATGCACAGGGGATGCCAAAGGAATTGCGTGATTTTAGAGTCAGATTCTTGGCTTCATCCAGTGGTGTACTGCTAACCAATGGTGTACTGCTGAGGCAACAGAAAGCTGCCCTAAAGGAAATGTGCTGGAGGAATAGAGCTGCAGGGATGTGTGGCAAGGCAGGATGGAGTGCTAATCTTTAGCTGACATAGCAATTCCAAATAAACCACAGCAGCCAGTTTAGAGCATCCCTTAGGTTGTTCAACTGACCACTGGCAGGAGGTGCCACCTTCCTCTCTCCAAGCTGCGGGGCTTGTTTTTTAGCATTGCAACCTCTGCTCTTCTTCCCTATGTTATCTCCCTCAGCTTCCAACTGGAAGCCTCTTTCATTCCTTTGTTTCAGATCCTTGGGGCAAGACACCTGACATATTGCAAATAAATAAAGCTAGAATCATAGAAAATTATCTATGGAAGCAGCCTCAGGAGGTCATTTAGTCTGACCTCCTGCTCAAAGCAGGACCATCCACAGCTAGATCATCTGAGGGAAAGCTGTGTCTAGCCAGGTCTTAAATACCTTCAAGGACAGAGATTCCACCACCACTCTGGGTGACCTGCTCCAGTGTTTTACTACCCTCCTAGTAAGAAAATTCTCCATAATATGTAACCTAACATCCCTTGCTGCAACTTGAGGCCATTGCTCCTTGTTCTGTCATCTAGCAGAACAGTCTAGCTTCATCCTCTTTTGAACCCCCATTCAGGTAGTTGAAGGCTGCTATGTCTACATCCTTTCTATAGCAGGAGGCCCAAAACTTAAAACAGTACTCCAGATGTGGCTTCACCAGTGCTGAATAGAGGGGAATAATCAGTTTTCTTGACCTACTGGCAACACACCTACCAATTCAGTCCAGTATGCCATTAGCTTTTTTGGCAACAAAGGTGCACTGTTGGCTCATATTCAGCTATTGTCCACTGTAACGCCCAGGTCCTTTTCTGCAGAGCTGCTGCCCAGCCAATCAGCCCCCAGCCTGTACTGGTGCATGAGATTGCTCTGTCCTAAGTGCAGGACTTTAGACTTATCCTTGTTGAACTTCATGAGGTTTCTTTTGGCCCAATCATCCATGTTGTCTAGGTCATTCTGAATCCTAGCCCTACCCTCCAGCAAATCTACTATTCCCCACTGCTTGGTGTCATCTGCAAACTTGCTGAGGGTGCACTCTATGCCATCTTCTACATCACTGATGAAGACATTGAGCAAAAGTGGTCCCAGGACCAATCCCTGGGACTCTCCATTTGATACTGGCTGGCAATTAGACACTGAACCATTGATTATTACTTTCTGAGCCCAGTCCTTTAGCAAGTTTTCTATCCCTTTTACAGCCCATTCATCCAGCCTGTAGGCTCCTTAGCTTGCCTGCTAGAATGTCATGGGAGACAGTATCAAAAGGCTTGCTAAAATCTAGCTATACCACATCCACCAGTCTCCCCACATCCACAGAGTCAGTCACCTCATCATAGAAGGCAATCAGGTTGGTCAGGCATGATTTACCCTTGGTGAATCCATGCTGACTGTTCCTAATCACCTTCATCTCCTCCTAGTGCTTAGAAATAGATTCCTTGAGGATCTGGCTCCATGACTTTTACCGGAACTGAGGTGAGGCTGACTGGCCTGTAGTTGCCTGGATCCCCCATTTTTCCCTTTCTTAAATAAAGGCCCTACATTTGCCCTTTTCCAATCATCCAGGACCTCTCCTGATCACCATGAGTTTTCAAAGATGACTAATGGCACTGCAGTCACATCACCCAATTTCCTCAGTACCCTCAGGTGCATCCCATCCAGCCCCATGGAATTGTATATGTCCAGCTTTTCTAAATAGTCACTAACCTGTTCTTTTGCCACTGTTGGTTGCTCTCAACCATCCCAAACTGTGCTGCCAGGCGTTTTTGTTGTTCTTGTTACCCTTCACATCCCTTGCTAGCTGCAACTCCAATTGTGCTTGGCCTTCCTGACTTCATCCCTGCATGCCCGAGCAATGCTCTTATGTTCTTCCCTAGTTATTTGTCCAAGTTTCCACTTCTTATAAGCTTCCTTTTTGTGATCTAGTTTACTGAAGAGTTCCCTGCTAAGCCAAGCTAGACGTCTGCCATACTTGCTAGTCTTCCTGCACATCAGGATGGTTTGTTCCTGCACTCTCAGTAAGGATTCTTTAAGGTACAGCCAGCTCTCCTGGATTCCTCTCTCCCTCAGACTGGCTTCCCAGGGGATCCTGCTCATGAGTTCCCTAGTGAGTCAAAGTAGAAGGGAGGAATAGGCTGCAGTCGGACCTAGACAGGTTACAAGGGTGGGCGGATGAGAATAGGATGGGATTCAACACCGACAATGCAAAGTGATGCACCTAGGGAGGAACAACCGGCACCATACCTACAGGTTGGGGAACTCCCTTCTTGTCAGTACAGAGGCGGAAAAGGATCTTGGAGTCATTATTGATGCCAAGATGAACATGGGCCGGCAGTGTGGGGATGCAGTCAGGAAGGCCAACCATACCTTGTCAAGCGTCCACAGATGCATCTCAAGCAGGTCCAAGGAGGTGATCCTCCCCCTCTATGCCGCACTGGTCAGGCCGCAGCTGGAGTAGTGCATCCAGTTCTGGTTGCTGCACTTCAGGAGGGATGTGGACAACATGGAGAGGGTCCAGAGGAGGGCCACTCATATGATCAGGGGGCAGCAGGGCAGGCCCTACGAGGAGAGGCTACGGGACCTGAACCTGTTCAACCTCCACAAGAGAAGGCTGAGGTGGGATCTAGTGGCCTCTTACAAACTAGTCAGAGGGGACCAGCAGGCATTGGGGGAGTCCCTGTTCCCCCAAGCGCTACCAGGAATGACCAGGAATAATGGTCACAAGCTGGCAGAGGGTAGATTTAGGCTAGATATCAGGAGGCGCTACTTCACTGTCAGGGCGGCTAGGATCTGGAACCAGCTTCCAAGAGAAGTGGTGTTGGCTCCTACCCTGGGGGTCTTTAAGAGGAGACTAGATGTACACCTTGCTGGGGTTGTTTGACCCCAGTACTCTCTCTTGTCATGGTAGGGGGTTGGACTAGATGATCTACTCAGGTCCCTTCCGACCCTAGAAAGTATGGAACTATGAAGTTTGCTTTTCTGACTTTGAAAAGCAGAGTAAAAGTCTGGGGTCCTTACTCTGCTGCTCTCCATCCTTCCTTTCCTCAGGATCCTGAACTCAATCATCTCATGGTCACTGCTGCCCAAGTTGCTATCTACTAGTACATTCCCCACCAATTCTTCCCTGTTTGTCAGCAGCAGGTCAAGAAGAGCACGGCCCTTAGTTGTCTGCTCTGGCACCTGCACCAGGCAGTTGTCCCCAGCACTCTCCAACAAATTTCTGCTTTGCATGTGCAGTGCTGTATTGCCCTCCCAGTAGATGTCTGGGTAGTTGAAGTCCCCCATGAGAACCATGAGGGCCTGTGATCAGAAAACTTCCACTAGCTGTTTGAAGAAAGCCTCATCCGCCACTTCCTCCTGGTCTAGTCTATAGCAGACCCTCATGACGACATCATCCTTGTTGCTCTCCCCTCTAATCTTAACTCAGAGACTTTCAACAGGCCTATCTCCAGTTCCATACTGGAGCTCTGAATTACCGTGTTTTCTACATTTACTATCAGTCAGAAAGTCAGGGTGTAACATATGGACACATTCAAGGATAACAGTTTGTACAGAAAGAAGCTGAACTTTGATTCCAGCCTCCTGAATGTTTACTTACAATTTCCTATCCTGGCAAAGAGACCATAAATATGATTCCTGCTCCAATTCTTTCTGCCGAACTACACAGATGTTTTTTCTGAGCCTTGTGTTGTACAAAGATAGAGTTTCTGTGCCCTCTTGTGGCCAGAAGGAGCCTAAAGAAATGACTGTTGGATGTGAAGGCATTTCAATGCCGATGTAGTTTTAGATTTTCAGAATATCATTGCTCATAAAGGTGGACAATGAATTTAACCATCCCAGTAGTAAACAACATGCAGTCAAGACCAACTAAGATACCAGTGCAGCTCCACTATAAATTTAACAAATAACCATAGTATTTTGGTGACTTCCAGCTAGAGCTGCCTGGAAGTTTATATTTGTATACTTTTCTGGGGGACTAAAAACAGATTTTCAAGTAACTTTTTTACAGAACTTTTTTTTTTTTTTTTTTGCTTTTCTTAATTTCTGATTTTTCATGAGAAAATTAAAATTATTTTTTTGAAGTTTCTATCCAAAAAGTTTTAATGTACAATAAAGAAAATTATTTGAAGATAAAAATGTCTTCCAACTAATTCTATACCAGTATACAGCTTCCTATGGCTACACACAAAACAACTGCTTTTGTGGTTTGCAAGCTTCATAATGTATATCCATATAATGTCTGATGGGCCATCCCCTTAGATCGGCAAGCAGGTGTGCAGATTCCCTTCCCCTTGGGTAAGGTCAGTATTTCCCATGCTCCTTTTTAGCTCCTTCTCTTTACAACTGACAGTCTTTGAAGCTGGGGAAAAAATCAATCCTCCGGTTAGAGGAACATCTCAGCAATCTTGATGGTCTCAAGAGACATCCTACTCATAAAAAATGTACATGGCTCTCTTTGGCCTATTTCTTTCGCTCTGTTTTTTTTTTTTAAATTGAAGATTGGCATTTTGTCTGTTGTGTTTCTGTAAGCTTCCAAAGAGAAAGGAAGCAAAACAGACTGTAAATGAAAGGTAGTGACAGTGAGATGAAAGAGTGTGAAAGAATAAGAGTAATAACAAAGGAGAGAAAAAAAACTAATTGATTTTTCTGCTCCAACATAAATAAATACCAGTCAATGACTAGATAATAAATAGGGTTCAAACAAAGCCAGGAGTGTAGCGGGCCTGACAGTTCAGTCTTCTGGAACACAAAACATAGGAATGGACATGTCTGTATAGGTCACTGCATCTATCCCTCTGCTATCACCAGCAGAGCTCCGCTGGAGCCACAGAGCAAAGATCAATTTTGCATTCAGTTACAAAGGTGTGGGGTAACCCCACTGAAGTCAGAGTAGTAAAACAGGGGTTTTATCCGTGTGGGAGAGGGTAGCCTCATTTGCCTTATTTCAATATTGAATATTTTATTCTTGAATGTAATATTGTACTATGTAAAAACATATCAGTCTAGGACACATTTCATGGACTCTCTTCAGTTGCAGTGCTGGTAGTTTCCATGTCTCCATGGTACAAGGCAATATTGTGTAGAGATACCTAAGCTAGAGCTGCATGGGGGAGCTGGGGTACTGGAAGCAGTAAACCTACAGTTTCAAGGTGCTCACTAGGCTCATTTGCCCTGCTCCTCAGCAGACCATCATGCTAATATGGCTGTACTGCATCCAGCAGCTGAGCAAACTTGGGTACCTCTGCATGGTTCTGCGTCATGCCATTTAAACATACAATCAGGTAAATATTGGAAAACTCAGGTTGGTCACTCCATGACATATGGCTCTATTCTGCTTTTGATGTGCCCGCATAATCACTATCAGGGCTGTATCCATGTGCCAGAAAAAGAATATGGCCCCATTTCAATTTGTGGTTAATAGCTATTGGTTGAGAAGAGTCTCTAAAGAAAGGTGGCTACTAGGAATTTTCTAGAAAAGTTTAGAATTAAAAAAGCTTGCATCCTAAGGAAGCTCTTTCCAACTTCTAAGACCTTTGCTGTGAGGTATAGTGATATTGGTTGCTCATTTTGTTTTAAGCCTCTAGCATTGCCCTTCTCTCTATCTTTCCATAAAATCCCAGTATCTTGGGGATAAGAACCACTCTTCGCACTCCCTGGTTTCTAGAACACCTGCCTTGTATTTTTTAACATCATTGGTAAGCCAATCCTATTTCTACTTTTTCCTTGTGAATATTTGTTACCATATTTCTCTGTTTGCTTTTGTCTGTGGCCCACTCAGCAGCTAATTAACCTCAGTGCCTTTATGGAGTTTCATTGGAGTCACTGTCCTGTATGACTACACCCTTATGTGAGGTCATGGCCTAGTCTGTGTTGTTTAACTGTGTTCGACTTGGAGCGCAGGTAAGGGAGCTCCAGGAGGACGTTAGCAGGCTGAGGGGAATAAGGGAGGCAGAGGAGGAAATTGACAGATATTTTCTTTCCCTGCAGGGTTGTATGACCAAGGAGGATGCACCTCAAGATGAGCCCTCCACTGCTAAGTGGCAGACGGTCACCTCCCATGCCAGGGCTGCTCGAGACACGGCAGCAC
>NW_017728947.1:50929482-50954343 GCF_001723895.1 Crocodylus porosus | reverse complement strand
TGACCCCAGTATTCTTTCCTGCCATGGCAGGGGGTCGGACTAGATGATCTGCTTAGGTCCCTTCTGACCCTAGAAACTATGAAACTATGAAACCATGTCCAAATGAGCATGGATGTTTCGTTCTCTGGAGACAACTAATGGTGGCACAAGGTAGGCCGCCACTAGCTGTCCCTGGGGAACACCTGTGCCACGTGTGCTCTGGCGTACAGCAGATTACCCCAGGTGGGGTAGGAGAGGCTAAGGCCAGTACTGGGCTGGCCCCAGAAGCCTTACTTGTGGTCCTGGGGACCTCCTGGAGCTTCAGCAGCAGTGATCCTGCCACTTGAAGCCTGGCCAGTAGTCACAGTGCACCTCTGGCAGGCCAGGTTCCGGTTTTGAGCGGTGCATGCTGCCCCCACGGGTGCCACTCTGCTTTTTTTTGGGGTGGGTATTTTTGACCCCTGGATAGCTAGAGGTCAAACCCCTCTCCCCTCCTCCCTCCGCACTGCTCCCTTGCAGTGCAGAGGACAACTGAATGTGCCATATGTGCCACATACAGCACAGTCATGCTCATTTGACATGACTCTGGTGGCCTTTTTTAGGTCCCATACAATGCATTTTGTATGTCAAAAACAGCAAAGTATTAAAGAAAATTATTTAAAAGAAAGCAAAATCAAAGGAGGAAGGGGAAAGTGTGCCACCTTCTCTGCAGCAATGAAACCTCAGAGTCAAGTGTTTTTATATTTTTTAAGCTGGCTGTTTGTGAAAGATGCTGCAGCACTGAAATCATGGGCTCCCTAGTGAGTCTTAATTCATATCACCCTACAGAAATTCCCTTCTGTTCCTGCTGGCGCCAGTCTTTAGAATTGCTCAACCTTGCAGGCCTCCATTACTTCTTAGCCTGTAAACACACTCTACCTTAGGGTTAAAGAGAATAGATATTGGCATTAGAACTGGCTGCCAGTGACAGAGAAAGGTAATGACTTGATTTCTAATTCCAGCACCCTCTGGATTCATTTAAATAGGAAGAGTGTATGAACATCAGCCAGAGGCAAAACCTTCTGCCCTGCAGCAATCCAAGCCAAATGTAGTTAATAAAAGTAATCTGTAAAATGCACCATATTTAAATGGGGAAGTTTTAACTGGGGGTTTATAGTTACAGCTTAATTGCCAGAACAAAGACACAGATATGCTTAAGTGAAGGGAATGTGTAAAAGCTCAGCAATTATTAAAGAAACATGTTTGGGTTAAAAATAATTTCATATAATTTTCTTAGTTATAGCTCCCCAGAATATTAAAAGTAAAAGAATATACATGTTTTTTCTATTTCTGTTGTCAGCACACTTTTTAGATTTCTCCCTAAACAATTAAAGAAGTTAGTCACTTTCAACGTAGTTTAAAGTCATTTTCCAGTGAATTTGAATCTCACTTTCAGATTTTTACACACTAGCACAGTCAAGGCTGGATTAACCCTTTAGTGGGCCCTAGGCAAACAAACTCATGGGCCCTACTTTTTTCAGTCAATAATTGTAATATGTAAAATAAGCACAACTGGGCCCCTTATTCACTTAGGGCCGTAGGCATGTGTCTAGTTTGCCTATGCATTAATCTGGCCCTGAGCACATTGTTGTAAAAAGTAACTTGTTTGAACAATTTTTGCATGCATTTCATTCTTGGAGTTAACTTTCCACAAATGCACACCTACACACACACACACACGACAAAAGACCCTGGAAACGCTGGATCAGATTCTAATCTGGTGTAAACGGCAGTAACCCCACTGATTAAAAATGTTACATCACTTTAAAACTGCTAGGAATCTGGCCCAGTTTGATCCTCTCTCATCAACAAAACAAGTATTACACTTTCAGCACATACTCCCAAATACTGCCCTGCCTATGTACCCTAAGCCTATTCTAAGCTGAGGACTACCTCCATGAGGGGGAGAAAGTGATACTGTCTCTGCGCCCATCAATTCTTGGCCACTGTACAAAGACAGCCAAATGTTGATGATAAATTTGGAACGTGCACAATTGTCTCCTTTCACTGAACACTACAGATTCGGCAGCATTCTAAAGCCATTTGCTCACTCCAGGAACTTCAGAAATGAAAATTTAACCCATGGAAGCTTATACTCAAGTTATATTAAATCTTCATACAAAAACAGATGTTCAGTTCAACTCTTACCCTTTCCCTCTCCTCCTTAAACATAGCTACTGAACTTCAGCTAGCGAGTGAGATCGACACGCACTTTCTGGAGACCCCCCACACAACAAATTTCCTCTTCAATGTCCTAATGTGTATGCTTTAACCATTAATGTTCCACACTGCTTGTGTGGTTTAAATTGCCCATAGTGCAGTAGCATGAAAATAAAAACAATAGTGGAGGAAAACTGATAGGGATTTTTTTCAAGGAGTGCATAAATTAGCTACATATTGGAAATGTTTATTTCCTATGCAGGCCATGTATGAAATAACTAATATATGGCTAACATGCATAGGAAATAAAAACAGGCCTTTAAAGTATATTTTAGAAGGTGTTCCTCCCATATACTCTTTTTCCATGCATGCCAAGGGGAATTTTTTGATGAGAATAAGTTATTGGAAACTATATAATTTGAATTAATTGGGGAATAGGTTTGAATATCAGTCTCCATGAAAATTATTGGATGACACTGTATTGTATACGAGTTGTTGCATCATATGTCATGTTCTATGAGTTATTCAATCCTTTAAAATTACGGAAATCTTAAAAATACATTTTGCTAAAACCCCAGTAAACTGAGATGCACTTTTGCAGATTGATCATTTCCCTCCTTATTGCCAGTAGGTTTAACATAGGAATAAGCAAATTTTTACTTTTTCTAATTACAATCTCTTCCCTCTTGGATTCATGTAGTGAATCCACAGGAAACTTATGGCAGATTTGTTTTAGTTGTTAACTATAGACACAAAGGGTGACTCTGACCCTGAACTTCACCAGAAATGATGACGAGCCAGGGCACAATGTCACGGATAAGAGATCTCATATTCTGTGGACACAAACACATAGGCAGGAGAGGCACGCCTGTATAAGACACCAGCTGGGCTGCTTTTCATTTTGGAATGAAAGGCAGTATATTAAATTTTAAACATATTTCATTTAAAAAAAGGGATATGAAATTATAAGCGAGGGATTGGTAATACTGCCTGTTATTAAGATGATACCCATTATGAAACTATTTTCTGTTGCTTATAACTTTGTCAGGCTTTAGCCAGCCATTCAGGTTGAAATTTCTTATGCCTATTCTGTGTCTCATACCCAAGTTAATTTTTAGCCAGAATGTTTTAGTTGTTTCCAGACTGAGCCTGGGGAAAGAATTGCTGTTTTGCTCCTGTAAAATTCTGCAGACCTCTTCCTGAGAACTTCTGGTGCCCCCATATTTTAGAGTAGCGACCTGAAATCAGTACCGTAAGTGGAAGGGGGTGACCTAGGTAGCAGCACCTTTGGGAGCAGGGGCATACAAAAACAGCCACTGCTGCAGCTAGTTATGCTGCTGCCATCAGCAGCAAGGCAGCCAGCGCTGTCTCCTGTGCTGCCACTGCCCAGGTCACGGAGCTGCCCTGTTACATGACTTGGGGCACAGCAAACTAAAGCTCCTCCAGGCTCCGTGCAGCTCAGGGCTCTGCAGAAAGCCCTGCAGGCAGCCTGGCAGCAGCCCGGGAAAGCAGGCTCCACTCAAGAAAAGTGGCAAGCCTGATCTTCCCCCTCCCGCCAGAGCTTGCCTGCCTGCCTGAGCTGTACAGGGGCCCGGTGCTTTCCTCCACAGCTGCAGTGCCCCCCGGGACCACCTGAGCTGGGTACTGCCTGGGGGGAGGGGGGGGACGCTGCTGCTGCAGAGAGAAGCACCAGCCTTCCCCCCACCCCACCCCCAGCTCAGGGACTGCTTTGCCCATTGGTAGCTCACCCACACCTCCCTGCCCGAGAGGCAGGTAAGTCAGCGGGGTGTGTGCATGACATGGGGGCTTAATTGGCCCTAAGTTGAAGCAATGTTTTTTAAAACCCACCACTTCATTTTAGGGCCCCCGTTTCATCTACACACATCCAAGGCTGCTGGATTTGGTCCAATACCTGGGTGAGTTACAGCTCAAGTCAAGAGGTTTTACCTAAGGTTTTCAGAGCTGAATTCTGATTCCAGGAAACGAAGAAACTGGTCTCGCCCCACTGGGTCTTTCAGCACTTCATCCATGGAAAACCCCCATCTTTTCACTCGTTGTTGGCTGGGTTCTTTGCTGTTTAGGGGAGAGTGAGGAGAGATAGAAATGAATGCTTATTTTCAGCCACATGTCCAAAAGCTGTCAGCTGATTTAACTGAATATTAACAGGAGAAAGCTCACCACACCAGCACAAAATGTATTTTTTCCATTAACCCACACAACTATGGGCTAACAAACACCCTAGAAAAAGAACTACCAAAGTTCAGCACGTTGCAGTATCAGACTTATTAACCTGTGAGTGGTCATATAACCATGTGATATAAGATAGTACATGACAGATCAGTATTCAGGCAGAAGCAGGAAGACATAGAATCAAGGAGTTAGAAGAAACCTAATGGGCACCTAGTTTAATTCCCTGAATAGATGCAGGACATTTCACTATTTAAATATGATGTAAAGGGAGAAGTAAAAGTTTAGGTGTTTATGGTTAGAAGGAAATAAAGCTGATATTGAAAGGGCGCTTTTTATCTGCTTAAATGCTTCATGGTAACTTATCAATCATCATACAAGACAAAGACAATCAAACTGTGGTGCGCAGATTGCAGGGTGGCCTGCAGAGCATTTACTGTTGAGTCACATAGAACTGCCTGGTTGTTTGGTGCTGGCTTCTCCTATTCAGCTTCATAATTGCATTAGGAGCAGCTTGAAAATGCATTATGGCCAAGATTTTTAAAGGTGATGTATTTGAGTAGGTATATTTGAGTAACTCAATTTTTGGATGCCAACCTTGATACATGGAAGAAGGCAACCACCCTCTGATAGTCAGGCCCTTGTATGGTGTTACAAGTTGGACACTCCAAAACAGACACCCTGAATCATTAATCATCTTTGAAAATATTGTCCTAAATGCTATCCTAATATTATTTTTTCATGAAAGCAATTTGTGTAGTTACTATGGAGAAATTGCATAATTAAAAACAGGAGGAAGTTGTACAGACAGGTGCAAATCAGAGTGAGCTCTCCGGGAGACAATCTCCGCATTGGCACGTGTTCCGTACCGCGAAAAGGTCTGATACGTTTGAGAAGAAGGTGGCCACAAGACTAGCACCCTCCATTAAAATATAGGATGGGTGATCACAAAAGTGACAGCAAAAGATACGGGTTCTTGTGAATGCAATGCCTATTTGAGCTATGTGCCTATTATCCAGGTTGGGGCTGAGCCTTGATTTATGATCACAAAGAACTCTGAAATTAGAGAGTCTGAAGAAAAGTGGTATCCCTGCTGAAGGCAAAGAGACCCAGGAATTTAAATTAATGGTCCTGCTTATATTTTACTTTGGCACAGAGAATGAAGAAAGAAAAAATAAGTCGAGGGAAGAAGATGTTGTTTTAAAACACTGTGTCAAGGCCTGGAGTGAGCTGTGGTATGTTATGAGCTTCATTGGACATCTGAACAGTTAAGTTCTGTTCTACCTTGAATTGCTTTACTTAGAGATGCATTTTCCAAAGTGTAGATTGCCATGAAAGACTAATTGGGATGTCACAGTTACTGAACACTTCTCAGATGGACAGGGAACTTACCAGCATGTGGTAGGATTGAAAGTGGGTGTCAACAAGTTCATTTTCCTGAAGGAAAAACCTGACAATCAGGTTTCACAATTTGGGAAACTGTCTTGCAGGCATTACAGCCTGTAGCTGGAACATTTAATTATAAAACAAACTGCAACAAGGTACTGACACAGTTAGTGCCCTTGGAACAGAGAATAAATACAATTGCTCCATCTCTCATCAGTCAAATCCTTTCACTTTCATCACCAGGTGAATAATCTTCATCAGTGTAACATAGGATCCTAGCAGAGGCCAATCATTTCTTTTAAATGTGTACAAAAGTCCTGATATCAGGTTCAAATCAGAGCACTCAGGAATATGTAAGTCTTTCATGAGACACCATGCTGAACACTTGGGTAGATACAGTATTAATATAACATTGGATGTCAGGGTACCTTGTAAGTGGGAGCTCACTAGAACTCTGTTTACACCACAGGGGCATTTTGCCATGGTTATGGATGTTTGTTCCATATAAACCCAGCTAAGAAGATGAAAAAGGCATGCAGTCTTGTGGGGAAAAAGAAAAAAGGAAAAGATTAAACACAAATGCAGACTATCTACAAGGAAATGAAGATAAGAGGAGTAGGGATTAAGAAAATGATTGCAGATCCCCATGCCTGGTGGAGATGGTAACCCATATGTTTGATAAAACACTCAAATCAATTATCCCTTCCCTGTATGTGCTTGTTGCTATAGACTTGGATGCTCTGCTGCCAAGACTCCTTCTCCCCATAGTCACTGATTCATCACAGATTGGTCCTCTGGAGACAGACCCAGGATTTATTCCTTAGGGCTAAATGTCATAGTTGGGAATGAACACGGAATGAATTTTGTCACTTTCCTTTTGAATGTTTGCTTATCTTAATGTCACTCCCAGTACAGATTTGGTTTTGCCTAAGAATGCCAGCTGAATATTCATGCAGTAAGATCAGCTGCTACTGAGTCACCATATGGTACCTGCACTGAGAATTAGCAATATGGTTGATGAGTACATGTAAATGAGCTGAAGAGGGGCTATCGTTGGAGTAGTGTGCTATTCCATTTAAGGGTGTTCCTGAAGCAGATAGCCACGTGCAGACATAATGATTCCAGTCTCGCCATTACCAGCAGTGTTAGTAGCTGGTGCTTCTATTCTTATGAGCATGACTAATAAATACAGTGGCTCTGACCTCATATGTTTCATCTTCTGTAGTCATCCACAGCTGAATAAAGCTGGCATAAAATGTATCTGTCCTGACGTGGTGGCCCTATAAATGCATTTTCCAAAGGTTCTTATGACTCACCAAAACACAAGGCACTAGAGAATGGTGACCCACCTTCTGCCCTTTTTACACATAGCTGACATAAGCAAGTGACTTAAAAATAAGGCCTAAACCTCAATATGACAATTTAATATGGAGAGAAATAGAGTGTGAGCCCCTTTTCCTTGTAATCATTGATAACGTCCGAATGTACATGTATACACATGATCCATAGGGGAATGTGGGGACAGTAGTACCGATAAAATAGAAGGATTGCTTTAAAATTATTACACATTGCCAAGGAATTTCAATGTCTTACCTCATTTCTATGTCCCATAAGATAGTATCATCACTTATCCAAGGATTGGAAGGTTCAGCGGGAGTTATAAAAGGATCATATTCCACATACTGCTCTGAGTAAGCTATTAAACTGTGACAGAAAAGAGAGAGAAAAATGAACAGTTATGACCTAATGCAGAGATTCTCAACCAGAGTATCACAATACACGGGGGTGCCATTAGATCCTTTAAAGGCAATATTGACACTGCTGACACTGCTGGTGTATAAATGCCTATACATGACTCAAGAGATAAACAAAGAGCTCCTTTGTAGATGCACTCACTGTTTTCTAAGCTGTGTTAACTGATTCACATTGCACAGTTCAAATCAAATTTCAGTTTGAATTAAGGGTTAGTAGGCAATCAAGGGGGTTTGCCCCCTTCTTCACAGACCAGTAGCTCCGTGTGCTTGGGCAGGGCTGGGGGTTTAGTTAGGATACTGATATTTAGTCACAGTAAGGTATTGTTGACACATTTGACTTTGTAAAGGTGTTACTTTGTGCCAGATAGCCTCTGTTGTGTTTCAGAAACCCAACTGAGTTTCCCTTGAGGGGACTGATATTTGCAATGCTTATCTGAGTTCCTACGGACTGTTTTTCCTAAAAACAATGCCATATATACATGCTAATTAATACAGTTTAAAGTGTCTAATTCACATGGCCTTAGTCTGCATTAACTTTAATCCTTATTCCACGAGGATTAGTTAATTCAGACTGGAGCCAATTTTAATTTGGATGACAGACAGTTACACGTATATAGTGATGGCTGTAGTCCAGATTAAACCTAGAAAAATGTAATGTCTATAAACAGCCGGAGATTTCAAATAGGAATCCCTAGTGTCAAGAACATTTGGATCTGTTTTCTTTCCAAGTTCTTTGCAACAGAAAAATTGCCTATTTCTTTTCAGTAGTGAAGAAATGATTGAAAGCTAAGAGTGAGGAGCTGCAGAGGAGATGTAGGGCCTGGTGGGGCTTTAATCCAGGTGTGTGGGGTGATGTAAGGAGCCCAGAAGGCAAGAGGGGAAACCCCCCCAACTCCTGGCTTTCACTATTGGTCTTAGGTTGATTGGAGTGACAAGGAGGAGAGGCTGATTGAGCGGTGGGAGAGGGGTGATCCAGGGACCAGTGGAAGGTGGCACTGTGATATGGTGGGGGGTGAAGGGGTGATCCAAGGAGCATAGTGGGTCCCTTCCCCACCCCACAGCCTATACTGCAGCTAGAGAGCAAGTGAGCAGGACAGGCACATAGCAGACTTGCAGTCCCTAGCCACACCCCAGCTTGCAAGCCCTCTTGCCACAGGTCTGAGCAGTGCACACCAGATGGCATTAACTGTTAATGTGTCACTCATCACTAGGATGTGCTAACCTTAACATCAACTAGTATTCCTCACAATTAGCACTGCTAACTCTAATTTGTAATCTCACCTTCAGGTATATCCACCTGTTGTCTTTTCTGTTTTACCAAGACCCCAGCACAAGCTTCACTCTGTGCATCAAGTAATTTTATTGACTTGCATGGTATTGCATACAATATGCAAAGCATGTACATAAATTTTTGCAACTTCACTGCCTGAGAATTTAAGTTCCTCAAGGCAGGGCCATCTTTGTGTTGTCTGTACAGTTTTTAGCCTAATGGTATTTTGGTACAATAATTTGTCTGACAGTAGTAACTATTTAAAATACTATTACAGTGATTAATAGTAATAACTATCTTTTAGGAGTTTTCTTCTTAATAAAAAAATTGTAGAGAAACTTCAATAATTTTGTCACAAGCAGATAAGAATTATGTTGCTTTCCTGAACTATGTTTGGAGCTAGCTAAATCGTTAGTGTTTTCAAAACAAGGATGTATTTAATCCAGAAGCTGAACTCTTTTGGACAATTTTTTCTCCCATTATTTGCTGAGTTTCATCTAGGAATTTCTACACATCAGTTTATTAAATAAGCCAATCATGTTTTACAATACTTATAGGCTGCTCTAGTTTAGTTGTGTTCATCCAAGTTAAACTTCTTCCTTTGGTCTTTTACCCGCTGAAAAGGTCAGAAAGATGAAAAGAAGTTGCTTTGACCTGCCCTACTGTACTGTTTTCTGTTTGTGCTAACTGGTACCCAGAGGCATTAAAACTGTAGACTTTGTAACCTAAACAGGTTCTCTTTGAACCTCAGGGTGTCCAGTCCTGCCTTATCTCATTTTGTTAATTATATTTCATGACAGCCCTGGGTCAGGGGTTGCAGGAAGGAGCAACATCTAATTTCAGAGAGCAGCAGTAAACCCAAAGCTGGAAATGTGAGAGGGGAGGTTAAAAAAAGGAATCAATCAGATACCCTCAGCTGTGAAACTTAAATGGCTTTTAATGAAATAAAGAAGATGCATTAGTAGCACTACAAGTGGTGGCAAAAATAAACAAATAAAAATGTCTAAATACATGTTGCTGCTATAGCATAAAGACAACAGCTAAGCCACATGAGGTCTAATTAAAGTTACAGGCAAATAGGATAGGAAGGGAAAGCGTTTATATGGACACATAAAGGAGGGCTTTTGATGTAATGCCGTATAATTCTAGTAGGGAATGAAGTAGTTATTGCTCACTGAACTGTGCAAAGCTGGCATTAGACACTTGTCATATGTGTACATGTATGGGGCCCTGCAGTGGATTCACAGTAACCTTGACGCAGCTGACACCCTCCAAAACAATCTATGAGGCACCTGCAGGTTCATAGGAAAGCAGAACTGGAAGGGACCTCACCGGATCATCTAGAGCAGCCCCTAAGAGGCCAGGTTCAGGGACCAGCTTGCAGTGTAGTTGGAGGAGCCCACATTTACCTTGGGCATCATTATAGTGTACTTATATAATTGTTATATCAACACACAATGATGCAAAATATGAGCAGTGACAAGAGAAATACAAGCTGTAGTAGGTTGACTCTCCCTTAGGCAGACACAAGAGCCAGCTTCCTCATAAAAGCCTGTCAGTTCTTAGTTCCAGTCTGCTTATTATACATGCGGAAAGCTTTTCACCCCAGCAAACAAAACAAGCAAATGTGCAAAGAAGGGATGGAAAAATCAAACCTGAGGCCTTTCTTCAGACCTGGAGCAAGACAACCCACGTTCAATGCATTTTTTTACCCCAGCATACCAACCTCCACCTCCCCAGCTTCTCTCCTTAGGAGCTTTTAATTTCCTCTGAGCCCAGCCAATCATCTCTGTCAGCTGGCCCAGCATTCCTAATCAGGTAGGTTATTATCCCCTAACCCCTTGCAGCTGGGCTCCAGTCCCTAAGCCATGCATCTTGTTACAGAGGCACTAGGAAAAGGAGTGAGTATGGCTGGGGGTGTTAAGTTACAGGCTCCTCCTCCCCCAAACCACATTCTGAAGTCAATTATGTCCATGTCAACTGGAGAGAAAAAGTGTGGATGACACAAAAGGAGAGTGATTGTGGTGAGGTCTTCTGGTGGATGCAGCAATTCAGTGATACCTACACCTCCAAGGATTGCTATGGCTGGTGGACATATCTGCGTGAATAAGAATCTGAACAGGATTCACTGAGGGAATTTTGCTGAGCCTGCTTTTCATTTGCCTTTTAGCATGAAAAATGAGAAGCAACTGGCACATCTAGTCCCAAGGTGGCTCAGCACCTTTTGTGATTTAGCTTCAGTTGAGAACCACAGCAGCAAAGGAAGTGAGATGGTATTTCATATATCAGTCTTTTCTGGGCATTATTACAGAAGTCATGCGAAGGCTGATTAGCTAGACTCTAAAATGTCTTGCTAATACTGAAACTTGTTTCCGTTCCTGTTACTTCCTCTCCCCTCCCTTCCCCCACTTTTGGTATTCTCTCATTGCTGGCCTGAAATGACTTTATATTGTATGGAAAGTTTATCAGGTGCTTCTGCACAGGCTGACTACAGATTTCAGCTGTCTAACAGAGGACATAGAAAGGAAATCTCAGTTGTGCTGTAGCGTGCTGACCTGCTACACTGTCAACTGAATTAGTCCCTTAAAGTGTGGACTTACTCTGAAAAGAGACTCTTTACTAATAGCACCATCTTAGTTGACAGATCTGCTGCTTGTGTGTGTTCAGCACTGGACAGGATGACTCAGAGGACAACGTTTGTCTTAGATTCCTGTTCTCACTAACCCTTTCCTGCTCAGTTACCCTTTCTTTTGTCCAACCACACAAATACTCCTGTTTTTCTTTTTCTCTTTTCTTTATTTCTTCCTCTTGTCTTTGGATCTTATTCAATGCAGCAACCCATGTCTAGGACTCTTTCTGGCACAGTTGCCCATACCTTTAAAACCCAAACCAGAAAACACATGACCCAATAAAAAAATGTAACCCATTAATAATCAAAGTTACCACATGATTTTATCACAGTAATTCTTGTTCTATTTCTTCCTTACAGGGTCTGCTTTTTCATTATGTCATGGTTTTATTAATGGTAAATAATATAAAGTATAGGGCCAGATCCTATTCCACTTAGATGTCTATGCATGATCCTATTCCACCTGACTCCAGTTTTTGAAAAACCACTAAGACAAAAGGAGACTAAGTCCTCCTGCTCTTCTCCACTTTTACGGGTAGGATGAAGACATGCTATTTGTTTCTTTGTGAATCTAGCAGGTTAGAATAGTATTTTACTTAGATGGAATAGGCTCTGTCCCTTTTTGACATTAGCAGGAGCATAGAGCTCAAAGGCTTGCAAACTTCTGAAATAAGACATTCTTTTAATTTTCCAAAAACAAATCAGGGAACTGTATGCTTAGGCGGACCATATGGAAATCCTGGAAATCCAAGACATAATCCAGGAAATCCAGGACACCACTTCTCCTCTTCCCCCACCCCATGCTTTCACAAGTCGGAAGGGGGGGGGGGGGCTGCATGCTGGGCAGGCAGTGGTGCCTGCCTGTACACCTGCAAGGCTCTCCAAACCACTTCAATTACCAGCCAGACTGCACCCCATACCCCTGCATTTCCAGGATGCCCATTATAATTCTCAGTAGCTGGCCAGCACCAGCATCTGAAATCCAGGACTGTCCCAGCTAAAACAGGACATGCGGTCACCTTACTTATACTACTGTATGCTACAGTTTCAAAGGTAATTAGAGACTCTGGATACCTTACCTTAGGTTTGGAGATGCATGGGGAAATGTGTGAGGCAGAAGGGTTTTTTGTGATACCTTTTACTGAAACAATTACATAGCTGGGAGCGTTGTTGGACAAACTTTTAGGTGCAAAATGCACTCATCTGGCTTTTTTTCTTCATTTTGTAGATTTTCCATTTTAAACAGCGAATGTTGATATCCCTCAAGTTTTGTGCCTGAGAGCTTGTCCAACATCTCTCCCAACAAAGTGGTTTGTACAATAAAAGATATCACAGAAAAACCCTTGCCTAGCTTACCTTGGACCTCTTAATGGACTTTGATTTTCAGACAGCAACAGGCATCCTCTGAAAATCATGCCCCTTGAAGGTATCTCAAGCTGGGTGCTCAAAAATGGGGGTGACCAAAAGGAGAGCTAGAATTTTCCATGGAAGCATTTTTAGTCGGAAAATGCTGATTCATCTTCATGGACAAAGGTACATTTCAACAAATAACCTGATTTTTTTTTTCAGTTTCACAATTGTTAAACCAGCCTGTTTTGACATCTTCAGAACAAAAAGGTTTCTTTTCCTCTTTGAAAGTACATTTTTGGCCCCAAAGTTTAATTAATTTATACTGAACAAGGTAAAAATAAAAAGAAAAGTTGTCTAAAACTAAATTAAACCATTTCAGAAAGTTTGGAAGAAATACTTTAATTGACTAGTTTATTGATTTGTGTAATTTTTTTGTCAACTTTTTGTCCCAAGTTGGGAAGGGAAAAATTCCTACAGGCTAGGAAGCTTTTCTGCTCAGCTCTTCTTCAAGATCACCAGTCATTTTTTAAATATTGGTAATAATGAATAACAGTGCCATTTACAATGCTAGTGTAGCTCTCTACCTGGGGAACAGGCATGCGCTAATCTCTACAAATTAGTAAATCCTACAGAGTTTATCCTTCTGAAATAATACTATTTTAGGAAAATTACAAGCAAGACATATTGGTCTGTTTATAAATTACCTTGGAGAGTATTAATGCCTTGAGGTACTGAGGTCTTTATAGCTAAAATCTGCAAATGAGTCTTTCTGATAAACTTCTCCATTCTGCTCCTAAGTGATAATAGGAGAAACAGATTCAGAAAGCCCAGAGCATAAATATGGATGCAGTCGTTTTTGATTCAGTAAAATACCATTAAGGGTAAACAGTGGTTTATGAAACCTTTGAATGTTTACTATTTAATTAGTTACATTTTCATTTAAATTGTTAGATTTGATGAGCCAACAGGGGACTTACTTTTGAGCATTTGCTTTCCTAATTTGCTTAATTTAGGTTAAATACGTTGAACACAGGAGCTAATATAGTGAACTATATCACTTCGAAGTAATGACTGTTTAATTTGGTTAAACATGGCAAATCCCTTATGTTTCTCAAATATTTTTCTCAAGGAACTGCCCCTACAGTGTTGCTTTACAATCATAGAATGATAGGAAAAAAGGGCTGGAGGTCATCTAGTTCAACCTGCTTCTCAAGGCAAAAGCATCCCTGTCCAAACTATCCCATACAAATGCACGTGTAACCCAGGGGTTGGAAACATTTTCCAGTGAGCGGCTGGAATGACCCAGATCAGATATGAGGTGGGTGGGCACTCACACCTGGCTGCCTCTCCCACTTCTCCCTGCCCCCTGGCTGCGGCATGGCCCAGGGAGAGGTCCCACTCTGCTAAAGTCCCCAATGCCCCGTTGCAGCACAGTGCAGCATGAGCACAGCCCCTATCACTTAATGCCACCAAAGCTATGGCTCCACAGACTGGATTCAAAGGCTCTGTGGGCTAGATTCAACCTTCAGGCTGTAAATTGATGACCCCTGATCTAACCTAGTTCTAAAATTACAAAAACAATCCTGCTGCACAACTACAAGGCGCAAAGCCCAGATCCCAAGAACACTCCAACTACCGCAGGTAAAGCATGCTCAAGGGCATTGCTCATGTCTCACCACTGCCAGGTTATTAAATACTGTACAAGTGAGAGATCCAAGATCACTATTGTTCAACTGCCTACGGTTACCATACAGTTCTGTTATGAAAGGCAACTCACTATAGCATTGCATGAATCCATATTTATACCTTAAAAATACCAAAGCAAATCTATCCAGTTTACAAGCAACCAAGTTAAAAATAACTGGTGCTCTCCCCAGACTTATTCGAGGATGATGAATTCACATCAGCTCTTTTCTGGTTCATAGCTAACTACAAGCATTAAAGATTCTGCAGGCCAAATTTTTCCTTTATTTGCACCGAGACATCAGCATCTTAACAGATTGGCCTCTGCGTCGTTATGTGGTAACCATGGGCAGAATAGTTTTCTGCAACAGCTGGCAATCCTGTACATCAGGGGTCCTCAAACTCCAGCTTGTGGGCCACTTGCAGCCTATAGAGCCATGTCATCTGGTCCATCTGACTTCCCACAGGTTGAGAAATTTGGTGGCAGAGAAATTGTAGCAATACCATCATCGTCTCCCACTGACAAATTCCCAAGCCCCCACAATGCTGGTTTGGGGCTGGGCCATGCCCCCTTCCCCCCGTGCAGGTGGTTTGGGGCAGTGTAACACCCCCTGCCCACTGCACAGCTGGTTTAGGCTGTTCCCTGCCCCCCTCTGAATGGTGAGATAGGGCCCAGCCATGGCCAGCAGCTGGATTTGGCCTGCAGATAGACTGAGCACTGCCTATCAAGCCTGCTGGGCAAAAAGGTTGGGCATCATTGTTGTAGATGATGCAAGATTCAGAAGAGAATTTAGCTTTAATTCTCCCAGAGTTGTGCTGATTCTGCAAGGAAGTATGAACTAAAGAACAGTACAATTAGATCTCTTACAAATACAGTGCACAAAAGAAACATTTTGTAACTGAAACAATGATAATTCTACTGAAATAAATTGCAGGTGTGTGAGGGGGAAAAAAATCCCTACAAAGTTTTTGCAAATTTCTCTTCTCACAGGTATACAGTACTTTAGCTTCCTCAGTTTTATAGTACTCTAGCTTCCTGAACTTTTTCCCTGCTTTTTTTTAAATAAAAAAATATGGGTTTCCATGCTCCAGGTCTCTCCTCAACCCCAGGAAGGAAAGTACAGAATTGTAGGTTGTTTGTATTTAGTGAGGATTAGTCACGGGATATATTTGAGTCAACCTACAGTTCTGCAAACTTCTTTGTATGCAGCTTTGCACGTTAACTTCGTGGAAATGTCAAATTTGATCATCTGAGATGACACAACAGGATTGTATAATAATAAGGCACATCAGGAAACTTACCTTTCAGCTACCTTAGACATTTTTAAACAGTGTCTGTCTATCTGCACATTCAGAAAGGTTATCTGGGAAGAGAGATGACAAGGTCATTAATAACCCAGTAAGTAGAGTGTATGCATTGATTGTAACCCAAAGCAGTATTGGCTTTTCATTTCAAATGGCATAGTGGTAACAAAGGAGGAAACAGAACCCTTCTGTGGGTATCAGAAGCAGCTTATTAACAACTTCCACCAGGAACCTTCATTTCTTGTGGCAAAGCATTAAAGAAAACTTCAAACAAAACAATTTCAAGTGTGAAAATGCTATCTATGTCTATGTGTGTGTGTTTGTAGGCACACACACATGCATATGCACTTGATTGTTCCTACTGGCAGCTGATCCTGCATCTAAGTTGATGGCCAGTTGGTTACTATGGATAAAGACCTTGAACTGTTATTGCCTTACAAAATCCCACAGGAGAATCAAATAACAAAAGAAAGGACCCAAAGGGTTAAATACACTAAAAATATTAGTATAAAAACTGTGCTGAAAAACGGACTTGGCATTTTTACTGCATGCATAAAAATATCACAAGTGCAAAAGTCAAATTGTAGGGGATCTGATTATAGGTTACCTCTACATAAAAGTCAATGCAATTTTTAAAGTTCTTTGGAGGCAAACATGGTATACTTATAATCAGAACAATGCAGTATATAAATTATACGTGCATGTATTTTGGCACAAGGCTTCTAGCTCATCAAAATACGATATGAAACTTAGTTCATCAGAACAGGATATGAAGTTCCCTCCCATTCTCCTTTTTCTGCCTCTAACTCTTAGCACCCTTACAACATGAGTACTAGTTTTCCACTCCTGTAATGTCCTGTCAAACACATATTTCTTACCTATATACCAGGTTGGACAGTGCTAATGATGTATCAACTTCATAAATTTTGGGTGTTCAGACTTGATTCAGATGATCATCACAAATGTTGGCCTTGCTTACTGAAAAGTGTGTTGATGCTGCAGGACCTGTCTCTAGCTAACTTCACAGTTCCTTTCTATGCTCTAATGACTGGAGCTTGTTACGGGGAGGAACCCCCTAATGTCCCTCAGAGAACATGACTGGAGCAGATTCACTCATGCTGGAAGAGATGTGCAAGTTGTTCAGCTTTGTTGTAGAGAGCTTCTGACCATAACTGCTCTGCTTTTCATATTTGGCTTTTATTACCTGCAGGTGTTCTGTGCCTGCCTTCTACCACACATTCTGCCAGGGACAGTAGCTTTCATTCCTGTTGGAAGTACTCTGGAAACTCTGCCTGTGGAAGCTGTACTCAGGATGCACAGTATGAGAAGATCTCTCAGCTGCACTGGCTAGATCCCCCTCCCTTGTCAGTACTGCCTACTTGTGAAGTAGCCCTGGTGACCTGACAGAGAGGGGAAGTTATGGTGAGAGAAGAAATTAGACTGCTGTTTGGGCTAGGGAGTTGCTTGCAAGCCCATCCTGAGTTTCATTGAATGAATTCATTCTTTAAAAGTATTTAATAAATATTTTGGTCAAGTCATCTTCAGATCACACATTGTTCACATCAATTACTTGCTATTTATGGCACGTGGGGCCATGTTACACACACAAAGGGTACTTAGCCAGCCATATAACTGCTGCTTTTGGCACTTACCCAGTTTGTGGTTTTAATTTGCCCTCTGACATTATAAAATTGCCCTGAACACCTGCGCATGTAGCTCTCCAGGCCTCCCTTTGAAGCTGCTCCCTTGGGCAGCCAAGATGGGGAAATATAAGAGGCCAGGAGGAACAGAACAAGCTAGAGGGAATGCAGCTCTGGATGGAAGGAGTCCCTCGATTCTAGCCTGGACCCTTGCTCCCAGTGGGGTGGAAACTTCTTCACTGCTCTCCATCCATTTCATCTAATGACTTTCTGTCCATATTGTACCCAGAATGGAACAGAATCACAAACTGCATGTGAGTGCCCAAAATAGCAGTTATGCACTTGGGCAAATGCCATTTGGGTATATAATGTGAAATAGGATCTAGCCCTTAAGTTATATTGCATTGTACTTGTCCCCAGATTGGTTGGCTATAACTTTTCATATATTTTGAATTATTTAAATAAACCAGCAAATAAAATGGCGTATATTTAACAGTGTCTTCAGGCAGGGAGAAGAGCAAAGTAATAGATTCAAGAGCTATCCCATAGATTTGAAAATAAACTACAGCCCACAGTATTTACCACGACATAACCGTATGTCCTATCTAATATTTAGGTTTAGATACATGCTACTTTACTCAAATCAAGCTGACTTTGGCATGTCTTTTTATCATTTTGCACTTGGAAGCATCAGATATGATGCTGGCTTTATTGGTATGTCAATAACAATACAAAAATCTTTTTGAAAATAATGGTAGTTGCTGAAATACTCAGTTTCAGAGTTGTTATGCTAAGGCTGTTGCTTACTTGTTTTCGGAAATCCTCTTTTGTCGTTTTTCGTATAGGTTGGGAGGGCACATGTACAGGACTCTGGGGCTGAGAATCTTCTGTGATGCCATATACTGACTGAAATGAACAAACAACACAAGAGATCAGTGAATGTTCTTGTTAGACGCGACCCCCGCTTAGTGCTCTTAATTGGTTCCTGAAAACCTAAGTGTTAAGTGAAATAAACGTTAAACGAAACCGAAAGTTTCTGATGACCCAAGATGACAACTGCAAGTGTTTTTAATGACCCATGACAGTGACTGTGAGCATTATAACAAAACTTGCTGAGAGCTAAGTGAAATCAGGTATCAATTTAAAATGAGCGTTATAGCAAAATAGCACTAAGCAAAACAGTGTTAAGTGGGGGTCGCCTGTACATACAAAAGGAAGAGCATAATTCACAAAGCAATAAAATAATTGGTCAGCAATTTCCTACTTTTTGGCTCCTCAGAGGTCAATAATACTTTAGCTTGCAGAAAAATTGAAAATCAGACTACCTTTGCAAATACTTATATTGGATTGCCTGCAGCAGTGTTAGCTAAAAGCTGTGATTTATCTTTGATGAGCTAATCTGAGAACAAGCCATTATTTCATTTTCAGTCAATCAAATCTCTTATGTCTGAAACACACTACCTAGATATAAAATAACTGTTGTGTTCTGTGTGCTTCAAGCTTATACCATAAAGAATAGAACGGTGTTTATATTGGAACTGGAATACATAGTCGATATTCCTTTTCAGGAGGTATTGGCTCCATGGGACCACCACTTTTATCTATTTGCAAGATCAGCAACTGGGATAGGGAAAAGAGAAAGTAAGGGTGGGAGCAGAAGTCCAAGTTCATTGCCTTCCAAGCTTGAAAGCAACATTTAATCCCAAGGTTTTTATAGACTGAAACTGAAAAGGGGGCTAATTGGTGTCAAAGGAGTCACATTTTCAGGAAATGTTCTAAAAGAAAATTTACCAGACTAGCTGGTAGGGCATTTACTTGTTAGAAAACTAACCTGGCACTGTCCTCAGTACAGATATCTATTATTTATGTATTTGTTTATTTTTCTTCATTTGACATTTGCAGGAGACATTTGAATGATCAGGATAAATTTAAATAGCTAGCAGGGCTTGGGAACCTAAAGTCTCATTTCCAAAACAGACTTATGCATGGAAGAGTTAAATCTCACTGAAAGTCCACCTGCAAAGTGTCAGATTTTTGTAGAAAATAAATACTTTTGAAAATCATATCACTTGCGAAAGTGGTATTTAGGACCAGTTACACTATGATCAAACTACCGAGCTGTAGAAACGTCTGGGTAGGGACACCTTCCACACCTCCTGCTGAAGTTGGTGTATTGGGCAGTAGGGTGGTGTGAAGCTTTGGTCCCTGATTCAATTTGGTGGAGATTCGGCCTGATTCAGTGGATGAATTTCTGAATCCAAATCGAGTCGTAGGACCCTTTAATCTCTCCTAATTGAATCAGAATCCTGCGAAGCAATTCGGAGAGATTCGGAAAGATTTGGAGATCCTGAAATAGACACAGCTTTAAATGTTTTTTCTACATACCTCTAGGTAGCAGGGGTTTGTGAGTGCTATGATGCTGGGGTGCATGGAGTGTCCCTCAGAAGCACAGGGGGCTCCCCAGCACACTTGGCAGCAGACCTGGAAGTGGACCAGAAGCACTTCCAGTCCACTTCTGGGTCTGTCAGGGAGTGCACTGGGGGCCCTGCTGCCCCCCCCCGGCCTGGCAACTGGTGCCTTCTAGGTGCGGGGGGCACCCAGGGCCCCCTTGAGGCTGATCTCAGAGCCAGGGAAGCATGGGGTGGGGGGCAGTGTGCTCCTTGGCAGACCTGGAAGTGGACGGGAAGTACTTCCAGTCCACTTCCAGGTCCACCAGGGAGTGCACTGGGGGCCCTGCTGCCCCCCCCCGGCCTGGCAACTGGTGCCTTCTAGGTGCGGGGGGCACCCAGGGCCCCCTTGAGGCTGATCTCAGAGCCAGGGAAGCATGGGGTGGGGGGCAGTGTGCTCCTTGGCAGACCTGGAAGTGGACGGGAAGTACTTCCAGTCCACTTCTTGGTTGACCAGTGAGTAAGTGGAGGGCCCCCCCTGCATTCCTGTGGGACACTCCATGTGTGCCAACACTGCAGCAATCATGAGGCACACCTGCTACTTGAAGGTATGTAGAAAAAACTTTTAAAGCTGTGTCTATGTCTGAATCGATGATTCTCCAAATCAGGATCGAATCTTCAGATTCAGATTCGGCCGAATTGAATTGGAGACAATGATCCATATCAACAAATCAAATTACTGTTCCTGATTTGGGCCAAATCCGAATCTGAATCAAATAGGGCCCGCTTCACACACCCCTACTAGGCAGCCACTAAAGCAATAATTATGAGGCCAGAAGAGTAAGCAAGGGTGGCAGGAGGGCATCTGATTCTTTAGCTTAGTGATTAGGGGTCTTCAATGGGATGGGATCTGGGTTCTGGTTCCTACTCCCTGGGTTATCTGTGTGTTTTTTTAAACAGAGAGTAAGTAAAGTGCAATGCACAGACAGGCAGGGACAAGAACCCAGGGTCCCACACATGCAAAGAAGCTACCCTCCTCACTGGGCCACAGAGTCACACTCCATTTTGCATGTTCACCTGACCCCATACATTAACTCTTGCATCCCTGCATACAGAGTGACTCACCTTAAGCAGGATGGATGGAGGGTTCCAGCAACTCATCTATTTTGTGGCCTGGTGATAAGGGAACTCCCCGAGAAGTAGGAGCAATGTGTTTGAATCACCTCAAGCTCAGGAGCGATGAAAACTCAGATCTTCCACTAACTCAGACCATCTACTACCTCAGTAAATGCTCCGCTCAGCATTTTATTAGATAACAGGCAGGCAAAGCTGACCCTAGGGATGCGCAGAGCCTGGGACAGATCAGCCTGTGTGGGCCCTGTGCGGGGGGGTAGGGAGTGGGGAGGATTGGCAAGTGGCCTGAGTGTGAAACAGGCAGCGTGCGGCAGCTACGCTGAGTGGTGGCGCCCTCAGCACGTGCCAATGGTGCTGTTCATGGGGCCCTCCAAAGGCAGGGCCTGGGGCAGTTGCCCCGATTGACCCCACAAAAGGGATGACTCTGCAGGCAGGTACTGGCAAAAGCTTTTTTGAGCAGATCTCAGAGAGAGTTAGACATACTCCAAGTATGCCTCCTGGATCAGTTCCCCCCTCAGGACATCAGCACTGCCTCAGCACTGATCTGAATCACAACAGAGCTTAGGTTGGTGCCAGATGCTGAAGTAATTAAATTGGATTATTTCGGAGCATGCTCAGAATCCTACATGTAGAGTCCTAGGAAATTTGCAATCCAAAACAAAGATGACTGCTTGAAATTAGGTGGCCACTGAATTCTCCATAAGGGCTTGCCCAGGGCATAAGCCCTGCCCATTTTGCCTATGCCATCTATCAATGACTTGGTCTGCTATATGTCCACCTGCAAAATAACACTAACCTTATCTTTATGGACAAATGTTAATGTTTTCAGAGTATTTTATGATTCTTATTTAAGAGTGACAATATTAGGTGTAAGACATAAATGTTATTAAAAAAAAAAAGGACCTTTTTAACCTTCTGGGGGTTTTTCATACGGCGACACTTTCTGATGTCCATTTCTGTGGTGTTCACACAACCTGGCTAAAAGAAGATATTGATAATATCGTCACTTACGGTTAGAATGAACATGCTACCTCCTTCCTCTATAAAACAATAATAGGAATAATACCAGCTGGAAATATGTTTTCCTACTTTGACTATACATAAATATTGAGATAAGAATTGCATCTTTTCAAAATGCTCTCTTTATTGACTTAAAACTATATAATATCAATCATACTAATTAAGCAAGAATGCTCAGGCTGCTAAGGTGGGATCTCAACACTAAATCAATTTACAGATAACTGTGTCACACAAATTCCATTTAAGCTAAACTCGCTTGGCTTTTTTCTTAAAGGGTATGTTTTTGTAAGAAGCAAAACTTGCCTAGCTACTTTGATATGCATGCATTTATATATATTTATATGTTCAAATTAGCAATTTTGTGCATGCAGAAATCTAAAACATTTGAAATATACTTATTCAGTTTTGGCTTGATTTGAAGTTTGAAGAAAATATGGAGTGGCTTTAAAGCTAACCTCTTCATACAGCTAATGCTTGTTAGTTTAGAAAAAGCCCATTAAGGTCTTTTAGGTACCACAAGTTAAAACAGCCTTACCACTGGCCTGTGAACATCCCAAAAGGCTCTTTCTTGGCTATCCAAAATTTTCCTTTCAGTTTTATCCTTTTTTCTATCAATTCTGGAAATAAAAGAATAAAGAAATGAGCCAACATTTCACTTTCTTGAGAACAACAGCACTGCGCTAGCAAAGTGAACTTGACAAGAAATAGAAAGTGACAGTGACCAATCAAGATTTACTGCTCAGGGTGAATGAAACAGAGAAAAAAAGGTAAGTAAGCATAAACAACAGTAAAAAGAAAACGAGCCTTAAATTCCTTCTGATGGTAATAAGCTATGCTTTTAGTGGCAGACATACATTTTTTAATTACAATTTTTATCTTGGCAGCAAATTGTTAAGTAACTCAAAGACTAATTACAATTTTGACTTCCACTTTTCTCATCTCTGCAGAACACTTGTATTCTGGACTGAAATAATCTTTTCATTAGCATGTTATTTTAAGGATAATCACTATGCTCTTAATTGCTCAATAATTACAATGTAATTACGGAGTTAATCAAAGAAATACTATAGACATACATACACACATGTGTACATACACGCATATAATTAGTAACATTCCTTCATTTTGTAACGTGATGCTGTTTGACCCTGAAAGTGCAAACACTATTTGTTTCAGTGTTTGTCCAGGGTACAAACATCCCTATTACATAGCATGAATGTGTGATCTTCCCCTGCTTTATAAGTATTACATGTAAAATCTTCTTTTGCAACATGGACTTGCGGGCTTTTACATGCTTTATAACAGGGAGGTCATCAGTCCACAGCCTGAAGGTTGAATCCTACCTGTGAAGGACCAGTTTGGCTTGGGGCAGCAAAGGGAATTGGAGGCACAGAGCTGCTCTGTGCCACCCATCCCTTTCATGGTGGTTCCCTTTGCAGACCTCCCTCTGAAGATATCCCTGCTGCTGTCTCATGCCAAAACTAATCATCACTGCAGAACTATCCCTCTCTGTTGCTGCTGGAGATGAGGATCAGTAGCAAAGGTGACCACAGGTCGTTTGAATGCTCTGAGGGATGGAGATTTGAGGTTTGTAGCAGAGGGATGGGTTCGAAGTGGCAGCCTATGGCACCCAAAGGTTGCTGACCCCTACTATAGTCCACGAACCCAGAAGTGCAAATGTTTTTGGATAGTATCGATGATGTACTACAGATACTATTGCAAAACTGTGTGCTGTGATTACAGATAGCCATTCCAATTAAAGTGCCCGGAACAACTCATGTATCAGTGTCCCCATGCTTCAAAATGGTGGCAGGAGAACTTTATTTAAAGCTGGCTGAATGAACGTTAAATAAAGTGTCCCTGCTGCCATTTTGAAGCACGGGGATGCTGATACACAAGATGCGGGAAGCTGTTGGAGCACAGTAATTGCCATGCTCTAGCAGACTCAATTAATCAAGTGCTCTGACAGACTGGAATTATACCACTTCAGAATAGCCTCCCTGCTCATCTATGGGCATTCATAGAGAAAAAATGGGGGAAGGAGTATAAAATCATACTTTTTATGAAATCTAAGTCTCATGGAAAAAATGCAGAATTCTCCCTATTGCTTTGGTAGCGCAAGCAGAATAGCAAATGGCATGGGTATAACTACGTTTTCTGAGATGTGTCACATACCCAGCGTGGTGAAAAGGTGAGATATACGTATCTTATGGACTGTTAGAGCCAACTCTCTGGCTTCTTCAGAAGTGACAACATTTATTATATCAAGTGTTTTACACACTTTCAATCATGCTTCTTTTCCATTTATGTAGAAATTGAGGCAGAAATCTTGAGTGACTTGCCTAAAGTCATATGGTGCATCAGTGTCTGAGTGAGAAATAAAGCCTGGAGTTCCCAATGCACAGATATGTGCACTGATGATTAAACCTATCGTTTTCTCTTTTGACAGGTGACTTTAGCATTAATCTGATGTTGTTTGCAGTCTGACAGTGACTACAATTCAACACAGATGTTGACTGGGAAATGTTTTCTTAATCCAATCCCCTTTTCACTGCACTCAAAATACTTACTTCACTTGGGCCTCTGCTTGCATAAAGATGAATTCCCACTTCCGTGCAAAAGCCCTCTGCAGTCTTGCTAAGTTCTCCTTATAAGAGAAGAGAAATAACAAGAACAATAAATCGAGATAATTATTACAGTTTAATAACAAATTTAGCAAGTCAATGTTTTTTTAAACCTGGAATGCCCATGACATTGAAATTAATATTGGCTCCTAGTCAACTGTCTCAGGAGGCTAACTGTTAAGAATGTGAATCTAATGGCATGTTCTGTTCAAGCTAGCACTCTGCTGTAAATGGAAGGACTTTCGCAGAAGTTGTAGGAGTGTGAAACAGTGCCAGAGCACTGCCAATAAAATGGTGTTGGACTTGTTCCCACG
>NW_017728947.1:50919301-50929032 GCF_001723895.1 Crocodylus porosus | reverse complement strand
ATGCTAGGTTCAAACTCATCGTGTCCAGAATTAACTTTATAACACTTGTTGGTATTCTGAAGGCACACATCCAAATTCACATCTAACCACAGAAAGGTATTAGCCTGAGTGCAGTTAAATGATGCCTACCTTTTAACTAAAAGGCAAGATGTTAAGCTATAGCTACTGTCCCAATTCAAGAGAACACCTAACCACATTTATTCATATAGATTTTGCGGTGAAATAGGACTTTTTCATTATGTAGTCTGATCTGCCGTATAACATAGGCCATAGAATCTCAGTTACCCCTGAGATGCATCCATCCATAAGATGAAGTACATACGTATGCAGAAAAGCACTCAAGCATTTCCTTCACAACTTTCCTGAATTGGGATGTTTTTCTGCATTCTCATCAAAGGGAATAACTACTCAAACCAGCTGTGTCTGTGAAAAGGCAAAAGAAAAAAAAAACATCCACACCCACTGTATGTTGGTGCAAATTAGGAGTAACTCTATTGGAGCCCGTGGAATGACACCAGTGTAAAACCAGTGTATGTGACAGGAGAATCAAGCTTAGATTTGACCAGAAATAAGGATACCTGATTTTTACATGCCCAAACTATTGCTTTACCAGTATGAATTTAGAGGCCTGGGGATCATGCAATGGAACCCAGAAGATGAACTTTGTGTTGCTCTACAGAGATCATTTTTGGCAGATTTCAGAGCTGGGTTAATACATATGTGGAGGAATCCTGTACAGATAATTCCTCTTCCAAAAAAATTAGAAAAGTAGCAACACTGGGAACTCTTCAACAATTCAGTGGGCCCACATCTCCTCTGAGTAGTGGTAGTTTACACCCATGACACTCCTCAGTTGGTATAATGACTAGGAAGAGTTGATGCCCTTATCATATGCCTGTTTCACATTAAGGAGTTCACAAATGTTCCCTAATCATGTAAAACAATCAGCAAGGAGGAAACAAGAATGGTAAGACCTAATTGCTTGCCATCATTGCTCTTCAGAGACCCTGGTGTACATAACTTCAGTGCACGTGTACTACTGGTGGTGCCAAGGGCTGTCTATAGCATTTTCTGATAATTGGCTGACTCTAAGTAATTATTTCTAGATAATAATTAAATAAATTGATTTAATAATGAAATTGACAATATGAAGAAGAGAAACCTAAGCACAGACATGGATTTTCCTAGTCTATAGCTGGTGTCTGTCGTTCATGCTATTGGGAGTTATGCATAGTATTCAAGAATAGAACATATCTGCTCTCAGTTACACCAGAGTAAATCTGGAGTAACTATGCTTAAATTAGAGGAACTGCTTCAATTTTTTATCAGTTCTACATTTGCAGAATTTAGCTATATATTCTTTGAAGCTGCAGCTACATAATTCTGTTGCCTGACTTGGACAGGCAGCACTCATGGAGACCCAGCAATAGCAGAATTCTGGTCAGTCACTGATAACATTGCCCTCATAATGCATATATACAATTCTTATTACCATCAACAGGCCTTGGGTAGAAGGATAAAATGGATTAAATATGCCCCTCTGTGATCCAAGCAATCAATATCCCTTCTAGGTCTAGTTAGTATGAGGTACATCCTTTTAGAGCCTACAAACATGTGGCATGAATCAGCAGCAATGTAACTGTCCAATAATCTAGCATCACAATGCAGCTGAACATCCATCACCTGAGCAGACTGATTATCACCTCCTGGTGGAACACTGACTGGGAAAAAAAAGATGTAATGTGAGTTCTTATGCAAGTCACTCATGATCCGTGGAGGGTATGTTTTGAATACTTGTCTTAAAGAAACTACAAAATGTGTGTCATGAACATCTCCATGTAGAAGTGTGATGTTGTCTCAAAGATCAGCTATCCACATTGCTCTTAAAGAAACCAGGATAGAGTAGCACACCCTGTGGCATGTAAGTAGAAAGATTGAGTTTATAAGCCATTATTTCTCCCCACCACATGAACTGTAACATCAGTATACCTACAGCTTCATAATCTGCCAGCTCCAGCCTGGCTTTGTTTTGCATGGTCCGCTTGCACAAATAGATGGCTAAAAGGAGAACCATAATGAAAACAAGGAAGGAAAGGGGAATTAGTACAAGACAGAAAAAAACCTGAAGAGCATATATTGCTCCTTTACATCAGAATGTGACATCAGCCAAGGAATGAGAGACCAAGGTATCTAGCTGACATTCCCTGTGCCTAGTAAAATACAGCCTCCTGAAATGATATAGCTCCTAAAGTTTTGGAGGTATGTTAGTTAAAAATATGGAAAACTATTTTAGTTACACAGTTTTGTACTTTCCTGTTATGGGCTTGATAAACAGATTAAACAACAAAGCCCTGGGAGTAGGAAGTGGTTTCCAAGAAGGCAATTCCGAAAAGCACTGTTGGTTCTAGGACTTGGAAAAGAGTTATCGGTAGGCTGAGAAAAGGTGCTCTTACCAGGGCATTGATGTTATATATTGGTAGTTGATAAGGGACATTAGGCATGTCTATTAAGGCTGTGAAAAGCTTTGGTCCCCGATTCGATTCGGTGGGGATTTGGCCCAATTTGGTGGCTGAATCTCCGAATCTGAATCAAATCAGAGGACCCTTTAATCTCTCCAAATTGATTTGGAACCCTCTGAATGGATTCGGAAAGATTCGGCAATTTGGATGTAGACACAGCTTTAAATGTTTTTTCTACATACCTCTAGGTAGCAGGGGCTCTGAACGCTGTGGTGCTGGGACAGATGCAGCGTCCCACAGAAGCATGAGGGGCTCCCCAGCATACTTGGCAGCGGACCTGGCAGTGGACCTGAAGTACTTCCAGGTCTGCTGGGGAGTGCGTTGAGGCTCCCCCCACCTCTCCCTGGCTCAGTGACTGATGCCTACTGGGTGTGGGGAGGCACCCAGGGTCCCCCTGCAGCTGATCGCTGAGCCAGAGGAACATAGGGGGCCCCCAAGTGCGCTCCGTAGCAGACCTGGAAGCGGACCGGAAGTACTTCCATTTCACTTCCATGTTCACTGCCAAGCGCATGGGAGGGCCCCCCCCACTCCTGTGGGATGTTCCACGCGCCCCGGTACTGCAGCAATCATGAGTTGCGCTGATACCTCGAGGTATGTAGAAAAAAACCTTTTAAAGCTATGCCTGAATCTGAATCACTGATTTGCTGAATCAGCATCGAAACTCCAGATTTGGATTTGGCCAAATTGAATCAGGGACAGTGATCTGAATCAACAGATCAAATCACTGTCCCTGATTTGGGCCAAATCTGAATTGAATAGGGCCTGTTTTACACAGCCATAATGCCTATACTACTTCTATGGCACTGTGGAGCATGCTGCCAAGAAGCATGCCCCACATACCTGCTCCTGCTCCACATGTGCTAAACCCAGAAACAAGGTAGTGAAGCTGCCTTGACAGCACCCATGAGTGCTTTCAAAGCATGCCAGATCTGGAAAGAATCCGTAGAAGCAGTTTCATAGCCTCATTTCCAGGTTTCATGGATACAGGGAATGCTTCTCAGAGGTATGCTTCTCAGTGTAAACTTGCCTATTTATTCCACACAATCTTGCATTCTGGGAACCTCCAAATTAAGAAGTTGCAGCTGGTCTCTCTCTTTTTCTCTGCTATGGGATGAAACTACAACATGGAACTCCACTGTACCCTGGAGCTGGCTCAAGTTCAGATGAAATTCAAAGTTGTGTAGCATAGACCAATTTCTAAGCTTTATGAGAAACCAGGATACTATGTTTATAAAACTGTCAGTTTTGTGCTCTCTCCCTATCCCTGGCAGGGCTAGTATAATCCTTCCCCCAGTATATAGGATTGAAGTTAGAAAATGGGCCTTTGTCCTCATAAAAACTCAATAAAAATAAAATATGATAATAATATGGCAAGAGTTTGCAGTATAACTGTGAAGCTCTGGATGTTGGTCACAATTAAAGAATTTAGAAATGTTTTTGCAAAAGACTAATAGTACCATGTTTTTTCCCCCCCATGTTCCCTTACATCATGCCATTTGTACACTTCTTTCGCTACCACATTATGTGGGGCTAACAAACTATCTATAAAAAGTTAAGATTTATAGATTTCCCCTTCTCCCCACCAAATATAATTCCAAAATCCATAATGATGAGTAATTATTGCCTGGTGAAGAAAAAAAAAAAAAATGATTGGGGGGTGGTGATCTTTTTAGTTCCAAATTGCTCTTAGCTACTGGGAGTTCCTTTGAAAGAAACACTTCCAAAGAAGATCTTCTTTTATGAGTGCACAGGTGCATCCACTTCCTCTGCCAGTGCCAGAGCAGGATGGAACAATTGATTTTATCATTTGGGTCTGAGAGGAATAGTTCTAAAAGAAACCACGTTATTGTGCAGAGACAGCAAAATAACAACAGCAACACATTTTCTTTATGCATTATTGCTGTCCTCAGCCACTCAGATGTTTAATACAGCATACTGTGGTTTATTAGCTCATAAACCATTATTATTTTTCTACTGTCACGAGCTATCAGCTAGTAGTTTAAACACATTTTCTCTTTAATGTCTTAATGTCATATATCAGAGAAGCTTAATTTTCTTTTGCTATTCTACATTACTATTGAATAGATAACTGGTTATTGATAGACCAGATTAGCACCCAAATAAGGTTACAGTTATTGACCAACATTTCAAACTGAGCTGCAGAGCAGAAAGCATTCTGCTAGAGGCAAGATTATTTCGATAGCCTTGAACTGAATGACACAACTTCCTAACAGGCACTAAGGTTATCTCAGACATTTTCTATACTGACTTTCAGAAACTAGAATATTCAAATTCTCACCATAATCTGTGTTTTCTGGTTCCCAGCAGTTTGAAGGCCAAAAGTATGGGGCCTGGAAAACAGCACATGATATTTTTAACAATTTCGTTTATGCTGAAACAGTGTCCGTGATACAGCAGAACATTATAAGGATGCGCTTAGTCCAAGATGCAAACCCTTCTCTTAGTTAATCATTGAGAAGGTTGAGATTGACTTCAGTGGAAACAGTGTTGGGTCCCAAACAGAGTACTATTTAAAACTCTCTCTGTGTTCAATTGCTTAGGGATGGACAAAAGAACTGAGACAAATTCAATGATCCCAATATTCAGATGACTTAGACACTATTATCCCCTTATTTGAATATTTGCCTATTCTTCCCTCCCCACAAAAGAATGTGAACTTCAAGTTATCTTCTGGGAGTGGAAGAGCATTATTAAATCTTCCTATACATATATTGGTTTTTGAGCAGGGCCCATGTGTCTGTTAGCATACCAAACATGTATGAAGACAAAGTCTCCTGCCCCTATTTATGTCTTAAATCAAACAGAAGATACAATTTGGATTAAGAAAGGGCAAGTCAGTTCTACTTCAAAAGCAAACTAATATTAAGGTTCTAAAAGCAGGATTCAAGCTAACATTATTGGTTTTGTGCTGTGCTCAAGAGAGTGTACAATGATACCACTTACAATACATTAACTATATGATATCTACATGACAGTTTTAATAGAATGAAGAACAACATTACTAGAGTTACGTGTGTCATAGTGCACTATTCTGACTGCTATAGGTGTCACAAGTGGGCACAATATATTACATGTATATATGACAGATACTTGTGCCAAAATGCAGCAAGGAGAATTGTTAATGAGCATGTGAAGGAGAGTCAAAAAATATGTGATGCAAATTCTGCCCTGACATAAAACCCATGCAATCCCACTGCAAGAAATTCAGGGGGGAAGTAGTATGTTCAGAGGAACAGAATGGGGATTCTACCGGAATATTGTTGTATGGAATGACCAGGGAAAACTATGTTGCTGGGAGGCAAGGATGCAAAAGTTGCGAATAGGTGTTGTAGGAGCAGATATAAGAGCAAGAGAAATGAAAAGGAGAAACCAACAGTATGTGGTGGTTACTGTGTATGTCAGATAAAAATAAAAAAGGTGAGTTAAAAAGGACACTGACATTGAAGCCTGCTTTCTTGGTGGATGTTTAAATAAGGGACAAAAGCATGGCTTAATAACCAGTTAGTAATCAGTATAGCCTCTGCTCTGCCAAGTCTTAAGGAAAAGCAGCGTGCAGCATCAGCACAATGGGAACTAGTGACAGCACCATCAGAGATAGAGGTGAAGGGCTTTTTAATTAAAAAAAACCTGAAAAAGGGCAATACAGAAGGAAGGAAGGAAGGAACAGAAGTGAGGGAATAGGAAAGGCAACAGACTTGCTATTAGCACAGACTACATGAAGAAAAAAACAAATTCAAGTGAATGTTTATACCATAAGCTCCAGGCGTGTACTTTGCTGTTAATGTTCAGCAATAGATAAACTTATATAACAAGAACTTCTAAGTGTCTAGGAGTTAACTGGCAAAGACTCTATCTATAGATTTCAGCAATGAAGTGTAACACAAACAGAAGCTATATTTAAGAACTCAACACAGCTGGGAACACAGTTATTGTGGGAAAACTAAAGCATTGAGAGTTTAAGTGACTTTGCCAGGGTCACTGAACCCTGCTCTCCTCATCATTAAACTGGCATTGTAATAAGGAACGATTTAAATAAAATAAAACAAGTGGGCATAGGCTTCAGCTGCCAATCTAAATCTAGATTTCTAATGCCCTAAGGTTTGGAAGAGTTCAACATAGGGATTTGATGCAGTTCAGTATGCCTAGAAAGGCAGCTGCAGAAGGAAACCAGGGTTAAAGTTGGAAGGCCATTTCCCGCATAATTTGAGTTGTTTCATTTGGATTTTTGAGTCAAGCTTGTCTCTTAACATAACATGCTTGCAACAGTGTGTTTAAAATAATCACAGAGAAGTTTGTTTAATTGTGTAAAAACTGAGAACTGGGAAGCAGAAAAAGATAGTTTAGGATTGGACAACAGATTTTATTAAAGGACTTCACCAGCACGTCAGAATTCCAATAAACATAGGAATATGCTGTACATGTTCTGTGAACTTCAGCAGCACTGGCATTTCAATGCTTATAAAAGGAAGCATGTAGAAATCAGGTCTCACTTACCTGAAAACGATAGAAAGTCCCATCATCTTTCAGCGTAAGGACATGGTCTGAGATTGGAAAGATATAGCCCTGTGCTGCTATAAGACTTCCCAAGTGTATTGCTTCCACTGTGAAAGAGTGAGGAGAGAAAGAGAGCAGTAGAAATCTGTCATATAGATGAGCACTAGAGAATCCACAGCTCTCAGCACCAGGTCTGATACCGACTGACAGTCAGGCCGGCTGTACCATGCCACTTCATATCCAAAACACAGCTCTCAGCTCTCCAACCAAAGACAAAGTAGCCAAGTGGAAGCCAATCTTATAACTAAGGTACGACAATGTTAACCTCATGTTTTAAACACCCCCATTGATACTTGTGGGATGTCACATGCTGGCTCAGCACTATATTGTGGAATTCAGTTCAAAGCCATTATTTGTACCAGTGACAGCCATCGCTAAATCCTATTGTTTCTCCAAATAATGCACGCAGATGGATTAATATGCATTTACCAGCATCTTTACTACTATAGAGACAAATAAAAATCAGGCAAAGGGCTTATTTGGACAGATGTATACAAAAGCAAGGGGGGTGATGTTATTGCAGCTTTTTTAGCAGCCTCAGTTACAGTCTTGCATCCTTTCCCTCTCATGAAAATTGTACCTCACTGGCAGATTTGCCACTCACTGTAAAAGAGTCATAAAAATTTACACCAGCTTAAGGTATGTTTCCCAGAAGGCAAACAGGGCCCCCATAACTTTCTGATTTCCACAGTGTAAAAATACCATATTTATCCTTAGATACCTCTCACCTTGGTTTATAAGCCCTGCAGCGGTACTAAAATGAAACAGGCCTTCACACAAAGTGAATTGTTTTACAGATGAAACATAGGAGCATACGACTGGAAGGGAACCAATCCCCTGCATTCACAGGCACTACTCCAAAAAAGCCTGAAAATTGTCTACTCCTGCTTTCACATGTAGTACAACTAAAAACAAAAATATTCCCATAACAAACCACAGAGACATAAACAGGTTGCAAGAGTGCTGGTAATGCCCTGCCACTTGAATGGCAGAGAAGTTTAGATAATTTTAGGTAGAGAACTAGGCTTCACATTATGGAGGAAACCAAAACTGCCCATCTTCCACGTGGACAAAATTCCTTAATCATCCCAAATCTGGTAATTGGCTTGGCTCTGAGTGGAAAGGAAGGACCCTCTAGCCTGCCTGTGTCTACCTGTGAAGTTCCTAAGTATTAGGTGCATCTGAATCAAACTCCCTGCATCTAGCTGTGGCCAACTCCTATGCTTCAAAAGAAGGCAAAGAAAATCCTAGGAGCCAATAAAGTATTCTTGAAGGGGAATTTCTGAAGTTTTTGTCTGGGACCTCGAGCCATCTAGAATAAGCCTGAAAGCTCCTGCATGGAGGTTGAGTTACCTTTTAACCCTAACATGGGGATAGCAAATGCCTGCATTTACACAGCATGTGTGCTGATTTTTGATCGAAGAACACCCCTGTCCTGTCATATGAACCCTTCCATAAACTGGTTTGAAATGGTTGGAAAGTCTGCAAGTGGTAGTACAAAGTGCTACAGTCCTCTAAATAGCTGAGGGGTTGTAAGTACAGATTCATATCTTTTTCCTTCTGTTTCTCTCCAACTGATTAAAACCTCATTTTTTTATTGGCAGTTTAGGCTCAGCACTAAAACAATAAGGTGTATCTAATTCCATGCACAGCACTGCTACATTCAGCCTTAGTGGTCAAGTTACCTGGGTCCTCAATGATGAGGTTCTTCATGAGCCACTGTACAATGTCAGCACCTGCAAAGGCAGAAAATAATTAGAATTCGAAGGCCAGAGGGCTTTGAAAGCACAGGGAGCCACTTCACTTAAACAAGGATGTTAAAACATAAATGCGCTTCAATTCATTTTCTTTTCTATTCCCACTGAAGGCCTGAAAAATCATTCTGCTTGTATAAAACTGTTGAATACATATGTTTGTGTTTGTAACATTCCATGGATACTGACTGTGATGAAGAACTTGACATACTATATTTTTTGTATACCTAATATACCCAAATAAGACGCACACTTTAACTATGTGACATAGAGTAAGTCCTGGAAACACAGTGTCTAGGAAATGTGGCATCCTGCTGCCTCAGCCACACTGTCTCTAGTGATGTCATACCTCCTGGACAGTCTGTGTTTTCAGGAGGATTTATACTGTTTCAAACAAGGTTAGGTCCCAGAACCTTGCAAGGACAGTAGCAAGACTGTTATTTCTTTTCTGTAGCTAGTTATTTATACATGTTCCTTTAAATTAAGTGTTGTTCCCATGCCACAGCCCTCATCAAGACATTACAGACTGCATGCAGCAGCTCACACTTGCTGCTTTCTAGGTACAAGCTATAGTGCTCAGGAAATAGTGGCTACAAGAGCGTTAACGCCAGACTTTGCCTTTGGTGCTTGCAGGGTCACCAAGGAGTGGCAGCCATCATGAAGCCAGCTGACAACGTGCTCTAATGGCTGCCTATTTCCCCAGTTTCTGTTCCAGTGAAGAAAAATCAGTTTCTCTGCTTAAGACATGCACCCCAACTTCGGGGGGGGGGGGTGTTGATTTTGTGGGAAAGATTGTTTCATAGATTTCATAGACATCAGGGCTGGAAGGGACCTCAGAGATCATCGAGTCCAGCCCCCTGCCCAAAGGGCAGGAAGTCAGCTG
>NW_017728947.1:50906997-50917950 GCF_001723895.1 Crocodylus porosus | reverse complement strand
TGGTGCTCTACCCTGCGGCTCCCGGGGGAGAAGGGCCTGGCAGTAGGAGTCTATCTCCTGCTCGCAGTCCCTGATGGCACGCAGTCTCTGGACTGTGGCCTGGAGCTCCTCTCAGCTGGCGTGCCAGAGACCCCAGTAGGGAGCAGACCCCGCAAGGTCTGTTTTGATTTCACTGTTTTGAGCTCAAAACATGTCAAAACAGCTTTGAAACGAAACATCTGGCAAAATTTCATGCAGACCTACTAATTAACTCCAGTTTGGTGCACACCAGCTCCCTGTCTTGACAGTTTTAGTGTACACCAAGGATTAAAAGCAAGGGACTCAAACTACAGCAGAGGAAATTTAGATTGAATATTAGGAGAAAGTTTCTGACTATAAGGGTGGTCAAGCCTTGGAACATGCCAGCTAGAGAAGTTGTGGAATCTCCATCTGTGATGTTTTTCAAGAGCAGATTGGACAGACACTTGGCTGGGATGATTTAGTCATGATCCTTCCTTGATCTGAGGTCCCTTCAAGCCCTACTTGCCTATGGTGAAATGTCTCCTGCCTCCATAGGGCACCAGAGAGTGCTGTACTGAAGCCCAGTGTGCCTGTTCCATACATGCCAACTCCTGAAATAGAACTAATGAAGCCATGTTGGGAGGTGGCTCACTTAGGGCTAACTAGAGTGCACCCAGCACTTCACTAAGATACACTGCTTCCCTCTGGGGAGATAGCATGTCTGGGGTGGGTGAGGTCTCCCCCAGGTCATTGATCTCTGGTGCCATACTGAGGTGGTACACACATGCTCCAGGTGAGAGATAGCTAACTTCACTTTCAAAGTGGACTAGAGTTATTTTCAGAAAGCCACTGCTAATGCATGATACCCATGTCCATACAAGGGGAGTTAGAGCAGAAGAAGTAGTGCACAGTAAATTTATGTTCCAGCTTACTGCACACTAGCTGCCTTCTACAGACAAAGTCATCAAGTGAAAATTATTACACCTATCCTGAACCTGTTTTTCTCTCTCCAATGTACCAACTAGTTTCCTTTTCCTTCTCTTTTCCCAGTTCTGGAATATTGGACACTGCTTTTGTGAAGCATCTCTGTGATCCCAAATCTGAACTCACAGGATGGTTCTCTGAACAAGGGAGACTCCTTTGGTTTAGTTTAGGTGAACCAAACTGAGGTTCAATATTAAAGGAAGTGAAAAGCATGAGAACATAAATCCACAGACACTTTCTTCCCTGTATACAGAATGTTCCCTCTAGATCCAGGAGAAATTACTTCAGGTTTGTTTTATTTTCACTCTGTTTTCATCCTGACATGTTACTTTGTTACTGCTCAATATAGTCAACTTCTCTTTGGTTATGGGAGAAAAGTTAAAAATCATGACCCAGATGAACGCTTTCCCTGTCCCAGCATTTATAATTGATTGCATTAAGGAGCACATCAAGTATAAAGTATGAAACAAAGAACAGATTCTAGAGTGTTTTTATTTTGTTGCAAGGAGGGTCTGAAAAAGATGAGAGTCCAATGAAAAATTTCAGTGTTCATTCTCAAACTCCTATTATTCTTTTTGTAATAACTCAGTTTTCATCATTTCACCATACACACACACGATTAAAAAAGGGCACATAAAATTTTAGCTGTGCTTTATGTTTAGTGCTGTTTTGCCATTTCTGCAAAACAAAGGTTTAAAGCTCCTGTTCAAGTAAGATCTTCTGACTTAACCTGCAGTTGTACCAGTCACTGCAAAATAGATTACAGAACTTCAGACATAACCCAAAATACAACCAGACCATCATTTAATTTGTCTCAGTGAAAAAAAGAAGTCATTCTCCAGAGCTCCTGAGAGACCAGACAATTTTACAGCCACTTTCTAGTTTTCCCAAAGCAGGCAGATTATTTTGCTGCTGAGGTTCCTGAACCCTTATTTATCACCTGCCAAGACTCACCCTCAGGCCAATGACAAACCTTTCCTTGCTCTGTTAATTACTGTCATCATTAATATCTTTATCACTAATTAATATTCAATGGCAATGAAACTCCTCAGTATGCCCCCCCCCAAACCACCTCCATCTCCTAGGATTACCTTGGCATTAGATTCATTTTGCCTTTGGCTGTTTGTACCACTCAGTCTTGCCCATCTTCAAGGTACCAGTCAATCCATCCCCTAAATTATTTATCTAAAAAGGAATGGGGGGTACGAGTTACCTTTAATAAAACCTCTCTTCTTCAAGCCACGATACAAATCATTTTATAGGTGTTAATCCACAATTAAATTCTTTAGAAAAATCTCTTCTTACTCATTCTCTATAGACCCTTCTGAATGCTCCTAAATGTTTTGCTTTCCCAAAGAAAGTCTCTCCCAGCTATTTTCTAGGGTCCATATCCTACTTGGTTTCCTTGCTTTCCCCATAAGCTCTGTAATAGGGTGCTTTCAGAAGACTTCTTGACCCTGCCAAGAGTCAAGTTCCTGCTACAAACCAAAGAGGCATTAGAGGTCTTATAAAAAGAAGTTAGAAATGTTTTCAAAATGGGAAGTGCTAGGGAATCTAGATATAGGAATTGCTATTGTTCCTAGACACATATGTTCCCCTATGACAGCAAAAACAGCTCAAGGGTCACCAACATATGGGGACATCTATTTACCTCTTACATACAGTGAAATATATGGTACAGGTTTCCCTCGCTTTATGCCAGTTCTGTATGTGTGAATTCACTCTGATGCGATGACCCTTTTCATACCAAAAAATTGTTATATGCAAGGTAAATTCACTCATGCGATCGGTGCAGTGGAAGTTTGCAGTCACCCATTTTGTGTGGTGCATTGTGGGAGTGATGCACACCAAAATACTGTCTCCCGTGTGGATCTGTGCTCCTCGCTCATTGTCTGTGACACGTGTTTCTGTAGTCATCATCCTCATTATGATGCCCTGTGCTTGTGTGTATTGTCTGCTGTTCATGAGAGCCAAAATTGTCTTGTAAAAGTGACAGAAATGGGTCTGGAGGTCAGTACAGTCATGGTTGTATCCTGATTTGTTACATTGTAAAGTGGGTTCCCTTTATGTGAATTTGAGTTATGCACCATTTTCCAGGAATGCATGTACAGCATAAAGCAAAGGAAACCTGTACTGCCTTAGACAGTTTTTTGAAGCAGCTCTAGATGAAGTTACATAACATTGATAAAACTGTTAATTTATCTGAGCATAAAGTATAACTATGCCCATTCATCTACCTAGCTGGTTTCAAGATAAGAGTAACAACTTTTTTTTCTTGCCATGTCCTCCTTTTTGCTTTAGGCATCGGTGGTCTCGTAATGGTACCTACTGTTCTCAGAAGACCAGTGCCTGTCAACATGACAAATAGCAAGCCAGCTGTGAAAAGATAAATTACAAAGAAAATTTCATGTGGTGTGGGGCCACAGGCAGAATAAAGTTAATGAGCTGAACCAGCACAGCTAGACTTACCCCATGGTTGTTCTGCTACTTCAGTGGGCTGTGGGGGCTCCTGATCTCACCACCAAATGCAAAAAGTCTTACCCCAATCTAACCAAGATTTATCAATACTGTGGTAGCACCCAGAGGCTCCAACTGTACTAAGTACTATACAAGTCTAGCTGAATAGCAAAAAGACAATGTCTCCATCCCAACAGTTTACAAGCCAGCATTCCTTGCATTAGGAAGAATAAATAATGGGGAAGGCAGATTACCAAGAACTATATTAACATGGGGTCTAGTGTTTCTGCTTTCATGACTTTATAATCTATGAATTGATACCCCCCATCATCTATAATCTAATATCTAATTCTTAGGTGCTGAGTATTTGATCTGTAAAAGGATAGGGGAACATAAAAATCAGACCAAAAGTTGTTTTAAAATATATATTCAATGTTGATTGGCAACTGAGGATGCCTTCAGCTTTTATGACACTTTTATACTTTAAGAAATTAAACAAACATAAAAACCTAATAAATGCCTTTGCAAAAAGAGGCCGTGTTCAATAAAGATTAGTTTAGTTATAAATGTTTTAGTAGTTCTTATGAGTTTGGGAACACTGCGGCTGGAAAGCACCCAGCTGCTTTAAATATAAAACATTTATATGGAAGGCTTATAACCTCCCAGCATTATCTGGCAATACTCTTGTACTCAGCAATTTGATTTAGGAAATGCAGACTATATTCTCCTTCTTCTTGAACTGATTTGCAGGTGAAAAGCATTGAGAGGTATGGCACAGGAAGTTCCTATTATTATGAAAACGTTGCTGTTTTGAAGCACAATAAATGTAGCTGCAAATTTCTATATAGAGCTCATTATGACACAGTATGATGGGACTTACAAAATGCTATCTATCTTCAAAATAGTCAACCAAAAAACTAAATTCTCACATGTCAACTGTGAGGTGAATAAGCATGTTTTAGTCCAGTTTATAGATGGGAGACCTGATTCATGTTGAGATTAAGGGCTGCATTCTCAGCCTTGGGTGACTAATACTGGGCATAGCTACATGTGCATTTACACCAACTTAAATTTACTGCCCAGTAAATTACTGTGCAGTAAGCAGGAATAGGTTGGCATCTACATATGCGGGCATTAAAGTACATTACTGCAGCGTGGGGACTGATTTGAGACTGAAGTTAGTCCCAAATCAGTCCACACACACAGTGTTACTGCACAGTAAGGCATCTACATGTGCATTCTGCTACATGTGCAGTAGTATGTTTGATACCTGCATAATGCAGGCATCAAATTTACACTTACATTGGTATAAGTCACCATATTTACTGCACAGTACAGGCATGCACATGTAGACATGCACTCATACTGCACAGTAATTTTGGTTACTGTGCAGTAAATGTGCATGTGTAAACGTGCCCACTGAGTACTTAAGTCCACGTTTAGTGTAGGTACCTCCGGGAGTGGCCTAGTTTTCACAGGTGCTGATTACTCACTGCTTCTATTAACTCCAAACATTCTTAATGTTTAGAGCAGAAGCAAAAATTATTTAGCTTCTCTCATGCAGACTCCAACCAAAGGTTAGTTCAGGACTTCCCAGGTCTTACCCACAAATTTTGAAAGATGTTTTGTCCCTGTTCAAGACCAGTTCCTTTTGAAGAGGCAGGCAGTTTGTTCAAGGATGGACACTTAGGCCATGTCCAGATGAGTGTGGATGTGCAGTATGTAGCACCGCAGACCTGTCTGTGGCGCCACACACCTCACATGCAGGTGTTTCCTGTGCTGCTACCTTGCAGTGTGAGGTTTTTTTTTTAACCTTGGGAGATCTCAGGATCAAAAAAATCCACACTGAAAAAAAGCAAGGTGGTGCCAGCAGCACATGCCACCCAAAACCGGGGCCTCGCTTTCCAGAGCCACACTCTGGCTGCTGGCTAGGCTTCCTTCCATGGCTACAGCCCTGGGAGGCCCTCAGGATCCCAAGTAAAGCTGCTGGGGCCAGCACAGTTGGCCTGCTTTGTAGTATCAACTTCCTCACACCTCTGATAAACAGGTCATGGGCGCTGAAGTGATACAGTAATTATAGGGCCGCAAGACTTGTACAATTATAAGAATCACTCTTGCTCCTCTACATCTTCTAGACATCAGTTTTTTTACACCTGTTGGACTAATACGCCATTCACACTTCTTCAGTTCTTTACTAATTAGTGTCCTTAAAGCTGGCTACTGGTATTCTCATGGTGAGGCAAGATGCATTAAGAGAGGGAAAGCTTGCACTAATTTCCATAATGGACCTGGTCTTTTCTGACCTAAAGGTATATATTAAGGCTATGCAAAACAGCTATGTTTTGATTCAGCTTTGGATTTGGCCATTTCAGAGGGACAGTGATTTGTTTCAGTGTTTTGGATCAATGTTCCGTTTTGATTCAGCCAAATCTGTTTCAGAGTTTTGATGCTGTTTCAGTGATTTGGCCATAGGCTAGAATGGGGAATCACTAAAATGCCTGTAACTTTGTCATTTGTTGCCTGATTCAGGATGAGAATTGCAGGGATGGTAGCCCCTTCTGAAGGCATGAAGCCTGCCAAGTTTCAAGGAGATAGGTGCAGGGGGTTCTGGGAAACTGCACCTCAAACTGTTCAAAGCAAAACTTGTATCATTTGTCGGTGGTGGCAGCATGCTGTCATCCTGCACACAGATCTGGGTGCCTGTGCCCCCCTAGGAGGGCTGTGGGGCTGTGCCAGACTCCTCCTGGCGGGCATTGGCCTCTGGATTTGCATACGGAATGACAGCAGGCTGCTGCTGCTGACTGGGACCAGTGCTTGGTGCAGCCCGCACCAAGCACCAGGAAGACTGGTGCTGCCGCTGGCCCCAACCAGCAGTAGCAGCATGCTGTCATCCTGCATGCAGATCCGGGGGCCTGTACCCCCTGGGAGGGCTGTGGGGCTGTGCCAGACTCCTTCCAGCGGGCACAGGCCCTCAGATCTGCATGTGAGATGACAGCAGATGGCTGCTGCTGGCTGTGGCCAGCACCAACACTGGGTTCTTTCCAGTGCTCAGTGTGGGTTGCACCAAGCAGACTTGGGTGCTGACATTGGCTTGAGCCGGCAACGGCAACATGCTGTCATTCTACACACAGAGCTGGGTTCCCATGCGTGCTAGGAGGGCTGCGGGGCTGGGCCAGACTCTTCTTGGGGAGGTGGGGGGGCGAGCCCCTGGATCCGCACACAGGGTGATAGCAGGCTGCCGCTGCCTGCTGGGACTGGTGTTTGGCACAGCCCATGCCAAGTGCTGGAAGACTGGGGCCAGTAGCAACAGAATGCTGTCATCCCGCTTGCAGTTCTGAGGGCCCACATTCCCTGGGAGGGCTGCAGGGTTATGCTGGACTCTTCTCAGGAGGCACAGGCCTCAGATCTGCACGCAGGATGACAGCAGGTTGCTGCTGCTGGCTGAGGCCAGCGCCAGCACTGAGTTCTTTATAGCTCTCAGCATGGGCTGTGCCAAGCTGACTTGGGTGCTGGCCCCAGCTGGCAGCAGCAGCATGTTGTCATCCTGCATGCAGCTCTTGGGGCCCACACCCCCTGTGGGGGCTGTGCTGGACTCCTCCCAGGGAGTGCGGGCCCCTGGATCTGTGTGCAGCAGGACAGCAGGCTGCCATCCCTCCCTCAGAGCACTGGGATTGGAAGGGACCTCAGGGACAGATCACAGACACTGGCCAACTACAGATGTCAGTATCAGAGCAGTCCTTCTGTCCTTCTTCTCCCTCCTTCTTCTTAGTTTTTGTTCCCCTGCAAGCCTGGCTTTGAAACTCCAAAATTTTCCAAAACCTCTTCAAAACATTTCATATGGTTTTGTTTTGGAGATGTTTCAGAGCCTTCCATTTCATTTTCAATTCAGTGTTTTGGGCACTGAAACACCTCCAAAACAAAATGGCTGCTGAAGTTTTGCACAGTCCTAGTATATATCCTTAGATTGTTTCTGAACTTAGGCAGCACAACAGGCCTCTGTGCTGGAGAACATGTCCATGTAAGTAAATGGACAAGATAACCAAATAACAGAAGGTAAGTCTTCCCCTTCACTGAAAGTTAATTAAAGTAGATGACTCTGATGCTTGTTTCTCTCTTTGCTTATTCTTATCCCTGGCACCAGGCTCTGAGGCCATATGAACAGCACTTATGTATGAGTGGAAAAATTCTCTCTCAAGGAAGAGGAATGTCCTAGACCTAACTTGCACTACATGGTGTTGATGCACATTCCTGCTGCGAGGGGGTTATAGGAGATAACCTTCAAAGGGGAAAGACTGCCACATATGGTTGTAATTATAGCAGGATGAGTAGCTCAGATATCTCAGTTAATGAGACCATCTTGATGGTAGCCATTAAAAGGCACAGAGAGGCTGCCATTGAAATCAGGGACTGAAGAGAGATTCCAAAGCTTTGTCAGTTTTAGTATATCATTTAGATTGGTCCAAACATGAAGGCTGCAATTTTAAGTTTTAGTTCATCAGTGTTCCACTGTGATTCTGATCTTGCCCTCCAGCAAGTTTATATTTATATTCATGCTTTATTCACGGTTATAGCCTTGTTGGTCTAAGCACATATAAGGACATAAAGTAGAGTCTCTGTATGCTTGAAGAAAGGCGTTTGTGCCCGAAAGCTTGCAAAGTACAAATTTTTCAACTATTTAGTTGGTCTAATAAAAGATATCACACCTACTCAAAGAACCTTGTCTGCCTATTTATATTCATGCACTTCTGCTTTAGGACCTTGTAACAGGGGGCCTGCTCCAGGCTGATCTAACTGTGGCCCACCCACCTGTTTCTGGGCTAACTGCCTGCCTTCTCTCCCGCCACGCCTTAATGGTAATTAATTTATGATGCAATTAAGCAGGAGGCTGCCTATTTCCTGCCCTGATGCCAGGGGGCGCTATTGGTGGCTCCATTCTTCCCCTACACTGAAGTCCAAGCCTTGCAGATGGCATCAGATGTTATCATCATCACCGGCCCCCACACTGGGTCCCAGAAGCCTCCTAATTGAACCCCACCTGGATTCTTCTTCTCAGGCGGTTTCATCCACCTTCACAGTAGGCAGCATAGCTCCCTGAGCTGCTTCCCCCTTATGGGTGTGGTCCCCCCGGGACCTTTGGCTACTAGCCCTGGCCCACCTCCAGGCCATCCGGAACCCCAAGCCCTTGGCTCTTGGGTGTTCCTCGTGGTGGGCCCCTGGCCCTTCGACCCTTCTGGTCCTGGCCCCAGCATGTACCAGTCAGGGGAAGTTCAGACAGGCCTGAGTCTATGGCCCTTTTCTGTCTGGGGGTCTACCCTCCAGGCCCTCCAAACAAGGGGTAAACCACCTGGTTGTGGGGGCTAGGGGTCAAGGCACCCTGACTGGCATTTCCTGGGGACTCCCACACCACTGAGAACCCCACCAGGCCACCCACTCCCAGCAGGGTGCAATTTTAGGTCATACCCAGAACCAGGAGCCTCCTTACCATCTCCTACAGCTCCTCCCTTACCTCCAGATGATACCAGCAGCCCTCCAGCCAGGCAGTGTTGTTGCCTGGCCTCCAGCAGCAGAACTGCCTTGTTTATATGGGCAGCCCTCATCAGGCACCTGGCAGCTGCCAGCTCCAGGTTCTTAAAGTGGCCACAGACCTCTTAGCAGGAAGAGATTAACATCATAGCAGCCCTAGATCCAAAACATTGGCCCATCTTTCCCCCATTCATAATCCCCTCTACTTGGTCACCTCCACATGGGGAGGGGCATCTCTCTTCCATTTTGGCCCCAGGCAGCCTTATATATCTCCACAGCATGCTGAAATACTAGATACACGTGTGTGTGTGTGTGTGTGTGTGTGTGTGTGTGTGTGTGAATTTCCACCCTTCAGGATCCTGATTCAGGTCCTATATCACCCTGGGATCATAATCCAGCACTGCATTTTTTCCACAGAATCACAGAAAATTAGGGTTGGAAGGGGGTCACCTACTCCAACCCCCTGCTAGATCATTCCCGACAGGGCTTTGTTGAGCTGGGCTGTAAAAACCTCCAAGAACAGAGATTCCACCACTTCTCTAGGTAACTTGCTCCAGTGCTTCAGTACCTCCCTAGTGAGAAAGGTTTTCTTAAGATCCAACCTAAACCTCCCTTGCTGCAACTTGAGACCATTGCTCCTTGTTTTGTCATCTGTCACCACTGAGAACAATCTAGCTCCATCCTCTTTGGAACCAGGTAGTTAAAGGCTGCTGTCAAATCCCCCCTCGGTCTTCTTTTCTGCAGACTAAATGAATCCAGTTCCCTCAGCCTCTCCTCATAAGTCACATGGCACAGCCCTTAAACCATTTTTGTTGCTCTCTGCTGGACTTTCTCCAACTTGTCCACATTCTTTCTGCAGTGGGGGGCCCAAAACTGGACACAGTACTCCAGATGTGGCCTCACCAGTGCAGAAGAGAGTAGAATAATTACTTTCCTCAATCTGCTGGCAACACTCCTACTAGTGCAGCTTAGTATACTGTTAGCCTTCTTGGCAACATGGGCACACTGCTGACGCATAACAATCCTATTGTCCATGACCACTATAATCCCTGGGTCCTCTTCTGCAGAGTTGCTGCTTAGCCAGTCAGTCCCCGAGCTGTAGCAGTGTATGGGATTCTTCCATTCTAAGTGCAGGACTATCCCATTGGTTCTAAATTAAAGAACATCATTGAGAGCAGGGAGCAGAACCCATGGCTCCCTCCCTCCTAGGAAAATGACCTCCTTTCTCCAATTCAGAGCCAGACACCCTCTTGTAGACCTCTTAACTTTTACATTCCTTTCTACCCAATGGCCCTACTTCAACAGGGCAGAATGGATGATGTCAATGGTATAGCGAGGCGGTATCCGGGGCAGCGATGACTTCCATCTGCTGCTGTTACACTGGCATAATTGTGCAGCTGTGGCAGCCTAGCTAAGTTAGCACCTGGGGCTATTGCCCCAGTGATCCACCTCGAAATTCTATTGGATGATGTCCTCAGCCCAGAGACTGGTGGTTAGAGCTTATTTCTGGAAAATGGGAGATAGAAGTTCGACTACTTTCAGACAGCCTGGAGTCTAAAACCTTGATCTCTCATTTTGTAAGCAAGTGCCCAAATTTCTAGGTCACTGAGCAAAGGACAGGTAGAGCCTCTTTTCCTTCCCACAAGGTAGACATGTTAGTGGTTTTCCAGTGATTCAAGTGGGTTGGAATAAGTTCAGACTTCATAACTCCAACCTCTAAAAGCTGCCTAAATGTCATTACTAGAAGGGGAATGGGATCTTGGCCTTGGTTTTTCACTGATGAGTCTGGCCAGTTTCATAGTTTCATAGTTTCTAGGGTTGGAAGGGACCTGAGTAGATCATCGAGACCAACCCCCTGCCATGACAGGAAAGAGTACTGGGGTCAAATGACCCCAGCAAGGTGTTCATCTAGCCTCCTCTTAAAGACCCCCAAGGTAGGAGCCAGCACCACTTCTCTTGGAAGTTGGTTCCAGATCCTAGCCACCCTGA
>NW_017728947.1:50889669-50904707 GCF_001723895.1 Crocodylus porosus | reverse complement strand
ACACCACAGTCCCCCAGTTTCGTAATGAGAACGGGGTGAAAGACAGTGTCGAAGGCCTTCCAAAAGTCCAGGAAGACTATGTCCATTGCTACCCCTGCATCTAAGGATTTGGTGATCTGGTCATAGAAGGCCACCAGGTTGGTCTGACAGGACCTGCCCCTAATGAACCCGTGTTGGTTGCCCCTAAGCATAAATTCCCCTGCTAGCCCCTCGTGGATATGTGCCAGAATAATTTTCTCAAAAAGCTTGCCCAGGATTGAGGTAAGACTAACTGGCCTATAGTTTTCTGGGTCCTCCTTTCTCCCCTTTTTGAAGATGGGAACCACATTGGCCCTCTTCCAGTCCTCTGGCGCCACACCAGAGCACCACGGGTGCTCGTAAAGCTGTGCCAGGGGTCCTGCAATGACCTCAGCCAATTCCCTCAGTACTCTAGGGTGGAGATCATCCGGACCAGCTGATTTGTATACATCCAGTCCTTCCAGAAGTTCCCTAACTAGTTCCTCCCTAACCCTTGGCCTAGGTGCATCTCCCTTGGGATCTAAGGGGGACCCAGAGAGGGGGTGACTGTTCCAGTCCCTGCTTAGGAAAATGGAGGCAAAGAAATCATTGAATATATTGGCTTTGCCTGGTGTGACGACCAAATTTCCTAACGTGTCCTGCAGGGGCCCCACATTACCCGGAACTATCTTTTTGCCCCCTGTGTATTTAAAAAAGGACTTCTTGTTGTCCTTGATCCAGGAAGCTAGTCCCTGTTCCATTTCTGCCTTGGTCTTCCTGACTGCCCCCCCTGCATCCCCGAGCAACTGCAGTATAATCCTCCCTGGTGATGGTCCCCCCTTCAATTGGGTGTACGCCTCCCTTTTTGCTAGGAGACGTACAGTGTGGGTTATTAAAGCAAAACTCCTAAGAGATTAATGCTCAGGTTCCTACTAATCCATAGAGTGTCATAGCATTCTCTTAGTCCCAGGAAATAAAGCAAAGCAGACATGAAAAGTAGCTAATGGATTCTGACGACAGAAAATTCCAACTATCTGGAAGCGAGTTAGACTTAGTCTATATTTAAAGTACTTAGCCAATGTCCCATAGTGGCAACCCCCTGAAGGAGGTGCAGTTTATTGTAGCAAAAAAGTTCTTCCACCAGTACAGCTTAAACCAGTTCCCAAAGTGAAACAACCTGTACTAACAAGGGGGTATTTTAGCCAGTATAACAGTGTTAACATTAGGGTTTTTGCCAACACAGTGATATCAGTAGGAGTGTGATTCTGTAGACTCCTCACCATCATAGTTATGGCATCAAAAATGTTTAGGTGTAGATCAAGCCCTAACACCTAACATGGGTTAAACATTCTGATACTTGATTGAAAGACACGTGAGTCATGTTCAAATCTCAGAAGTAACTCACTTCATTTTAACTAATTTCAAAATCAAAACTTGTTGCAGGTTGAAATTTGGAAATAAACCCCATCTATTATTTTTTATTTTATTCATGCAATCCCCCAAATCTGGGAGCTTCTAAATCTGAGTTCAATTACTGCCCTTGTGCCCAGTTTCTTGTCATGTGATGAGCTGGATTAGCGAGTGAACAAATGCATTACTACAATTACAGATGGAAACTTTTGCCAGTAAAGAAATATGGGGGGAAAATCTAAAAATTCATATGATAAATAAGCAAATTTCTAAGTAACAGATTACTGCTATCACTCCTGTGGAAGAACAGCAAAGGTTTGTGAGATGTTATAAATAAGAGAAATGGACAAAGTTGTCCCATGTTCATACTCTCAAGCAGCACTACAGTTACTGGCATTTATGAGAACTATCAGAAATAGTCTCCCTTCCCAAACTGGTAGGCACTGAAAATGGTTAAAGATGGAATTTTTAATCTACAATTTATAATTAGTTCAAAGTTGCTTTTCTGGGTTCTCTATCACTAAGGCAAAACCACAGAGAGCAGCTTGTATAATTTCACAGCTTGGCCTTTTGCCATACACTAATGTTTAGACACTGTTCTTCATGCTGTCAGAATAATTCAGCAACAAAATAGCAAGGGAAGCAACTTCAAACAGTGGTGGAATCAGGAGTTTGGAAGATGCCACTGTCAAATCTCATTAGGAGTGAAGCATCTTTGCTATATAGGTATTTCATGTGGACAAGCGTTAAAGAAATGGTACTTTTCTTTCATTTAAATGTATATTAATGTATTTTTATGTAAGATTTTCTTCTTAAAGGAGCAGGAAGAGCTGGAAAAACTACCCAGGGCTAGATACCTCATTGGTAAAACTCAATTATCTGTAGCTTATATACCTTGTCATCATTTATACCTGTATAATGTGTTTGTAAAATGCTACCAAATCAGAATGCTTCATTTACTCAGCAACGGAAATGACACTGAAGGACATAAGACAAGAGAGAAGAACTCAAGTGCTCTGGCGCTTTACATAATTTAGTACATTATTTATTTACTAAGAGGCCTGGCCCTGCAGGCTTTAGATAAACAAGACTCATTTTTTATTTCGATAGGAATTCCATCTACACAAGCAATAAATGTTAGGCTCCTTAAGAGATCTGGTCATGATAAGTCTCTCTCAGATTTTGTACAATCACAGAATCCACTACAACTGCATTGGCAATAGTTCTGTGGTTTTCTATAGCTGACACTGGCTGAATGGTACAAGCTTGTATGGTCTTTTCCAACATAATTTTAACATTTTCTATCTATGACCTCTTCGACTAATTCTCCCCTTCAGTTCTTTGGAAAATTTTTGCCAGCCATAAGCGCTGCTTAAGTTGTGCAATGCCAGTAACATGAACTGGTGAATGGAATATGTAGCACTCTTGGATATTTTCCTTTGAATTTTAGATCTGCAGAATTTCATGTCTGGAATAACAGCCCTGCCAAAGAAATGTCCAGGACCATGTACTTCCTTTCCCTTTCCCCATCACTAGTTGCTAAAGGCGCCAATTGTGCAAGACCTTTACTGAAGTCTCACTATAATGCCACTCCACATGGGTGAAAGTGTACAGATCCCTACTCAGAATCAAGGCTGTTGATATTATTTTCTTGATGGAAGATGATGTAGAGGAGACACTTATTAATATTTTCCATTTACTGTTCACTAAGACTGCACAGAACAAAGAGGGGACATGGGCCGTATCACTTGCAGTTTCACTTTAGACCACTGGTACTTAAGCTTTCATCCCCATGAGCCAGATGAGCAGTGCAGGGCTGGTCTGTGGGCAAAATGTGGCTCTACATGCTGGGATTGAGCCCTGGGAGCCAACACTGCTCCATATGCCAGGACTGAGCCCTGGCCCCACCCCCATCTGGCCCCATGGGACAGGATTAGTGCAGGGCCCAGGGCTCCCTCTGGGTCTGGAAGCAGTGCCACTGCTAAGTTTCAAGATCCACGAGGAGCCCTGTGAGCCAGATGACAACTGGGGCCTGAATCTAGCCCACGGACCAGGGGTTGAGCACCCCTGCTTTAGATGATACTTTAGTTAGGATTGAACATATAAAGCTATTCCAAACTCAGTACAGCGTTGGCAATCATGCTTTTCTTGTTTTTTCAGGTATCCTTCAGGAAGTTGTGTCCATTCCATGAGTGCAGATCATTTACCCAAATCTGAAGTGACTAAGGCCGTGATTGAGCAGTTCATTCCTATTCAGAAGAGCACTTGAGGGGTGCACTTACAAAATACACAAATTAAAGTGCTTTGCTAAAGAGAGATGGACCTAAGCACATGGTTAAACGGTTTGCTGAACTGAGGCAGAGAGAAAAACAAAGAAAATTAATTTGTATTTCCATATATCCCTTGCTGCTGTCACGTCTATATTTGTTTTCTGTTCATTGAGATGGACACAAATGATTCTACAAGCTGAAAAGAGAGCCTCCATATAAAGTTAGCTGAAAGCCCAGCAAAATTATGTCAAACATGAAATGAACACAGATTGCAGAGTCCTAGCTTAGAGAAGAAATTGGGTTGGAAAAGTGCCCTCCTCCATTGGTGTATTGTGCCTAACAACAATGCCATCTCTACAGGTAGATTTTCCCTCAAGATTCAGGACTTGGGCATGGTGTGGCATTTTAGCCTGTGTATTCACGTGTGTGCAAGATACTTTTGACTAAATGACCAAACTTCTCTAACATATTATTATAGAAATGTTGCTTTCATGCAAACAAGACCTAAGCTCCAAGATGCAGCTATGCACATATAACATCTCTGCTTTCATTGCCAGACTTACACATAAATAACCCATGCAAATTACACATAAATAACCCATGCAAAGTAAATTATTATTATTTTGAAGTACTGACAATCAGATTTGTGTTCAGATCTTCACTGATATTTCCACCAGTCTTCTTGTCTAGCAGGTTTACCTCCTTTATCATAATGTTTCATTATTCTCAGTAACTTCTCTCCTCATATCTAAGTCTCTAGCTGACATGACCATGGCACAATGCAGTGTTTCTCAAGCCAGCTTTGCACAGAACTGGAAACAGTATATCCACATTAGTGCAATACTGTACCAAAGCTAATGAGCTCTGCTTCCCAGGCAAGCCAATAGGCTCAGGTGAACTACTACATTACTTCAGCCATACTACTAACATCCTGAGCTAGCATGTTAATTTGTGCAGAGATTGCTTGGTATCTTTGCATAGCACTATATTTTCAACAGAGTCCACAATTTCCCCTCTATGCCCATGTCTCAAATTTTTGCCCAAGTGCTGGTTGTGTCTCACCTTGATGACTATAAATATTGCCTGTTTGTCCGCTCTGCCTCTCACCTCTTCTTCCTCCTACTTGACACTGCTGGTTTCCTTCCTTTCTGAATGTACCTTTTGGTAACCCAGTCACATGAAATTCAAATTTTTATCCCCACTATGAAGCCTATATCCTTCTATCACCTAATCCCTTATCTCCCACAACTCCTTTCCAGACCTTTGTCCTTTAGCCTTTGCTTTTTGCCTCTCCGCCTACTTCCTTTGTCCATTTCTACACTTGGATCAGGCCTGCAATTCTTGCGTACCAGGCATCAGAGAAAAGTAGGGCTGGAAGAGACCTGAGGAAGACATAAAGTCCAATCTCCTGCTCCAGGCAGAATCACCCCTAACTAAACTATCCCAGGCAAGCATTTGTTTAAAACCTTAGGAAGGAGATTCTACAACCTCTCTAAGTAGTCTGTTCCAGTGCTTAATCATCCTCATAGTGAACATTTTTTTCCCCATTATTCAACCTAAATTTCCCTTGTTGCAATTTAAGACTTATTCCTTGTCCTGTTCCCTGCAGCCAGAGAAGACTCTATTACCATCCTCTTTATAGCCACCTGTTTTCCTCCTTAAATTACTCTTTAACCAGCACTTTTCCAAGCAATGCTTCCTGTTTTCTTCTGTTCCAGAATCGTTCCTTTTTACTTCACCTGAACTACTGTCCAGCATCTTGTCTTGTGTTTGACTTGTCTATATTATACTGTAAACTTGCAGGAAGAAAAATCGCAGTCTGCATTTTTGAAGTGCTGTGTACATTTAGGATGCCAATGGCCATAGATATGTTTAATAATAAATAACAATTAGGTAGTGATTATAATCAAGGATTATAAGGAGATGGTACAAAGCAGATAAGGAATAATCTGCTGTTTCCTAAGATGGGCTAATTTAGCAGGACTGTAAACAGTATTAAATGCAATAAAATAAATCAATCAACTTATTTTAAATACCTAAGCAATATAATGTATTTACTGTTCTATGCATCCAAGCTCCAGTCTGCTTTCCAAATAAAGTATAAAATCAGGAAAAGTTCAGAATAGCTTAAGGCAGGAGCAAACAAATAACTCTTCAGTTTGAACAGCCTAATTTGGTGCCAGCAAGTTGCAACTGCAGAAAATATTTACTTTTAAGGGACTTAGAACTATTTCCACCTGAAGGAAGACCAAGGAAAACTAGCAAAATATATTCCCTTCTTTCTGAAAGGTTTAACGTCAAGTTTATTAAGCTTATTTACAAGAAATATGAATTTTAATCTAGAAAATGGAATTTGTACTCAGCCTTTCAAAACAAACACTGAGATCTGTATTCAGTGTCAGACCCTGAATTTGGAATAGGCTCACTGGAAAACTGAATGTTGTGCTCCATTCTGAAACAGGCATCAGAAATTTTTCTCTTCTCTCTTTTCTGCACCTAAGCACAGGACAAGGTCTTGATAAAATAGTTTGCCATGGAGGAAATGTACACCAACCTTGTTCATAAGTTCACGTAAAAAAGTTGCCTATTATAACACCAAGTGGTGTTTTGCCAATATGCCTCCACAAACCATATTCCCCATCTCCTGTTACGTGATGCTGTTGTGCTCTTTTCAGACTCAGGGCTCAGCAGCCTAACTGCATGCCTCGAGGAAATCGATTCTAAGTCATGTTAAGCGCCACCGCTGATAGTCTGTTGAAGAAGACCTGTTTGTTAGTCTGCTCTATAAATAGTGGTGTCAGATGCATCAGCTGCATTTTTCTCACTGAACTGAAATGTGACCTCATTAGCACTGAACAGGCACTTAACTTAAGAGTAAATCCTGGCTTGACAGCATGTCTTAGCATATCCCATTTACCCATGCAAATTAATATTAGTAACAAAAAAAAACTATGGAATTTCTGTTTTTCTCCCAAATAAAAGCAAACGCTCACTCCTTAATTAAAAGATAAATTTAGTGAACACACTTTTAAACTCTGGTGTTGGGAGTTTTTTTAAGTTGAAATGATTTTGATGATTGATATATTCCTTAAGCCTTACAACTGATTCCATAAATTAGTACTAGTTGAATACTTTAAAAAGTATTTTTTAAGAGTCTGTATATCTATCTATCTATCTAAGTTATTGAGGGACAAACATGTTTGCAGGAAAAATGTCATGTAGGTTAATATTAATGGAGAGCGAATTTTCATTTAATAGATGCAAGTCTAGTCAATGGAAGCTTGTTTTTAAGAATTATATGCCTCCAGTCAGGAAACAGAAGCAATGCCACATGATCTTTGTGGGCAATTCAAATGAACTAAATCTATGCCAACTCTTTCTGCAAATGTGGAATATATAAAACTTCTTGTGATTAGTCAATAGGTCAAGAATAATTTCTTAGTATTAATTGACTAATTTAAGGTTAATAAATTCAGGAATCGTCGTCAGCAGTCCCTCAAAGTCGAGGATGACATCTGTTAGGCTTGATGGGTCTTCAGGTGACTGAGGAGCCCAATTCTGGATACACACATTCTTTGGCAATGAGGGCATGTTGTTGCACAGGGGAGTGGGATTCGTAGCTCTGGGATGGTCTTCTTGTCCTTCCTCCGCTGTCGTTCTGCCTCAGTATCAAGTTGTTGGGCCTTGAAGTGGTGCACGCCTTGGTGGACCAGGTGGCACCATACCAAATGATCAGCAGCTTGCTTCTCCCAGCCATTGGCGTTGTTGCTTCCATGCTTGTGGGTGACCTTGAGTGTTTCTTTGTACTATTTCTTTGGCCACCCTTTGAGTGTTGGCCAATAGAGACCTGGGAAAAGGGAATCTAGCGAGGGAGGCAGTTCTCGGATAACTGGATGTAGTGGCCCGTCCATCGGAGCTGATTTCCCAAGAGCAAGGCTTCGATGCTGGTGGATGCAGCTTCATGGAGGATGCTTGCTCTGGTCTGGCGGTCCTCCTATTTGTTCCCCAGGATTTGACACAAGCACTGCTGGTGAAAGCTGTCGAGGATCTTAATGTGGCGTCAGTAGACAGTCCAGGTTTCACTGTGGTAGAGGAGAGTGGTCAGCATGACAGCCTTGTAAACCAGAACCTTCATTGACTTCTGAAAGTTGACTTCTCTATTTTTGAAGACACATTGTCGCAGCTTGAAGAAGGCAGTACTGGTGCAGTTGATTCCTCAAATTCAGGAATATAAACAGTTCAAAGCAGAGATTTGGAAGCAGAGATTGGAAGCAGAGATTCAGTGAACAAATTATTTGCTTCAAATAAGCCATTTTGTGTTTTCAGTGTATGTTTAGATCAAAGAATACATCAGATGGTCTCATTTTAGCCCTCTCTGTAAACCTCAGTCCACATTCTAAATCAAAATCTGGGGCACTTTAATCATACTAACCAAATGGGCCCAGGGTACCTTTGAGTGTTTGACTCTATACGTGGTTTAGCTTATTATTCTTTTACTTTCAGGAGCCCCATTTCAGTCAGTGAAAAGGAAATAGAGAAATATTTAGTAAGGTGAATCATAGAGAAGAACCTAAAACTGTTGAGCCAAAAATCTTTCTCCAGCCAGAAATTTGGGCACATTCATGATCAGTGCCATAGCAAAGAAGCTTGGCACCTGGGGCAAAGCCTGCAGCAGCACCCCAACCTCTCCCCACGCACAGATCTGGGGGGCACATGCTTACCTGGGAGTGCACGCAGCAGCAGGAGCCATCCTTCCCCCAGCTTCAACCCCCCCAAAATGAGCTGGTCACCACTCCATCCTGTGCCCCGCCCTGGCTGGGCAGCGCCTGCTGGTGCTCCTTCACTTCAGCACCTGGGGCGGTCGCCCCACTCACCCCCCCTTGCTGCAGCACTGTTCATGATTAATCATTTGCCACTGATGCCCATTTCTAGTGAACTCCAGTGGAGGAGTAGCAGAATGGAAGGGAGGAAGAGAAATGAAATGTACTCAAGTGTCAGGGAAAGCCTGTTGTTACTGCTCTGTAGTCTGAAACAGTGTGGAACTACTCTTTTTATCATCTGATACATAAATGAAGTCCATGCAAGCTTCAATTCCAGGAGGTTATTGCTACAGGCATATGAATCAACCATGCCTTGGACAAGAACCTTTCCCTGAGTCATCTGTGCTTCTAAGGAAGAGACTATGTTCTCATTTAAAGGGTAAGCTGCAGTTTCCATTTGTTTTGTGGTCTTCTTTCTCTTGGAGTCTCCCCTCGTGCCCTTCTTCCCCAGCAAGTTTCTCACCCTTCATTGCTAGGACACCCATTGAAGTCGATTAGGAGTCTTCTTAAGAATACCTATGGTAACATTTTTATTCTTAGGTGAGCAGCACTAAATTGGAGCTCAACTTTCTGACCACAAGGTGGCAATGTTGCCCACAAAGTATGGAGCTGAACTTGTTTCAGCAGGTACTTCGGTTGCAAAAAAAAAGTGTTCTGGGTGCAGTTTACAGGACGATTGTCAGCAGCAAGTATTGACATATTGCTTTTGAATTTCTTTTTACTCATTAGCACTTTGAATACTGCCTAGCTCTTTAGCTTTAGAGACACTGTTCTGAAATACATCCAACATCAATTTACATAAATGTGTAGGCAGAAGACCATGAGCTCCTTATACTGCAGTAGAACCCTTCCTGAAAAGACTGCTTTTGATTTTAAAAAAGGACTGATTTAACAGGTTAAAAATAAAAACATAGAGACCTGAAAGAACGCAAACCCAAAAAGGGCAGAATGAGGAAAGCAGAGGACAAGAACAAAGAGCAGCACCCACCTGGGCCATGAAAAAGATGAACAAGGAAGAATTAAAGAAAGCCATACATACAGTTACAGTGAGCTTTTAGCATCCCAGGAGTCAAAACAGTAGCATCCCAAGCTGAGTGTGAGTGGTGGAGACCGAGAGGGTTCTATTTACTTTCTGATGAAATTGTTTCACTTGGTTGTCACGAACACTAACCTATGAGGAACATACCTTCTTGTCTGTGACTTTTTTGACTGTTGAGTCATTGGCACGCAGTACAAATGTTCCAAAAGAAAGATTGTCACCCTGGTTGCAGAAAGCTTAATAGCAAATTTTCTATAAAAAACATGTAAAGGAGAATATGTACACAGGGCAAACCTTATTTTTATTTGACTACATGCAATCTCATTTCAGGTGTGTAAGTGAGAGCATAATTTGCCGTGGTACCCATTGACATGTCTGCTGATGGAACTAGTACCAAATAGTTGTGAGGATCTGGGGCTAGAGGTCTCCTTGAGCAAATTCCCCAAGTGTAGCTTGTCAGTGCTTAGGTAAAGCTATGCCGATTGTTTACAGTATTTACATATCACTGTTTGATCAGCAGGGATCCTGGTTTTCTGTGATAAAAAATGCAAGTTCTCTGATAAAAAAAATCACAAATTCTCTAATAAAACTGTAAAAATCCATTATTAAAATTAAAGCCCCCTCCCCCCACAGCTTCCCCAGGCCTGTTGGTGCCCCTTACTCCCCACCCACAACCTCCTGGTCCTGCTTGTGCCTCTCACTCCCCTCCCCTCAGCCTTGCTGGTGCCCCTCGCTCCCCCAACCACATCCAACCCTGCTGGAGGGAGCCCCCAGCTGCCAGGGCTATAGACCTGGGTCTGTAATCCCCTGGTCCTTGCTGTGGGCTTGGGTGTGGGGGAAGCACCCCGCCACTGTGTGCACTCCTGGGGAACAGGGGGGACCTGCGCCCCCCAGATCTGTACACAGGGCAGGTGCAGGCTGTGTGCTTTGGCTCTCACCCTTCTTTCCTTCCCTGGGAAGGGGGCATGATCTGGTGTGGCAGGCAACAGCAGAGCTGCACGGAGAAGCTGCTCACCACTGAGCTCTGTACTGCCCTGGTGAACCGCCTCTTGTGCACAGGGCTGCGGTGAGAGCAGCAGCACGGGGTTGCACCCGTAAAAGCAGCAGCACATGCAGGGGGTGTGTTGCCAGCGCAGCACAGAGCTTGCAGTGGCAAGGAGATCCCCATGCGGCTCCACTGTTCCCTGCTGTGTCGGGTTGTGCCTGCTTTGCTGTGGAGGCCCCGAGGGAGGGGAGCAGGGTGGGAGCCTGAGCATGCAGCCTGTGCCCACCCTGTGCACAGATCTGGGGGGTGCAGGTCCCTCCTGCCCCTTGGGAGTGTGCATGACAGTTCTGCTCCTCCTCTGGACAAGCCACCTGTGGCTCTGTCCTGCTCCTAGCTGGGGCCCTGCAGCTGCGCATTGTGGCCCCAGGCCCCAAGCCCTGTGCACTGCCCAGGTGGGCAGCAGTCCTAGCTCTGCTCAGCTCCCTGCCTCCCTACCTACAGGGGCCTCAATACCCCTTTCCCTCTCCCCCACCACTTACCTATGGTAGCTGCTCTCCAGGCTGCCTGGAACCATGTGCATATACATGCACATGACGCCCCCACTCCTGACTGCCCGCCCCCCGCTCGCTCACAGCTCCCTGCTGGCTGGAACTCTGCCAGCCTGCATGGAGCTCACTGCAAAACTGCAAAGTCCATGGGTTTCTCTGGTAAAACGAGAAATCTGCACTTGCCTCCAGTAAAAGGTACAATTTGCAGTTTACTCTGTTTTTCTGGTGATGCTGAAATTGGTTCCAAAATAAACTTTTAAGGCTGATTCATCTCTTGATTAGTGAAAAGAGCTCTCTACTGTTGATATAGAAAAAGGAAGAAAAGGGAGAAGAAACGAGTGAAAAAAAAGTATGAGGAGACAGAACAAGCATGTAAGAGAAAGTACCAGGGAAAAAGCATATACAGATTTCTGAAGCAATGCCATTTAAAACTGTGTTGATCTCATCTCATACAAGGCTCTGCTGCTGATCCTAGGTTTATTATTAGAAATTACTCCCTTTCATCAAGCCTGTTATTTTAATTGCACCAGGCTGGAAAGCATGCCTCTGCTCCCTCTCCTCCAGACTGTTAATTTCTGCCAAACCTTTCCTATCTCACTAGAGAAGACTGCAATTTGGTGCCTCCCTCTCCTTTGAAGAGATACATTCTCAAACTGCTGTGGGGAGAGGGGGGATGAACACCAATTACGTTTGTGAACCCTAAAGGTGTCAAATTCTGCACTTGTGTATGTGAACAAGTCCCCCAATAAGACTAAGAACCCTATGTGCATAGCTGAATGGAGAATTGGGCCTCATCTTATGAATACATAACTGTTTGGTCAATAAAAGCAATTGTTCTTTTTAACAACCAGCTGCATCCTTACTCCCTAACCAGCCACAGCCCATCATCATGCCCCACCACATCTCTTGGACATACCCCAAAAGTGTGGGTCCAAGCACTCCTGCCACCCACCTCCCCCACCATAAATCAAGCAAGCACATTGCAGATGTTGGTCAACTGCAGGCAACTGAAATTTAATGAACTCATATTTAGGAGAGAAAAGACAGAAGAAAAGGGAAAATGCCCCCAGCCACAGGTCACCTACCCCTGGGACTCCCAAGCACTCCTCGCTTCCTCCCATATTACCCACTGTGAGGCATGTTGGGCTGAATGCTCACTCTAGCCTTTTTAAACCGCGAACCATCGGGAGCGCCAAACATCATTGGATCCCTGTCCATTACTTTCTTATTGATGTCATCTGATGCTGGTCGTCTCCTGCAACAGCAGTGACAGCAGTGGCAACAGCAGCGACCAGCTGGGACCCATGCCGTCGGGGAGTTTAACATCTGCTCCATCTCCAAACCCCATCAGGGGTGCGGAGTCCACGTGTACTGCCAGCTGCCATCCGCAGGTGGCCCACAGAGACTAGCGGACATCACCGCGTAAACAGAGGACATCAAATAGTCCCACCCTGTGGTGTTGGAGCTACAGCACTTCACATAATCATGAATCAGTCCCTAAGCAGTGATATTTTGGAGCAGTTCAATTGCTATGTGTGCCTGCACCCTAAAACTTTCACTTTTAGGTTAGCATTTTCAGAATAAGTTGCTAGAGTTTTTCCTAGGGAAGAGCCTTGGAAATACTAAGTGTTATATAGCACTCGGAGTCCTAGTACTGAAAAGAACAAGCACTTGGGCTTCTGCAGTAGCAGGCTGAGAAAGAGCTAACATTGTTCATATGACAATATTCAGGCACATGTGAGAGGAATCCCAAACAGACACTTCTTGAATCTTCTTTTAGTTGTGCAGCAAGGGGAGAAACTGATTTGTAAGGCCACCCCACACTACTGTGGCTGGCTCTTATCCTTCCTTCACTCCAGCAGTCATGTCCTGATGCGTTTCAAGTTCATCAACCTACAAGAATAGGCTCATTATATAATGGTACATTTGAATGTACTAACCTGATCACTTTCCATCTTTCCTCATCTATTTGTACAGCTTCAAAAGGCATAAGAAAAAATCCTGTCAAAAGGAAAGAATCAGAGAGCAATTGGAAGCAATCAAGAGGTTCTGGAGTGGAGTTACCACATACAGAATTACCTTGGGGTATGCCTGCAAGGCACTACATGGTGCGATGCGGATTCTAGTATGTTAGCTAACATATCTATAGCTGGCACGAGCTCTATCTGCAAAGTACTATGCTGTGCTACATAGTTATACCCTCTGTGGCTGTGTTTCTTCATTAGAAAAAGATGGGGCTAATAATATTTAGCTATTTCTCAGACATGCTGCAAGGATTAATTAGTTAATATCTGCACAGTACTTTGAAAATGTAAAGCCTCATACAAGTGCTTATTATATTGTAGATGCTGCTGATGGAATTTTCCAGTTCTACCTTCACTTGCTAACAGTTTCTCCTTTGTAGATGTTCATTTCTATTTTTACTCCTACAGACAGAAAGCTGTCAGTGCTCTGCAAATAAAGTTAGCATTATGCCCAGAGCAAACCACATCAAGTCCAGAGGTAGGTAACTCTGAATACTGTTTCCTGCTTGAGACAATTAATTGAAAGGTTAATATTTAGAAACCTTTGCTAAGTCACTGTCAAATTACTGTGTGACAGTCTAAGACAAATCTAAGTCAAAGATCCTGATCAAGTAACTTTATGATAATGATAATGTCATTTTGTGTTTGTTCTGCATTACGCAGTATTAGGCTATCCCCAGATAGACCCCACAGATTTTAAGCAATTTGTGGCAGGGGCTTTGGCTTATTTTATCTCTGATGGGGTGTTAAATACACCAGTATCGCTATTTAATCATAACAAATTCACACGGACTTATTCCAGAAACACTCGGGCTGAAAACTTGAGAGAGGCTATTATATTATGTCTAAACCAGAAAAAGCACTGGCTTGGCAAGAATAATAGAGCTGATATTCAGTTGTGACAGCCAGGTGGAAAGTGCTGGCTATGAAAAACTGGTTGATGCATGTGTGTATAATATGTTTGAACAGATGTATGTATTCTTCACATCTGCAGAGGTGATATCCATATGACAAACTCACAGCTATGTGATCAGTTATGGAACCACATGTTACTGAAATAAACATACCACTTGCCAGTGACTGTCTCATCTACACTTAGCGCATTAGTCCATCTTTTCTAGGTCTGGATTCCAAGCCATTTGACAACAAATCAATCTGCCAGAAAAATGTTTCCTTCTCTGTCCCACTAAATGCAAAATCTCCTTTTGATTTTACACCTGCACAAGACCTAGAAGGGGCAGTAATCAGTGCTGGGCAAGACAGCTGTTCTAAATATAAACAGGGGATGGTGTCATGAGTTTGAAGTCTACTATTTTATAACTTTGCAAGATTAGAAACAGGGCATTTAAACTGCTAGAAGGGAAGTCTCCCCTCCATATGGGACTCAGCGGTCACTTTTAGCCCTAGAAGTACCTGAGGCAAAGAACCTAGGAATCAAAACATATTTATATATAGAAAAGCTAATTCAGGTCATTGTCATAGGTTTTTTAAAAGTATCTTTTCCTTTTAGCCTTGCATAATTAGACTTTTAGTAACCAAAGAGTTAGTCCTTGCAGGCAGAGAGAGATTACATTTTCTAAAACCCTCAATCAGTTTTATTATGGCAACTCTATAAGATGCAAGTCTTTTCCAAAAGAAGTGGTGGTGTAATGGTTCTATCAGCACTCCTTAGGGACAATGTGTATAACTTACTCTTGATCACACTCATCAGCACAACACCTATGACAAACTCATGATGATAAAACCTTTCAGTCATACCATCATGTATTTCATGTACATTGTCCAAACAGAACTCTCTAGCTAGCTTCATAATCTGTGAAGCAATCTATGTTCTGATAGTGCTACTGGCCTGGACTTACTTTCTTGTTCTTGTTATTTGTCGAGCAGTTTGAGGATGGGAAATGTTATGGGTAAACTATAGTGTTAGTAAACCTTTTTTTTTTTT
>NW_017728947.1:50864263-50889269 GCF_001723895.1 Crocodylus porosus | reverse complement strand
CTGGGGGAACGTTTGTTCACCAGAGCACCCCAAGGGATTACAAGGTTGAACAATTATAAATTCCTGCAAGACCATTTCAGGTTGGATTCAAGGAAGACCTTTACTGTCTGAGCCCCCAAGGTCTGGAATGGCCTGCTGCCGGAGGCGATTCAAGCACCTACTTTGAACGCCTTCAGGAGAAACCTGGATGTTTTTCTTGCTGGGATCCTATGACCCCAGCTGACTTCCTGCCCCTAGGGCAGGGGGCTGGATCTGGGGGATCAAGATCATAAAGACTTCTGAGGTTTCTTCCAGCCATAATGTCTATGAAATCTAAGTCTATGAAATCTATGAAGGGGACTCCTTCCCTGGGGGAAAAATGATCCACCTGGGGTAGACCCTGGATGCATATATGGGTTCTCAAGGGACTTGCACCAAAGCTGAATTTGACCATTTTATTAATTTTCATTCTCACTTGTAATAGAATAAAAACTGCTGCTTCCCAAACACCATAGAAAAATAAAGCAGCAGAAATCCTCAGTAAGAGTCTTTGAAAAAAAAGGTATCAGGTTGGGAGAGATCAACAGCTTGTAGACTGTCTATATCAAAGCCTCTGTAACCAACAGAGGCCTCCATCTTACAGTTTATGTACCTTTGCTACTTAAAAACAGGGATACCATGATGGCCAGCATATGCATCAGGATCTAAAGTTATGTGGATAGAAAAGTGATATCATGTCCTCAACCTACTGGTGAAAATGGTTAGCTTTGAACTGAGAGAGGTGGTTAGCTATGATAGCCTGAAGTCAGGCAGAATGCAGAAGTAGATCCAAGATTCTGCACTGGCTTGGCAGACAATGCTGCAGGGGCAGTAGCTGGGGACTTTTCAAGTCCCCAAAGCAGGTAAAAATGCCCCGCCTTCCCCTCCCTGGCTCAGAGGCATGCTCTCTCTCCTCCCCACCAGCTCCCCCAGCCTGCCGCTGTCCCCTACTGTCTCAGAGCAAGGGATGCTTCCAAGCCTGCTCCTGAGTCTACTGCAGCCAGGCTGTCCAATGCAAAGGACAGTGGGAGCAGCAGGAGGGGTTCCCCCTCCCTATGCTTGCTCCCAGGTTGGCGGGGAACTCTCAGATGGGCCAGCCAGGCAGGGAGAGGAAACCCGTTCACAACCGCCACTGTCCCAGGCTGAACCTGGTCCCCACACAACCTGGCTGGAGTGGACAAGACCAGTTTTGGAGCCTTCTCCCACCCCTGGATCAGTAGGAACAGCAGCAGTGGCAGCCAGGGAAAGGGGGGAAGAGAAGGGGAGGGGACATGCCACTGAACATAGAGGGGAAGGGAAGGGGGAATTCTTAACTGCTTAAAAAGAGAAGTGCCCAGTGGTTGCTCCTGTAGTGTGTTCAGAAGGAGGGGTACAGCCATTCCATTGCATCCCTTCTGGATCTATCTTTGGATGATTTGTGCCTTACAGACTAAATCAGAGATGTATAGTATAATGTTTCATAAGCAAAGAGCTCACTTCATCAAATGCTGTGAGCTTTTCAACTGGAATTTTTTTTAACTGTAACAGTGAAGCCACAAAAACAAAACCACCCCCACTCCAACACACACGCACACACTTCCCACACCTACATTTGAATATGTTACAAGTTGTGATGGTCTCTACCTGCCTGAGGCAGTTCTAGGATTAGATTTCAGAAGCGTCTGGTTCTCAGTGGCGCTCAATCCAGTGGAATAGATTACCTTCCCTTAAAGGACCTGATCCGGGACACTGTGCTGAATTCTTGCTAATGTCAATAAGCACTTAGATCTTGATACTCAGGAACTAGGACAGAGAAAAAGACAGAAATGCCTGCTGACTTGAGGCAAGCACGCTTCTTTGGGTAGATGTGATATCGTTTATTAGACCGGCTGAGTAGTTGGAAAAAAGTTCTTTGCAAGCTTTTGGGAACAAGCACCTTTCTTCAGTCATAGGGAGTTTCTGCTGGTCTCCCTATACCTGAACAAGGGTGCTTGTGCCCAAAAACTTGCAAAGAACTTTTCCCCAACTATTCAGTTGATCTCATAAAAGATATCACATCTACCCAAAGAAGCTTGTCTGCCAATGTTCTTAGACAAACATGGCTATAACCAAAAAACCTGCTGATTTGAAGGAACTCAGCAACCTCCTGTTGTCATTATGTACCTCTCAGGATGGACTAAAATAGATTATGATATCCCAGATACAATTGTTAAACTCAAGGTTAACTGTTTTAATGTAGTTAAATACTTATTTTGTCCTTGCTCTTAGTAGGCCACTGTGAGTCTCACAACTGGTGCATGACAAAAACAGAGACTTCACTATGCTCCTGAGAGTAGAACGCAAGGAAAACTGTAGGGCTGTGCAAAAGAGCACCTTTTTATTTTGACTTTCATTTCAAAGGGACAGTACTTCATTTTGTCATTCTGTTTCATTCTGAAGCACTGTTCAGTTTTGTTTAGTCGAAACTGTTTTGCTGTTTTGATGTGTTTTGATGTTCTGCCCTTAAGCTATCATGGGGAATCATGAAAATGCCTATACCTTTGTCACTTCTTGCCTGATTTGAATGAAAATTGCAGGAATGGTACCCCTTCTGAGGGCATGAAAGCCCCCAAATTTCAAGGAGATAGGTGCAGGGTTTTTTGTGAAACTACACCTCAAACAGTTTAAAGCAAAACTCGTATCACTTGCTGGCAGTGGCAACCTGCTGTCATCCCGTGCACAGATCTGGGGGCCTGCACCCCTGGGAGGGCTGTGGGGCTGTTCCAGACTCCTCCTGGAGGTGTGGACCCCCGGATCTGCATGCGGGATGACAGCAGGAGAGCCAATGGTGGAGCCGCTCAGAGTGCAGCCCTGGTGAGCACAGCCCAGTGGCAGGAGGCTCCACAGCCCCACGGAGCTGAGCCTGGCGGTGGGCGGTGGTAGGGAGCCACTGGTGAGGGCTGCACTCAGACTGTCCTTGTTTTCTTTCATTTTGAGTGCCCTCATTTCGTTCTGAAGCTGTTTCGAAGCCTTTGGTTTCTTTTTGATTTCAGTATTTCGAGCTTGAAACTCATTGAAGCAGATTCGAAATGAAACACCTGTCAAAATTTCTCACAACCCTAAAAAATCGATATTTCACTATTGAGGTTTTAAAAGCAAAACTTTAAATCTCATGCATGCATTGGGAGAGTAATATGGAATCCAGGCTCTAAATAAACTGGTTATTTTCTGGATCTGGAATTAAGTTGGGTTAATGCTCCTGGTGTAAGAATCAGAGTGTATAGCATTAGTGATGCCCATCTTGCTGGGGTCATCAGATCCCAGCAGTCTTTCCTGCTCAAGTGCAAGGGGGCTGTATCTGATTATCTGTAAGGTCCCTTCTAGCCCCTAACAACTATGAAACTATGAAAGTACATCAGACCTCCAAAGGACAAGAAAAATTCAGCTTCCAAGCAGTGCCTAGGCAAAGGCTGATTAATACCTACCTGAGTCACTAATACTGAATCCCACCGCACATCCTTCCAGTACAGCCTCCAAACCCAATTTCAATTAACTCAATGAATACTTTGGCACATGCCCATTTTCACTTGTTCTAACCAGGCAGTAGCTGACTGTGTTACATTTCATGTTTGGGAAGAATACTGTTCCTTTAAAACAAACTGATTTGACTGTTAATGAATTTTTCCCGGAGGATTCTGAAGGCTCCATACAAACACACTGCATATGCTGCCAGAGTACGCTCTAATAAAAGAGCCACATTGTTGATGGGGTCTAATTGCTTCATTACTATTCAAAGGATATAAGAAAAGTTGATCTATAGCAAAAGTGGAATATTTTTTATTATCTCACTGTAACTCTTTTTTTTTAGAAAGAGTAATCAAAGGCTATCGTGAGCTGAAGATTAAGTGGTTCCCTGTGTTGGCTTCGTTTCCACTAGAAATTTCTCTTTTCATGAAGAGTGCTTTAATGTTATCATCAGGTTATTAGCTACAAACTTCTGGGTTAAATTTATTTTGGGGTGATTATATGGTTTATACAAGTTTAGAGTAATCCATTTTTATGAGACTAAATTGTTGCTTATTTTTTGCCATCTATAATTTTGTATTCCAAAGTAATATTTTAAGTCAGTAAAACAATTTAGCTCCTTGCCTGTTTCCCCCCTCCTCCTTCTCCAGTTGCCTGTGTCTATATTCATCTCTAAACAGAAACATATGGGAAGATTTTCCAAAGGCACACATGAGAGTTAAGCATCCAGTTCCCATTTTAATAGGCATTGGTTATCTAGCTGCAATCTGTGTACTTCAAAATCTCCTGCAGATTATTAACCCTTCTGCTTGCAAAATGTCTCAACGCCTCATTGAAATATCAATTCAAACACTGTCCCCTTTCTGCTTGTTGTACAGTCTTGAGCACATCATTTCCATACTCCTTCCTGGATAATGGAACAACAAAAAGATGATGCTGGGGAAAAATCTAAAAAGCATAGAAGTGAATTAGAAAGACCATAAAAAGGATGGCCACTCAGGAGCTGAAGTCCTATTAACTTTAGCCTAATGAGAATTAGGCTCCTCAAAACTTATGTTCCTTTTGAACATTTATCAGATTCCTGAGGGTTTAAGCACCTAACCATAAACATGAGTGTCTACTGGGATCTCCCAAATGGCAACTCCTATTACAAACCAATGGGTGTTAGGTACTTAGAACATTTTAAAATCCTCCTCGGTGCTTCTCTATGTCTTTAGATTTTTAAAAATTGGCCTCCAAGTTACTTTGGGAATTTTTGGAAAGTTTGCTCACTGTGCCCAAATTATCCATCCCAATTTTTATAATGTTGTTATTGCATCTAAGAACAAAACTTTGGAAAGTAGTCATTGCTGTTACTCATGCATTACAGAGAAAGGCCACCATTATATGTTTCACACTTGTACATCGATACCTCCAATTACTGAACTTCTGATATACTATCTATTAAGTTTTGGCAAACACTGCTGTTTAAAAACTCACTAAGTAAATATTGCTGCTTTGCCTCAAGTAATATTTATCTCTCAAGAACTAATACATTTTCCTGTTCACTTCAACATACCTCAATATCCGCTGCTGGTTGTATAAGTATTCTGTATTATTTACAGACTTTATTTTATGCCTCTGCAATATTTTATTTATTTGACCATATATAAATCTATCACTCCAATTCTAGGTCATCAACACAGACACCATATGTATAAGTTAAAAATTAACTCCTAAAAATGAACGCCTTAATGAAGTGAATCTCTTATTTACCCAGTAGGCCTTCTGGCTTTCCTTACAAAATGTTGGCTTACATCCCCTGCACTGTATAGGTTATATTTTCAGTTTATTATAGCAAAGGCATACAGTCAGCTACTGCAAACATTAAAAAAAAAAGTGTTCATTATCCCCTTACCCAGGGGTATCTGGCTATATATTATAAAAACCTATCCTACTCACAAGCATTCATCTCTTTTCTGAGCCTGCGGGTAGTCCCAGATTGCATTCCATTATTCATCAGGTTATTTCTTTTTCCCTTGCAATTTCACAGTCAGCTTTTTATAAAACAAGTGAAGATTTCTAGTAAACCCCAAGCTCATTTGATCCAGTCATACTTTCACAGGTAATTATATATTAAAAGAAATAGCAAACAAACCTAGAAAACTTCTGTATACTTTAGTCCATATACTACAAAACTAGAAAAAAGCAATCTAGTTCATATCAACCTTATACTACTGCTACCAAAGATGCCTGCTGTAATATTCAGTACTATTAGTCAAATATGGCTGATTACTGGTTAGTGTAATTAGTGATTAGCTAATTTCTTGCCTGAATATGCTTGCTTTATACCATTAAAGGGAGAAAGCTTTTGTGAACTAGAATAAATTATAGCTAATGTCCTTTAGGTTCTAAAATTAATGCTAATAATTTTTGGGTCTGTTTTTAAATTTATTTTTAAATTAATAAAACCATTAGTGAGAAATATATGAAAATACCAACAGACTGATCCAACCACGCCAAAGCATCAGGGGTGGAATTGTGTTTTGCATGACAAAGACAGTCCAGAAGAGGAGGAGCAAAGATGATTTTGACTTTGTAATGATAGCAGGCAGTGGTAGGGGAAAGCGATTATAGCAGAATAGGTAATATATGCCTTGGATCGCTATGGTGAGGTGGAGTGACAGACAGGGGAGGAAGTTTTAAAGGAATAATAGATGGAGTATTTAGTTTAAAAAAGAAGAGAAAGATCTTAGATGTTCCCCAGGTAGGAGCATAGAGAGGGATAGGTGTCCTGTTTTGCCAAAGGACTCAAGCTATCATTTATCAGTACAGTGCTTCTTCTGCGTGAGGCAAATTATTCTTATTGGCCTTATTTTTCCAGTCACATTTTTGCTGCACTGGAGCATAAACAATGATGATCACATCAGCACTGGCTGCAGGTGCAGCAGAATTTTCTGAACCAATGCCTTCTTTGTCACAGAAGGACTAGCTGAGTTAGCTACTTGACTACCAATTATTAATTAGACTGAAAAAGATTATTAATTAGACCTAAAATACCCAATTATTAATCTAAATACCCCTTATGTCAGACACAAACCCCACCTCCATTGCAGCACACTTTTCTCTTGGCTGGGTAGCTATAAGATCTATGAACATTCAAATCTTGTTCCAACCTATTGCCTAGTGGCCGCTTGTCTTTTTCGCTGCAATGATATCTGTTTGACATGCCTGAAAATTACAATTAAAAATGCAACTGAAAATAAATACAAGGCTCCCCCTTACTGACTAGCTTCCCCTGATTTAAAATCTCATTTCAAAAGCAATCTTTTCTATGCCTACTTGTCTTTCGCTGAATGCAGACTATCCCCTTAGGAACCGGCTTGTTGCCAGAAGGCAGGCAGAAAAAAAGATTGTGAGGGGAGAGGCATAACCAGAGGCAATGTGCTTCATCCTCTGCCCCTCCAACACATGCAGAAGACTTCCAGATTAACTACCATTCATTATGAGCCCCGCTGCACAGTAGAACCTCCTTCACACTGGCTACAAAGGCTCTTACCTGTGTGGAAATCCCTAGCAAGCTAACTCCCCATGAAACAGCCCTTTGAGAAAGCTGAAGTCTGAAAGTCACCACTGGACACAGAACCTCTGTCTAGTGAGCTCTGGGCAGAGGTTCAGAGGTTAAGCAAACTCTCTATGATGTTGTGGTCCTGGTTCCTCTCTTTCTTTTATGAAGCCCAGTTTAGAATGGAAGTACAAGGAGGAAACTTACTGGGTAGAAACACTTGGAGCTCCCCTCCCCTCTCAAAAGACAGTCTTTTGTAGTTTGCCATGCAAAGAGATGATTCAAGCCCTTCATTGTCTTGCTTACGGCCAAATGGTTTAATCAATCATGATGCAGCATACTCTCCCACAGTAAAAAGTAGGAGCAATTATGTCATAAAGCTGTTTTCTACAGCACCATGTACATTCTATTTAATAACAATGATAAGGTACACTGGAAAATGCAATCGGGTGTTGGGGGGGTTGCACAGTTCATACTACTGTATAATCCCTCCCCATAGGATTTCATTAATGTTCTAGAGAAATAAGACAATGAAATATGACAGTACTGTCTGAAAAAGCAAACATGTAGTGCAATGGGACAAAACAGGATGAACTCTGCAAATGGCTGTCTGTGACGCATAGTGTGTCATCTCTGATGGGATGTTGATATACACTGAAATTTATTAAGACTCAGGCTAATTAGGTACTCTAGACCAGTCAACCATCATTGCTAAAGAGCAGATGTTACTTTCCATTAATTGAGAAAAGCCAGCAAGGTGGCTCAACAGACTAAAGCTGTGTGGCAACCACAGGCTTGACAGGCTCAGTGGCAGGTTACAGAACCCTCTGTATCGTCATGTCCATATGTCTCTCAGTGCTGCCGGCCAAAGCAGCCCCACTCCATGAGCTACACAGCTGACTCCAAGAAGCTGATAAAGCAAACTGCTACCCGCAGAGACCTATAACACAATATACAGTATAACTGTACTGGTTCAAGGTAGGGTAGGATGCTACCTCAGGCCATCTGTAGATGAAAAAGGGGGTACATGTGCATGACACTTTAAAGTGGGTTAAATGCTTTTCCACCACTTTAATGGTGCTGTTATTTGCACACGTTGGCAGCGTATTGTGCAGTAATTGCAGCCACTGTAGCAAAATTGGTGATGTAATGAGCCTTAAATGATTTGGGGTGCAGTCGTAGGGTGAAGCACTGGGCTCTGTTCAGCTCAGGAGCCGCGGGAGACCTGTGCAGGCAGCCTGACAGCATCCCAGAGCCTGCCTTTTCCCTGGAGCCTGCCTGCCTGCCTGAGCTGCATAGGGGCCCAGTGCTTCCCTTTGCAGCTGCGGTGCCCCCCAGGACCACCCGAGCCGGATGCCTGCAGGCGGGTACTGCCTGAGGGTGTGCCACCGCTGCCACAGAGGGAAGCACAAGCCGGCCCCACAGTGCAGAGACTGCTCTGCCTGCTGGCAGCTTGCTGTCCCCTCCCTGCTGCCAGGTGTGTGCATGACACGGCACGGGGGTTTGCTTCGTCTTAAATTGAAGCGGCATTTTTAAAAAGCCACTGCTTCAGTTTAGGGCCCCTGTTTCGTCTACACATACCCTTATAGACTAGCTTGTTCACAAAGGCAAGAGCCTTCATAGGGCACAACCTGCTTTGTCAAATGCTATCTAGCTCTTGGTGCTCTAGGGGTGATATTTTCCCCTTACAAAACAAATAATTTATTTAAAAAAAAAAGATACTCCCTGCTACATTGGTGTAATGCTACCACTTTGTACAACATAATCGTCTGTTGGAAACATGTGGTCTTTACTGGATTTGCATAGGTGTTAACTTATTCCTTTCTGAGGCTGCTGACAGACATGAAAAAAAACAACACTTTACCAGAAGCAGCCGTGGCGTGTTAGTTCAACCTGGCTCTGCAGTGTCTGTATAGATTGGGGGCTTCAGTGGGACTTTCTGGCACTTCAATCTAACAGCTGAGTCAATCAGCTATAAATAGAAGTGTCAAAAATCCCTACAACAACACCTGATCTATACAGATGTTGGGCAAACTGGGTCCAACTAATGTGATACCTCTTCTGAGCATGCGCTGGGCTTGGTGCAGAGGTGTGTGGAAAATGCCAGAGTTTTTTTGTTATTTGTATTGTTTTACATCTGTAAGCAGCCTGAATGAGTTAGTCTTTAAGGTGTCACCCTGCCCTGCCTTCTGCCCTAAGTGTAACTGAGAAGGATCATAGGCCACAATTCACATTAATCACATGATTAAGTGCTTTGCTGAACTGTAGGAAAGTGATAAATGAGGAGGAACAGAATCCAGCTCATTTGCTCTTAGCCCTATGGTTTAATTACTAATGCTGCATTTTACTGGAGAGCCTTTGTTTTTCCTTCTCTCAAACTCTTGCAGATACGGTAATGGACAGAATAATCAGATCTGTTTAGTTGAATAAATGGAGGCAGCATACTTAAGTGACTATTACAGTGGAATGGATGATCTTGTGCTCAAGGCAGTGGGTTCAATTGCTGGCTTTGTTACAGCCTTCCTGTGTAACATCAACTAAATCCCTTAATTTCTCGCTGTCTCTGTTACCCATATGTTAAACTTCCTTACTTCCTAGGGCTGCTGCAAGCTTGGGCACTGGCAAGGGAGTGCCAAATAAGTACATAGACAGGTGACTCTATAATTACCTCTGTGTGAGACCTTAGATAACACACTTAACTGTCTGTGCCTTATCTAACTTTTCTTCTTCATTAGTGAAGTGAGGTTGATAATACAGACCTTTATCTGTGGAAGAAAGGGACCTGGTGAGTACAAAGTATTTTGAGAGGAAGCTTTTAAGTGCATTTCTCTGCATACTCATGTAAAGCTATAAATAAAACGTAAACTGTAACTGATTTGCTTTAAAAATACATTTGCAGTCTCCCTCCACCATGCTGTTTTTATTATCACTTCTGTATTTATAGCATTGTGAAAGTAAACTGCGCTCTAACACCTCACATTAAAAAAAAGAGAATATTCTCATCCTGAACACTTTTAAAAACAAATCCTGGCAAATATAAGAGTCGGAGAAACAGGTCTGACTTGGGAAGTTGCGGAGATCCTGAGGGAGGGCTCACAAAATGGGTTGGGAGGAGGGATGTGAAGGAAAAGGAACACAGTGCTTGATGCACAGGTTGAAGAAGGCTGTTGTGATCATAAGAAAGCAGAACAGAATAAGGCACAATGCTTAGAGTATGAGGAAGAGGTACGGGAATTTGTCCAAGTTGGTGCAGGTGAAATGAGAATGGAGATGTGAGCAATGGGACTGTGCAGAACCTGAAATGTGAGGATGAGCAGCCTGGTATAGATATAGAAAGGGTACTTCACAAGAGAGATCACAAACCATGAGTGGGAGTGCAATTTTTCTCTACTTAGCAAAACTATTGTTTTGGTAAAGGTGCTAATGAAATATGTGCTTTGAATAATAGATATACACCTTCAATATAATCTCTCCATAGAAAAGATTAACTACAGAAGGCCTGTCTCAAAGAGCCCAGGAGAGACGGATGGGGCAATTACACCAGGATGGTCATAAAGGGGCAGGTTAAATCATTCTGATAATCTAGGGGTGAACCTGTCAACAGCTCTCAAGTAGACCTTAATTTAGGAGCCTGACACAGCACACTCAATTTCATATATTTCTTTCCTTACTTATATTCCTTTTCCTTTCTAGATAGACTGCTATTGTGTTAAAAGATGAATGTACTATGGTATCACTTACAATATCTTCTTACATAGCATTGTGGATTTCAGGCATCTAGTGATCATAAGAAAGCAGAACAGAACAAGGCTTTAAGCAATCCTTAAGTTTCATTCACATTTTTTAATTAAGTTCTTTCTCTCAACTAATTTGGCTAATAATTTTTTTAAATTCTTTGAAAGTGGCCCTATTAAAACACCAAGTATTTAAAAAACTGGTTTGGAATGTGTTCTGTTTATGCGTAAACAAATGTAATCAAGTCATGACCATCTGGATCTAAACTATTACTAAAATTTAGTTCTGTGATTACTGTACTTACTTGATTCCAAGATGAGGTTTTTTTCCCTGCCCTTTTTAACATGGGGCTGGGAGCCCATCATCTTGGAATCAATTATTACATAGTGGTGGTGGTGGTAGTGGCAGGCAACTGCTGTGAATCTGAGGGCCAAAGCCAGGGCTACAGCTACTCTATCTGTCCCCTGCCACCTCTGTCTTTCCCCCCACTTTGGTCTCTGGTGCTGACTCTACACTGCTACTATGGAGCCAGGCTGGGGCCATGTTGCATGCCTGAGGCTGCAGTGCAGGCACAGCCAGCTGGTGCCGGAGCAAAGGCAACAGGGGAAGGGGCAGGCAGCGGGCAGAGGCTGTGAGGGGGGGCACAAGTGGAGCGGGGGGGAGGAGGGGCAGGGGCCTGAGACTGCAGGGAGGTCAGGCAAAAGAGGGAGTAAGTCAGGGGAGACAGGCAACAAGGGTAAGCTGCTTGCCTCCCCAAAGCCTGCCCCCAACATTTTCTGGTCTGCAACTGCTTTAAGGGAAGTCAAATACTCTGTCCCTGAACAGGTAGCTGATCCTGCAACCTCTAACAAGAAGGTCTGAAGCGGCGGGCAGGGTCTAGTCTAGTAATTTCAGGAATTAAATAATGGAAAGGCATTGACTATAGGGATCTGAGCTATGAAAGCCAACTGCTTCCACAGATGTGGCTGAACCTGAGAGAAATACCTCATGAGAGAAATACAAGTCCTAACTTTACTAATGCAAAGAAAACAATGGCTAGTGGAAAATATTGTGTAATTTCTATCTCCCGATCTCATGTAAGGCTCTGGATTTGATGTGGTGTAATGGCACAATACCCAACACTCTTTAGTTCAAAGCTTTGAGTCAAAATAGCTAAGGAAAGCATATGGTGGGATTTGAATGAAATAGAACAACAGGCATGCCATGGGCTGAATGAAAATTTGGGAGTGTGCCAAACATGACCTAGATACCTAATTAAAAGTGGTGTCTAATCTAGCTCATGTAGTGCTCAAGAAGCACATGCAATAAAGAGCTTGCCATGCATAAACACTAGCATTATATTTGCCTGACAACTTGTATATGCCTTCACCATCCCCTGAGTTAGGAGCACTGCAATGAACCACAGCACAAATGTGAGCCAATGGTCCTAGGTGTGTTTATTGACATGTACCCAGTGCACGCTAAGGTGGCTACTTTACATCCATTTTGTTGCATAGGACATGTGAAGGATACAATGCTTCACTGTGGTGCTTCCTAAATGGTGCTTTTTCACTGAGGTAAGTCACTGAAGTTTAGCTGCCTCCTACTTCTGAATGAGAGTGGGCTCCTGGACATTTACCTTGGAGCAAACAATGAATAGCAAATTTCCACCCCTGTTTACATGATGCAATCTTTTTTTCCCCATTCCCTAAATGTTGCAGCAGTTGGTTTTGCAAGGTTATTTTAAGTGCAGTATTTCCCATTTAAAGCCAGGAAAAAGCCACAGATACGGAGGTAACCAATAATATTGCAGTGCAGTAAACACGCAGCATTTAAGTGGCACTGCTGTTCGGCTCTTTTAAACTGACTCCTTAAGAGTTCAACTCATTTCCAGTATTCCAGGCCATGTATCAGGATGTCCAGAATTTCCCAGTGACAGCAGGCCCATTGTGTTTGGCATATACAAACTACAAGACAAAGCAGCAGTGCAAGCTTCAAAGAGCCTGCAGTTTACACAGAAGGCCTTAGATCAGTAACTTATTGGGTGGGGGGGGCAGGGAAGGGAAGGGAGGGGAAGCAGGCAAGCAGGGCAACAGCTTTTTAGACACTTATTTAGAGGGGCTACTAGAATGGCACCTCACTCTCCACCCCCACCACCAGAGTCTTTGATGCTTTAGGAGTAGACCTGCACGACCTGCCTGGACATGGCAGGAGCAGCCCTGCACCACCCATCTGTAGGAGCTAGGTGTTTGCTCACAGAAAATGCTATTAATAGCTCCCCTGCCACCTAGTTCCAAGATTCATAATAGCCGCCTACTGCATGCAGCTTATCTGGGATAACTGCATGTATGCCCACACCAAATACCTGTGTCATTTATATCTATGTATAAAACTAATATAAGTTACACCCCTCTAAACATGAGTGTCTTTGTGTCCTAAGACTGGACAAGTTGCTAAAATTCTCCAGCAAAAATCCACTAGTGATGGTGTATGTAGGCACTAATGGTACTACTTCACAGGATATATTACAGATTATAAATCATTTCAGGGAACACAGAAGGGTGCTGAAGGGGAAGAACGTTCAGCTGATCTTCTATGAGACGTTTCCTTCCCATGAGCAAAGCAAGACAGAGGAAGAAGTTTCTAAACATGAAGCACTGGGTAGGTCATGGGTGCAAAGTTAAAGATTTTGTTTTTTATGGAACATTCGTCTATCTTCAATGGGAAAAGTGGCTATGGTTGGATGACCTCTCAAGAGATGGGAAACAAGGGACAAGGGCTCCTGTTTTTAGGGGACAGGTGGGCTAAAGTAGTCACTATGGTATAAAATCGATAACATGAAAGAGAGAATGGAAGGAGGGAACAAATGAACAGACATTTAGCAGTAAACTATGATGCTGGGGTGTGTGTGTGTGGCGGGGGGAACTTACCATGATACCAAAGTACGGGACAAGAAGAAACTCAATATATTCCTTTTATAACCAGTGTTAGGAGCCTGAGTAATAAACAAGAGGAATTGGGAATTAATATTTATTGGCATACATTCAATCTAGTAACAGAAAGATGGTGGACTGATCTGCAAGTTTAAAATGTTAAAATAAATTACTTTAAACTACAGAGGATGGCTTCTGTGGGCTAAAGAGGCAGGGAGATTGTAAAACATGTCATTACTGTTTTTGAATCACTAACAACTCAAAAGAAAATGATCCTGAATCACTATAACTCTATATCCTAATAGCTGAAGTCCTACTAAGGGTACCAAGTCACACTAATGAACAGGATAGACTGGTCTTTGATCTCTTACTCATAGTACTTCGAGAAAAAAAGCTGTATTTATAATGGGGGACTTCAGTATGAGAGATGTAGTTAAGTCTCATGTTTCCAACGTTAAGCCATCCTCCGAATTTCTAAGTATTACAGACAGCAGTTTCTTCACTCAAAAACTTTGCATGCAGCATAGGGGAAATCTATACTAGATTTCATCTTACCTGGTAAAAAAAAAAGAACTAATTCCAGAACCAAATATTAGTGCTATCTTAGATAAAAATGGTCATGAGTTGATTACATGTGTTATAAACAGAATAAATTCCAAACCAGTTTTTTATATACTTGGTGTTTTAATAGGGCTAGTTTCAAAGTAAAAAAAAAAGCCAAATCAACTGGGAGAGAGAACAGAATCTGAAAATGTGAATGAAAATCCAGAATTGTTTAAAGACATTTCACTAGATGCCAGAAAAGCCACAGTTGCATAAATGAAGAAAGCTGATTAGTTAAAAGAAAATCTGGCTCTGAAAAGAAGTGAAGGTAGCTATAAAAAATCCATATATACCAAATGGAAGACTGGGGAAGATGATGGTAATGAATGCAAGGTAGAAACTATGAATCACAGAATTGATAGGGAAAGCAAATGGACACCAGAGAAATCTATGTCACCAGGAGAGTTAATAATACTATTTTTTTTAAAAAGGACACGGCATACAAAAAAAGCCCCTTAAACATGGTCTATTAATACGTGAATGGTAAAGTTGTTAATAGTAATGCAGAAATGACAATTTTTTAAAATAAGTATTTTTGTTTTGTATTTCACAAAAGGCCAGATGATGTGCTGTACTTGTATTGCAAGATGAAGAAGAGTAATCACTCCAAGAGTTACACTAACAGATATTCAGAGATTCATAGATGGTTAGCGGCTGGAAGGGACCTTGCAGATCATCGGGTCCAGCCCCCCTGCACTAGGCAGAAAAAATATTAATGTGATAGACTTACCCGATCGAGCTCCAACACATCCAAGGGCTCAAGAATCGTCAATTCCGATTGGCGGAGCCAATCCACCAATCAGGAACAAGCTGAGGAAAGCAGGCACTGCCCTTTTCCTGAAGGGAAGGGGAGAGGAGCTCCCGGACTAGACTGTGGACTGCAGCATGGTAGGTCTGCCAGACTTCAGGGGCGCAGCCCCTGAAGTGTATAAGAGGAGAGCGTGTTCAGCACTCTGGGGGCAGACGTGGCGAGGGACAGCGAGGAGAGAGGAGCACTGGAGAAGACTATCCTTAGGACCCCGCCTGAGCTTTGATGGTGAGCAGATCAGCACATGGCGATCAGGCTCTGGGAGCTGCTTGAGGCAGCTTGAAGCTGGGAACCCAGCAAGTGGCTGCGTGGATCGGCTCATGGAGAGCCGGCCCTGGGAGCAGCTCAGGGTTGCTTGAGCCCTGCACGGTGTGCAGGTCAGTGCACAGAAAGTCAACCTCAGGAGCAGCTCAAGACTGCTCAAGTTAGCTCTGGCTCTGGGCTGGGTAACCAGAGCTCTGCAATGTGGCTCAGCATTAAACTAAAAGAGCCCCAGTGCTGAGAGCAGGGCCTGGGAAGGGGAAAGACCCCTGGCGTGAGGCCGTGGAACTGGAGACAGTAAGAGTTCAGCTCCCTTGAGAGCACCCTGGGTGCCCAGTGCAGGGCACCAGGCCATCGAGAGGAGCTGGAGGCGCTGCCAGAGAGAGGCCCTTGTGGCACTGGCCACCAGGGGATGAACCTTGGCTGCTTCAGAGTGGGAGCGCGAGTTACTGTGAAAGTGGGTCCCATGGGGAGGTGGGCTTGGGAGAAGAGGGTCTGCATCCTCCACCCTCTTCTATTGTGTGGCGGGGGTGTTTCCACATCCTGGGGACCTAAAGGGGAGGGGCCCCAGGCAACACCCTGTGGGGTGCTGAGCACACCCCATATTTTGTGATTGATGTTTGCTTCATACTGTAGATGTTAATATAGCTATGGGTACTCCTTAAGGGGATTTATATGGGTTTACCTGTCTTCATTACCTATATATGTTTACTGCCTGTTATCTGAACTTACCTGTATTGTTGCCTGTGTACGTCTATTGCATTGCTACCTCAGGTTACCTGGGTTTATCTGAGTTGATGCTTGTATGTGTTTATTGTGGTGATGCCTTGACTTACCTGTTCCAGGGTGTTAATGTTCATCTGTGCAGGGAATTAACTATTGCCTACGCCGTAGATCACCCGTTTTATGTTTTGCAGTCGCTCAAAGTGGTGCTATGCATTGATTGCAGGTTATTGTATAAGGTGTCACATACTCTACTGTAAATATTTAATGCTTCTTATTAATATTTATTTTGTATAGCAATAAATTTCTATATAGTGAAGTGCTTTGTCCTGGCCTGGCTCTATAGAGAAAAGAGGGAACTGCTCCCCAATGGCAGGCCCCTCTCATAGCACTCTTGCCTGACCCATTCATTCCACTTGTGGACAGGGCATACCCCTGGGTGTACCCAGGCTACATTAAACAGTAGCTATTTTCAGACATTTTGGATGTTTTATAATTAGCAAATCTGGATAAAATGCATCCAGTGCATCCAAGAAGTTTTAAAGAGCTAGCTGAGGAGCTCTCACTCAATAATTAATTTAGATTTTCCTCAACACTAAAAACAAGTTCCAGAACAAGAATATGTAAAGGGAAAACTGGGATAGCTTAGGCCATCAGCTTGGCATTAACTCCTGGCAAAATACTGGAGGAGCTAATGCTAGACAAATTATTACAGGAAGGTCATATAATTAAAGCCAATCAACAGGACGTTAATTATATCAATAATTTTACAATTCCTGGGATCTCACCTGACCTGTATGACTTCTCAATGGCTCAGCCAATGCTTTGAGTATTCTAGGATGAAGTTCATCATCCTGATGATTTGAAAAATGCCTAGTCCATTTAAATAATGGGAGGACTTTTCACCATGCCCTCACTGGTAATTGTGCTTGTCATGTAACAATTTATCTTTTTGTGCACAGAAGTAAAAAAATATTAAACACTTCAACCTTTTCCATATTACCCATTATTAACTTCCCCTTTCCCATTTGGTAGGGTCTGAGGCCTCTCTAGTACTTCTAACATATTTATACAATGCACATCTACCTTTTATGTCTATTTAAGCTGTGTTTCAATTTGTGCCTTGGCTTTTCTGGTTTGGTCCCAACATGCTTGTATTACACTGTTATCCTTAGCAAGATTCCTTTTTAAGTTTCAAGTCACTGAAGAGTGCAGGATTTAGCTAAGCAAGTTTCTTGCTATGCTTCATATCCTTCCTTCATGTTGGTAAAGCATGCTCTTATGCCTTTTATATTGTCTTTTCAAGGAACAAACAAACATTTCTCCTCAACTCATCCTTCCCTTAAATTTGTCTTGCTTACCAGTCCTCTCAGTTTGCTTAAGTCTGCTTTCCTGAAGCCCAACTTTTCTTTTCTTTCTTTTTCTTTCTAGAGGATCATGGATTCTGTCATTTCATGGTCACTGTCATTTTAATTTAGATTTTCAACCGATGTCTTCCTAACAGTAAAAGCAAATTGAGATGTGTCTCCTTTCAGTTGGCTTCTCCACCATCTGTACCCAAAAGCTGTCCCCAACACAACTGAAGAACTTGTTGGACTGTCATGCACTGCTGTGTTTTATTTCCAACAGATATCACTCTAATTAAAGTTTCCCATCATCACCAGATCTCCATGATTTGGATGCTTCATTTAGTTGTTTTAAAAAAGCATCATCTGCCTCCTCCTCCTAGTTTGGTGGTGTACAGTAGATACCAACCATATTACACTTCTGTTTTTCCATTTTATTTTAACCCTGCTGTATCTCTCACTTCATTTTGCACCTCAGAATAGTCATACATACCTTTATTATGCAAGACATTACCTTCTGCCTTTTTTTCTTGTCTATCTTTCTTAAATAAGATATACCCCTCCAGATTAATATACCCACCAAGCTTCAGTTATCTCAATGGAATCATAATTGGCTGGGGTTTTCAGATTATAACTTGAATTAATTCAAGGAAATCCCATGTTGCAAGTTATGCAGAAGGTCAGGCTAGGTCAGCAGTACTCAACCTCCAGCCAACAGGACCATGTCATCTGGCCTGTGGGTCTGGAAGTTTGAGAGCAGAGGCAGCATTAATTGCCATGGCTTCCAGAAAGCAATGGGGTTTCCAGAGGGCCGTAGGAGGTTCTAGAGCTGCAGCAATTAATGTTGCCACCATCCCCAACCACCCAGGTATCCAGACCCATGGAGAGCCCAGCTGGCTAGGTGATATGGCTCTGACCCCATGCTGTATCAGGCCCACAGACCAACCCTGCCCACACAGTCTAGCCCACAGACTGGCCTTGTGTATTTATCTGACCCACGGGCTCAGAAGTTTGAGAACCACTGAACTAGGTGATCTCAGTTGTCCCTTCAGGCCAGGTAGTCTAAGATTCTGTTTACTTGTTTCCTTTGGGCAAAACAGCCTACCTCTGATTAATGTGCCATAATCCCAGCCAATAGTTTCAGTAATAATGGGGTTTCATAGTTTCTAGGGTCGGAAGGGACCTGAGTAGATCATCTAGTCCGACTCCCCACCACGGCAGGAAAGAGTACTGGGGTCAAACGACCCCAGCAAGATGTTCATCTAACCTCCAATGCAGAATCAGCCTTGAGAATAGAAACTAGAGCCCATGATCTCCTCCCCAGTGGGAGTGTCATTACCACTAGACTAGAGGCATGTTTTTCTCTCACTTGCTTTTGTGCTTTCTGGCTATATACAACCTGAATTCTTTGCAGCTGAGTGGAGCAGTTTCATTGGAAATGGTGGACAATACCCTACCCAACATACTCTCCATCATGGTGGGAGATGTAGGTTTGACCACTTCACTCCCTAGGTGGAAGAGGGAATTGAACCCAAGTTTCCCACTTCTTGGCCAAATCATGTAACCAGAAGGCTTTTTGGTATCCTCCTTTTTGTTGTAAGCACCAGATTCTCAAGTAAATGTTTAAAAAGTCAGTGCTGCTCCATTAAAGGCAAGTTCCAGTGTAATGGCAGAATATTTGGCAAAATATGTTGTAATAACTTGCCAAATGTAAGAGAGAAGAGGAGGAGAAGCAAGTTAGTAAAACTGTGGTGAAGAAACAAGGTCAGTTTAAACCCGCTGAGGACCTGGTTGATACGTCTCAAACATGTATGTGGTTTTTTTCATTCAGGAGTGTGCTAAACGCAAGATCCTTAGGCTAGCATCCTATTGTAATATGCCTTTCTGGAATAAACGGAAACATTAGGGAGGCGACTTTAAGGCAGGATTTCCCAAAATATTTAAGTGTCTTAAGGAACTTGAGCCCCAACAAACGGGTTGAATTGACTCATCATCCAAACTTTGTTTATTATAAAATTATAGAAAATGAGGATTGGAAGGGACCTCAGGAAGTCATCTAGTCCAACCCCCTTCTCAAAGTAGGACCAGCCCCAACTAGATCTTCCCAGTTGGGATGAACTGCATCTTAAAAACCTCCAAGGATGGAGATTCCACAACTTCTCTGTGTAACCTGTTCCAATGTTTTACTACCCTCCATAAGCCCCCCAGAAGCCCTGACAGCCACTGAAGCAGCCAGTGGGTGTGGGGCTTTTATTTTTTTAAGAGCCAGGATGCAAGGGCTGGGCAGGGCAGTCATTGATGGGGCTGGGAGAGTGGTGGGGGGGGTTGGGGAAGCAGGCAGGGAAAGGGGCATGGCAGGGATCCTCCCGTGGCCCCCTTCAGCCTCCTCCTCCCACCCTCTACTTATCAGCATGGAGGCTGGGTCCAATTCACTGCGGCAGCAAGCGGAGACTGCCCGAATTGTCGAATCTCCAGTCTTTCTCTGAATCTTTTCTGAATTGATTTAGGGGCTTTGAATTAATTCAGACCTTTTTATTGGTCTCCTGATTCGATTCAGATTTGGCAATTTGACTGCTGAATTGGGCTGAATCTCCTCCGAATCGAATCAGCAGCTGAAACTTTGCACAGCCCTAGACACAATACTCCAGGTGTGGCCTCACCAGTGCTGAATAGAAGGGAATAAACATCACTTCCCTCAATATGCCGGCAGCGCTCCTACAAATTCAGCTGAGTATGTTGTTAGTCTTTTTGGCAACCAGGGCACACTGTTCACTCATATTCAATTTACTTGTCCTCTGTACCCCAAGGTCCTTTTCTGAAGAGCTGCTGCTTAGCCAGTTGGTCCCCAGGCTGTACTGGTGCATGGGATTGTTCCATCCTAAGTGCAGGACCTTGCACGTGTCCTTACTGAATCTCATGAGATTTCTTTTGGAGGTCTGATCCTTCAATTTGTCAAGGTCTCTCTGAGTTGTTATCTGGGCCCCTGCATATCATTATTCTCCCTTTCATTTCTGCCTCCCTCTATTAAAGGCCCCACTTCTTTCCACTGTCCTAGTAGTGGAAGGAAGATGGGTGCGGCTACCTCCAAGAGTAGTTCTAGGTGTTTTTGGTTTTGTTTTTCTGGCGAATAATTTGTTTGCTGAAAAATGTAGTTTCAAGTAGATGACCATATCTGTGAATTAGTGCTGAAATTTTGAAACAGCCTGGCTCAAATGAAAAAACAAATAAAGGAAAAACTTCAGAACTGCTTCATTTTAACATTTCTAAAAGTAAAACATTTCAACTAGCTGGACTGGGACTTAGGCATGATTAAAAAATAGGAGTTTGCATAGCCTACTGCCCCATGGTTAAGACACTCACTCAGTACACAAGAGACCTTGGTTCAGCTCCCTTGGCTGGTTGACTCACAGCAGGGTTTTGGATTATAATCTTTCTACTCATGCCTGAATTCACTAACCGCCAAGCTACACCAGCAGTTTCACTCTTTCTTTTAGATCCAATGAATATTTAAGTATTTTTATAAAGTGGAACAGCTTCACAGCTAATATTGAGAGGGACTCATGGTACAATATCCTCTTGCATAGTGGAAAGGGCGCTCTCCTATATGTCAGAGAACCTTTTTTCAAATCTCATTTTTTTCAAATACGTCAGGCAGAGAAGAGATTGAAATTCTGGTCTTGCACAGGCTGGGTAAGTGTCCTGTGGTTGAGCTATTGAATATACAATGAAATGCATCTCAACCTGTTTGCTGGTTTTATGAACAGCGCTTAAGTTCTCTTGTGGCTCTAGCTCTCTGCATTTATTAAAAAAAAGTCTGGAAATGAAACAGTTAGGGTACCTATTCATGTGCTTGGGGGGAGGTGGGGGGAAGGGGGCATTTTATTTAAGAAGCTGATGGACAGCTGCTCTAATTAAAACTCTGCACCGTCATGTGTATTTAGCCCCTGCCCATTTAAAAATGGTTGTAGGATGCTTTATTTAAAGCTTGAGGTTTACACACAGTGCTCCCATGGCCATTTTAAAATGCATGAAGGCTTAATGCACGTGATGCTGCAGTGATGCTGAAGCATTCAATTTAGAATATGGAGCAGACAGGGGGCATATGTATAGGCAGCCTTAGTTTTTAATGAAATTCAATATTTTGCTCAAACCAAAACAGTTTTTATTTCAGCATAGCTGCTGAGCTGAAAAATCAATTAAAACAGCCTTGCTCAGATTTGCTAGTGATGTTTCTTCAGCCAGTCAGATAGAGAGCAATGGAAGCCAACTGTTATTTCTAGCTAGCTCAAATACAACCCTCCTCTCACCTCCCCAACTGGATTTTTAAGTTCTGCTCTGGCTTTAACTGCATGCCACAAAAAGAAGTTTTTTACTTAATTTAAGCAAGATAAATATATAAATCATCTTCTTTACTAAACATACCCAGCCCAACTGCTTGCTTATAATGGAAAATGCAGGTGCAAAATCAAATTATTGGGCACTAAATCTAGGGGTGGAAATGAATGAGCAAGTTACTGAAGTGGGAAGGAGGGGACCTTGCAATAGTGAGCTCTGAACCTCTGAGTATGGTGAGCTCCATTTAAATTCTTGCCATTCTGCAGTGACTGTAGTATTTGCTATTCTAAGTGCGTCCTTTCATATTTCTTGCAATACCGTTATCAGTGAATGATCATTATGTTATTACTAGGTACTGGAAGCCATAAAAGTAGGGGTGTTTGGATTATGAATGCTATTTGCTATTATCCCCAGTGCCTCATATTTAGATAGTGCAAGGTCATGTCTTACTATATTTCTCTATATTGTAGCCTCTTATACATAGATGCAATTTCTAGAGTCCAGGAAATGTATAACAAGTACTCCAAATTAGAAGATGTTATTAATAGCTGCAAGACTAATAGCTAAAATCGGGGGGGGGGGGCAACCGCATGGTGATGGCCATTTTAAATATGACAGCTTCTTCTCTTCCCCTACTGAAGTGATTCCTTCTTGCCATCACCTATCATGGGTGCTGTCACTATCCCTCATCCCACCTCTATGTCTCAAGTAGTCCCCTGTTGGCCTGACTTCTTTTACTCTTTATTCACTTTCAGAGTTACTATTAACATTTTCTTTACAGTTTGGTATCGATCAGATACTATGGGCAAGTCAACTCTGCCTCTGGGTTGGGGGCAGTAGCATAATGAAAGGCAGGGTGGGGCTTGACCACAGCACCAGCCCTATGTGCTGACTCCAAAGTTGGGGCATGAAAAACAAAAGCAGTTGAATGACCAGACCAGTTGACACTATGCCACTGGCAGCACAGTTATTTAAGAAGCAGTGTGTGTAGGGATCCCTGGAGAAGGGTGTCCCCTTACAAGACTGCAGCTATAAGAAAAACATATTGCCCTGTGTCGCTGCTGCCTAGGGTGCTCAAGAGTTGGGTTATGCCTCTGCTCAGTGAAGCACAATATACTTGATCTATGCTCAGCTTATGGAGCATGCCCAGTGCCATCCTACCTTAGATTTTGGGAGATTATAGTCATGGGAGGATCTAGAATTTTGAAAAGGGGATGCAGGTGGTGAGGTGCATCATTGTATATAAAACAACACATATTTTTCTTCAGTTAAAAATAAATTAAAAGCTTTACTAATATGCTAGGGGCCTAAGGCTATATTATTCAGTTTAAGATTAAAGCAAAAACAAATATAACTTCATTGGAATGAGTTAAAAACAACTTGCAGGGCTGTGAAATAGGAGCTCCATTACCATGCCCAGCTAACAGACAGCAGAACTGCAGAACAAGGGATAGCTTGATTGGTGGCACATAAAGACCATTAAAAGAAATGAAGGTCATTAACACCTGTGGAATGAAGTGTTTAGAAGGGATCAGGTAGATTATAATGAGCCATGAAGTGCACCACCCTGGATCTGCCTGTAGAGCATATGAAGTGGGTATACTATATTTCATTCCACTTTTTTTACCCTTAAGTTCAAGTTCTGTTTGCACTGTTTTTTAAAAGGAACAAGTTTAGTGTTTGTAAACAGGCTGTTTTTAAAGCTTTTTACTTTGTATTATTTCTCAATTTGTTTAGAAAGAATTGATGTTGTGAAACCCTGCCCATAATGCAGTTGGAGCTGCTCAGGGAAATTTCCCATTCAGTAAATGACCGTAGAACTGAAGTAGAAACCAGAAAGGGCATTCTCTCCTGCAGCAGAAAATACGAATTAACTGAATGAAGACCTAATTGCTTAGTTTTATTTCTCTGCAGGACAAAAATATAATTTTCCTCCCTGCATGTGGTAGTGAATCATACATCAAAAATATCCGAGCTCATCAATTCAGACCACGCTCAAAATAAATCCAGGGGAAACCAGTGAGCAATTTTGCAAGATTTATCAGCTAAGGAAAATGTATACATACACATTTCAAGAAAATTGGTATTATGACACTTTTGCTTCTTTATGATGTAGAAATACTGAAAGGTGGATTTTTTTTCTTTCTTGGTTGCTTGTCTTTGAAATTCAGTTCTTGTCTACATCTCAAGATGTACTCAAGACAGTAACCAAGTCTATGTGATCTCTAGGTGATAGGGTAAAACAAATGCTAATAATAGCAATGAATAATAGTTTAGGGAGCTGAATCATTCCTAATTGAACTGGTGGGACAGAACCAATTTAAATGCAGACAGTTCAGTGTGTCCACATTGGGCAAGATTATTTGTGTATTAAAGCTCTGAGCCTACACTAATACTGTTCTCAACCTTTTCAGTTGCAATGTCCTCTGGGAACATTTCCCTGAATTCCTGGCATAGTGACCAGCTATGATTCTGGGCAATTTTAAATTGCTTCTGCAGTCTGGGAAAGAAACAAAGGGTCCAGTGGAACCAATTTATTCCTTTTAAGTTTTTTTTCCTATTAATTGTTACTATCTTTAAAAAGCAAGATTAAAATTATATTAATGTTACTACATAGTTGCTTTTAGCTACAAAAAAAATAAAAATAAATTCGGTCCTGGTTTCCATAATGAAGTTAATTTGGCCACATTGCATTTGTACACATGTTTGCACTGCAGTGCCAGGTGCTTTTTAAAGTGCCTGGTGCTGCAGTGCATGCATTTATATAAACAGCGAAATGCATGTCAATGTTGAGAAAATGGCGGTGGTGCACTTTTGAACTAAAACACGTTGAAAGTTGTTTTAGTTCAAAAGCACACCGCCACGATATTCTCAGGGCTGATGCACATTTCACCATTTATACAAATGCATGTGATGCAGCGCCAGGCACATCAGCTCGCATGCTGAGCAGTCTCAATTAATTGAGTCTGCTCTGACATGCTGGATCTCTGACATGTCAGAGCAGAAAAATGTATGTGTATAAATGACCATTATACACAGGTTAGGTACTCTTCAATTAAATTTGCTATTGTGTGTAAAGGAAAAAGGAACTGGAGTCAGAGTAATTGTGGGAACCATATCTTTCAAGTGCCTAACTTTATTGTATATATTCATAGTTTCATAGTTTCTAGGGTTGGAAGGGACCTGAGCAGATCATCTAGTCCGACCCCCTGCCATGGCAGGAAAGAATACTGGGGTC